>NC_090268.1:427846530-428152482 GCF_040414725.1 Anabrus simplex | reverse complement strand
TACAAGCAGATCAAAATGAATTGTTCACGTGTCTGTAACGAATTTCTTGTATCACTGAACCTTTTACACGTGCTAAGAATGGTCAAGTGGGCTGGACAAGTCACAAAAGACGTACACTTGAATCAAGTACGAGAGGCATATTACATTATCGGCTTTGAATATTTCCTTTGACGATGGGGACAACCGAACTGGTCGTCATGTTGTCGTGCCCCACAGCGCGCTACTCTGCGAACCTTCCAGAAGCGCTGCGTGTTCCTGATAGCGAGCATACGGAGCAGTGACGTCATCCCGCTAGTGGCTTACTATCGTGGAAAAAGTATAGATATCCTTTATCCTTTGTCCTTCATAGAAACAAGCTATACCAACATTTAGCTTATTTCATTCTACGTTTAATTATGTGAAGTAGAAATTGTTATCGTATCCAATTAAAATTTTAACGCAGGTTGAAAAAAAAAAATTGCCGGTCTTTTCTTCCATTTCCAACGGAGCGCTCACTTTGAAAATTCACTACTTTAAAAGTATTGATATGATCTTTACTAAATTTAATAAGGCTTACAGCAACTTATTGTTGATTTGTATACCAAGCTTTTATTTAATCTGATATTTGTGAAGAAAGTCGTTGTAAAGTTTGTGAAACAACATTTTCTCATTACTGGGTGATCATAGCCGTAAAGAATTCAGCTCATTATGAAGCTCATGAGAATCTCTGGCTAAAATTAAAACGGATTTTCTCTGCATGCAGTTGTTGTTGATTTATATTTAACTGAGTGGTTTTGAGGGAAGAAAGCCGTCTAGGTGGAGATTGTGGGCGCAATCCTGTTTCTACAATGTATTAATGACATTCCCTGCACTACCAAAACCTTCACGGCCATCTACGCCGACAACACGGCCAATATGGCCAAAAGCCGCAACCCAGACTTAGCAACACAACACGTACAGTAACACTTAAAGAGGCTCGAACCCTGGCTCACCAAATGGAAAATCCAGGTCAAACCCCGCAAAACGAAGTCTGTACTCTTCACTCGGAGACACCTACAACCTCAACAACACCTAACACCACACAACCAACCTATCCAGCGGGTCACAAGTCACAAATATCCTGGAATTACACCAGACGCAACACTCAGATTATACAATACAGCGATCTAGACAGCATATTCTAATGCTATACCCACTCATACATAAGCGTAGCACTCTATCTCAGCGAAATGTAAAATGTAAAATAATAAACCTACACTACACTCATGGGCTTTATTACCCACTCCACTATAATTATACAAAATACAGTATAAGTCATTCAAAACTGCGCACTTCACCTAGCAGTTAAACACTACACCATCCCCACAGTAGAACTATACGACATCACACAAGTACCCTACATTCTAGATTACGCACTAACACTCACCACAAACTTCTACAACAATACCCAACATACGGTAACTGTAACCCACTCATTAAAAATGTAGGACAATACGAACCAGACCAACGAGATAAAATTAACAGACGCCCTAAATACATATTCCTAATTAAGGACATTCTCATCAACCCTGATGAAACAATCTACAGCCATCATAATGAAGACCTAACACTTCAACCACATCAAACAGGATCAAATAACCCTTTAGGTCTTAATATAAATTCAGATAAAATCCCATTTCACCCCTACTTCTCCTTCAAACATATTTTCGGTTTAATTTTTATAGCCACAAGTAACCTGTAATTAATTAACACACACCAAACTATTACTCTCACAACACAGATAAAGTCAACCTCTGCGGTGTACATGTTCACGTGATTAGCTGATACACCGGAGGGCCGGGTTCGATTCCCGGCTTTGCCACGAAATTTCAAAAGTGTTACGAGGGCTGGAACGGGGACCGCTCAGTCTCGGGAGGTCAACTGAGTATAGGGGTTCGATTCTCACCTCGAAGTGGTTTTCAGTGGTTTCCCACTTCTCCTGCAGGCAAATGCCGGGATGGTACCTAACTTAAGGCCACGGCCGCATCCTTCCCACTTTTGTCTATCCCTTGCAATCGTCCCATCTCTCCGCAAGGCCCCTGTTCAGCATAGCAAGTGGGGTAGGCTGGGCGAAGTACTGGTCCTCCTCCCAGTTGTATTCCCAACGCCAAGTCAGAGGTGGAATCCCGCGCTGAGTCCGAGGGATAAACCAACCCTGGAGGGTAAACTGTTTAAGAAGGAAAGAAAGAAAGAAACAAACAAACAGATAGGAGTCGTTTTTACAACTTCTGATTCCCCGTTAAGCTAGTCGCACCACATCAGCCGAGGTGAAGTACCACCAGCTGCCAACAATGCTGTAATTAAATAATATCAGCAATTACTTATTTAGCCTTAGCAATAAATAAGTAGCGTGGCCGTTGTAACCACAAAGCAACACTGGGCCTGGATAGTATCTGGATGGAGCACCATATAGCACTACCACGTCGTGCACACTAATTCACTGTGTCAACAAGCAACCCATGATCCTGGACACACTACACACATAAACAAGCACACCTTAATTGCTAGCAAATTATTAAATGACATCAAAATTCGCGAGATAAAATGTAAAGTCATTTGTGGTATTTGCTGAACGTCCAGAACTTAATAACTGCGTGAGCACACGGACATGTCCTTCGTCTCTAGAATGGTCGAACGGTGGGTCGAACATTCCAAAGACGTGTTGAAGTATAACAGTTCTAGGTAGCAACCGCTGCCACTATGAAAGCCGCATGTTCGTGTACTGGGATGCAGCACCTGTAGTGAACTCTATCATCGTATTCGAGCAGCTTTGGTCTCCTCGCTACGATCTAGGAAGTCCACTGCGTGTCACCATGTGGCACCAACAGGGGAGTGATAAACTAGAAGCTGTAAAATAATAATAATAGTAATCGTATGGCCTCAGCTACCGTGTGCAGACATTTCAATTTGACGCCATCTGGCTGTCTGCTCGTCAATTTCGACGTTCCGTTTTACTCTAGGCCACCACTAGATGGCAGACCGAAACTCTCTTGGGCGTCTATGGCTGAGATTTAATGAATTTTGTCGGGTAAACACCAAATGAGTCACCAGAGATCTTTTACATGCCGACATCGTACGACATGGAGTGTCGAATGGACTTTTTTCCGCCCTTCAAAAATCCGACTGCCTCTGCCGGGTTTGAACCCGCTATCTTGGGATCCGGAGGCCGACACTCTACCGCTGATCCACAGCGGCAGCTACTAGAAGCTGTGAGGTACCTACAGTACGTCCAGGATCCAGGGGTTCTGCTTGAGACCAGCTTACAGCAAGCAAAGGAGATTGATGCAGAGATAAAATCTACGAGCCATGTCTTCCATAACACAGTGAGAAATATCACATCCCTTAATAAAGTGGAGGGTGTACGATCTACATCTCGGAGCTAGAGGCGGCATGGCTCGTATTCGGGTAGAGCTGGGTTTCTCAATGGGCTTTCTACAGGATACATTCCTGACCTTGATGAAGGATTCTCACACCATTTTACATCACCCTTGAATATTTACAGCCTGTTTCCAGTCACTCGACCGGGTCAGGAATGGAATTACAGTGACTCTATATGTACAGTGTGGCCAAGGCCAGTCCAGCCACCATGTTTTAGCCAAGTACTCAGTCAGCTGATAGATGAAGGAGAGTGATATTATTATTATTTCAATAAAGAATAGACTAGGTCAATATTTTAAGATGTTATTTATTTTGCTTATGCTGTATGTATATAGGCCTATCAGTATTTGTTATATTCAGAGTCTGACTACCTGATGTAAGACTTCAAAATTTAGAGTTATACGTAGTTTAGGCCTACAAGTCACAATTATTGAAGAGGTTAGAAATTCTTTGTTGGTAGCTAGGCCTATCATAACATTTATATTATAATACATGTGGCATAAAATAGTATAGTCATTGTCTTGAATAATATATGTAGTGACTGTAAAGTTAAGTCCGCCTCTGTGGTGTAGTGGTTAGCGTGATTAGCTGCCACCCCCGGAGGCCCGGGTTCGATTCCCGGCTCTGCCACAAAATTTGAAAAGTGGTACGAGGGCTGGAACGGGGTCCACTCAGCCTCGGGAGGTCAACTGAGTAGAGGTGGGTTCGATTCCCTCCTCAGCCATCCTCGAAGTGGTTTTCCGTGGTTTCCCACTTCTCCTCCAGGCGAATGCCGGGATGGTACCTAACTTAAGGCCACGGCCGCTTCCTTCCCTCTTCCTTGCCTATCCCTTCCAATCTTCCCATCCCTCCATAAGGCCCCTGTTCAGCATAGCAGGTGAGGCCGCCTGGGCGAGGTACTGGTCATACTCCCCAGTTGTATCCCCCGACCAAGAGTCTGAAGCTCCAGGACACTGCCCTTGAGGCGGTAGAGGTGGGATCCCTCGCTAAGTCCGAGGGAAAAACCGAACCAGGAGGGTAAACAGATGATGATGATGATGATGACTGTAAAGTTAGCCTACATTTAATTTTTTTCTATTTGCTTTACGGCGCACCGACACAGATAGGAGACATTGTCAAGGTCTCTGATCCACTCTGAACTCAAGTGTCAAGCGACATCTCGACAGAAATTTATGAATAGTTAAAAGATAGAGTTATAATAATGGTCGAGCATATACAGTCGCATAGAACTCGCTTATCATGTTAATTAAGACACGAGTTTTATAGTTTGTTCAAGAGTTATTGGCGTTATAGGCTTGTTGCATAATGTACTATTATTTGCGAATGACCACTTCTTTGTCTGAAGTTTCCTCTTCTTCCAGTACTAGGCGCTATGCTGTTTCTTCTATTCTATCAGTCTAGGCTCTTCCCCTCTTTGCAGTTCTTTCGACTCGAAACCATTCCAAATTTTGAATCATGGTCCGAAATGTTTTCCTGTATAACATCTGAACTTCCTGGATGTTGGAATTCTCTAAATCTTTACGAACTTCCTTAATCCATGCCGTCGTTATCTTCTTGTTCCACAGGTAGTCGAATAATTTTTGCTTAGTTTGTATTTGTCCATTCTGTACAAATGTCTGAGAAGTGATAACCTCCTCTGAAGTTTTCCCTATATTTTTGTAGACTTTATTTTTGGTCCGTAGTCTCCAGTTGGTTTCAGTCTGGATTGGGCCCAAGATTTTCCGTAGTATTCTCCTTTCTAGGATCTCCAGCTTCTCCGAATTGTAATTCATATTTTAATATCTAAAGGATGCATTTTAAAGTTTCATTAAGAATTATTCTTTGTAGCTTAATACTTTTGAAATAACATGTAAATTATTCTGTATCCATGCGCCCAGCTGTATCAACAGTCAGATATTTATTTCTACAATAGTGTTTTCCTGTTATGATACTATTCCTTTGAGAACAAAGTATTTCCGTTTAATGACAATTACTTCAATATTTCTAAAGTTTTATTCAGCCAACTACATAAATTATGAATCAAATTTCAAAAACTGTTGTATATACGAAACCAGGCCAAAAAGGAATAATAATAATAATAATAATAATAATAATAATAATAATAATAATAATAATAATAATAATAATAATAATAACCACAAGTTTACAGGAATGATGACGAAAATGGCAATACGTAACTTTCCTGCTGGCAAGCAGTCAGACACGTTGCCATGGTAACTTGTAGGTTCGTTGTCGGTCTGTCGGTCACTCAATGCAGAGTAATTTTCTCCGTCATTTGAAGTGTAAGCTAAATTATGAACATAACAAAAGTTGCGTATAATGAAGATGTGTTTCATATACAATCCACGGATTGCACAGAATATCAATAGGATAAGAGAAAATGGTTTTCCAATAAATCCCACTTCTATTGAAATATTTATAAATTATTGCATACCAAAACCTTCTCCTGGAACAGTATGCTCTATATATGACGTTTGATCGAGATCTATTCAGCCGTTTTGCCGTGATGGTGGAACAAACAGACACGAAAAATATAAACCACTTATTCGGTCTTGAGTTGACCTAAAGGGATAAATATCTAAAAAATTTGCAAAAGAAGCGAAATTACAGACATCGAACCCCCTACAACTTTATTTACATAGATTGCTATGAATTAATAAAGGCCTAGGTTTCATACAGAAATGACAGATGTCAATTGAAAGATATGGACTGTGGGACCATGACGGAATAGATACAGAAATAAATCATCATCATCATCATCATCATCATCTGTTTACCCTCCAGGTTCGGTTTTTCCCTCGGACTTAGCGAGGGATCCCACCTCTACCGCCTCAAGGGCAGTGTCCTGGAGCTTCAGACTCTTGGTCGGGGGATACAACTGGGGAGTATGACCAGTACCTCGCCCAGGCGACCTCACCTGCTATGCGGAACAGGGGCCTTGTGGAGGGATGGGAAGATGGGAAGGGATAGGCAAGGAAGAGGGAAGGAAGCGGCCGTGGCCTTAAGTTAGGTACCATCCCGGCATTCGCCTGGAGGAGAAGTGGGAAACCACGGAAAACCACTTCCAGGATGGCTGAGGTGGGAATCGAACCCACCTCTACTCAGTTGACCTCCCGAGGCTGAGTAGACCCCGTTCCAGCCCTCGTATCACTTTTCAAATTTCGTGGCAGAGCCGGGAATCGAACCCGGGCCTCCGGGGGTGGCAGCTAATCACGCTAACCACTACACCACAGAGGCGGACGAAATAAATCACTCTCATTATTGAACTGGGTAGATGTTTGTTATGAGTGGTAGTGAAACCGAATATGATGATACACATGTAAATGAAAATTATCAAAAGATCACCCTCCATTATCCGATAGGCAAGCAATCACCTTTACAGTCACCAGATTTATTAATTTCGAAACGAACGAGGAATCTCTTTCCCCCCGAACAGTTTGTTACAACATTTCCTAGCACTAGAAGACCCGTACTGCTCCCCAGGATTGATTTTGATTTGCCTGTCGTAGTCACATTGCTTTCCCTGCCATTTTTAATGCTTTTATGACCATTTAACAAGAAGCGCGTTGTGGTGTGCGGCAGTTCGTAGTTAGAATTAATCCAGTCTGGCGTCGTCATGTCGTCTGTTTGGTAAAAATCTATCCATGTCTTCGCTTTTTTTTATCCTGCAGTTCTTGATGTAAAGCTTGCTGTTGTGTCGTAGAAGGCAATGGTATATTTTAATCGCAGTTCTTCTATATAAAAGGGTTGTCTTGTGAGCTCATAGGTTAGTTTGAAGGAACGTTTCCTTTTTTAAGATACACGTCCTTCACTCTTTGTAGTGTGGCTAGGTTATCCTTCAATATGTGTTCCCAGATAATATGTCATGAGGTCATGATGGGGTCTGTTTATTTCTCGTATCAGCATGTAAGTTATTAAGAACGCTCTGCCATCTTTTGAATATATTGCAAGCTGGGAAAGTTTAGAGAATCAGAGAGTAGCTACGAGGGGCGAACTATGTAGATTTACACTTTATTTTTTGTACGTCGGCGTATGGTTCACATTTCACTTTTGAAGGTGGTAACGTATAACTGGTGTCTTGTTCCACCGCTTGGTAGCACCACGCGCAGAGAGGCCAACGAATGCACTCGTCATAGCCATTATATAACAACACTGTCAGCGCAGGAGCAGGCAACATGGAAAGCAACCGTCAGGGATAGCGCTATACGACTTGGTTCCTATGGAAAGAAAGTGTGGCCACTGCAGAAATTCATCAGCGCTTGGTGGCGGTCTGTGGAGAATATCCGCCGTCACGGAAAACAGTTTACAACTGGGTGAAAAACTGGGAAAAAGGGCGCACATCGGTGGACAAGGGAACCAGCTGGAAGGAATGTGTCAGTGTCAACACCAGCCAAATTGCACGGATCGAACAGGCCATCCGATGAAATGGAGGCAGCCACGGGAATTAGTCGAAACACTCTGCAGCCACTTACAGTTGGAGAAGGTGTCATCCACGTGGGTGGGTTCCTAGGCTAGACGAAGAAGCAGAGGCGTGTGGACGTGTGCAACGATATGACCAAAATCCAGCTGACTTCATAGCTAGGCTTGTGACTGGTGATGAGACATGGCTTCTGCAGCATGGCAATGCCCGTCCCATATTAACCGATAGATCACCGCTGCAATTGATCAAATGGGATTCACGGTGCTGCCACACCCACCGTACTCTCCCGACGTGGCACCAAGTGATTATCACCTGTTCGGGAACATGAAGAAACCTCTGCGTGGTCGCCGTTTTGCGGATTTTGCAGAACTGGACACATCTCTCAAGGCATGGGTACGCATCACTCCGAAAGAATTGTTTCAGGAAGGTCTGGAGAGGCCGACACTTCGATGGCAAAAGTGCATACAGTTTTTTTGCTAGTGGCTTTACGTCATACCGACACATATAGGTCTTATGGCGACGATGGGATAGGAAAGGCTTAGGATTTGGAAGGAAGCGGCCGTGGCCTTAATTAAGGTACAGCCCCAGCATTTGCCTGGTGTGAAAATGGGAAACCACGGAAAACCATCCTCAGGGCTGCCGACAATGGGATTCAAACCCACTATCTCACAGATGCAAGCTCACATCCGCGCGCCCCTAACCGCACGGCCAACTCGCCCGGTGTGCATACAATTACAAGGAGATTATGTTGAGAAAGTGAACCTAACAACTGATGTGTAATGTACTTCATTTGAGTAGAAAAGATAAAGTGTAAAAATATAGTACGCCCTACGTAGCAGCGAATATTATTCTTCTGTGATCAGAGGAAGAGTATATTGTCTGGCTTGACAGGTAGTAATCAAACATGGCTGCATGCAGTCACATTACTTAGGATGAAAATCACATATGTATATCAGTATAATAATGAAAGTGTTAGTCGCTTAGCAACCTGCTAAGTACAGAATGTATTGTGGGTTAGGAGCCTTGGCCAGCAGTTATTGGAGTGATCATTTAATGATTTGATTTTACCCCCTGTGGGTGGTGGACGCAGACGCAGAATACACCCACGGTGTTCCATGCCTGCCGTAAGAAGCGACTAAAAGGGCGACCAAGGGATGATTGTATTAGAACTACATCTGACTTGTACCACCACGCGTGGAACACCATGGGTCGCTTTTACTTGCGTATAGTACCACTTTGTTAGGTACCAAATAGGTTTGTGATTAGTAGCACGCAGGAGTACCGTGCGATCAGCCTCCACTTAGAGTGCACTGTCGGCTTTTACAGTACCTATGATTGGTACCACTATATGAGCGACACCATGGGTGAGCTACACCATGGTTCTGGCTTGCCTATGATTAGCACCCACAAGGATGGTGTTTACATGACCGTGGAACCACGGGAAAGTACGAGTCCCTGTGGTTAGTAGACTTATGTGATGAATACCATAGGTTTGCGTTGCCTGTAAATGGCGCCGCAATATCTGTATTACATGTGCGAATTACACTACCTGTGAGTAATACCGTAATGTGTGGAATACCGCGAGCCTCCGCTACTTTTGATTAGTACCGCACCATGACAAATACCATGGTTCTACTTTCCTAGCGACAAGTACCATTATGAGGGGCCGATGACTTGGATTTTGGATCCCTTTAGACTGCAAGCATCATCGATTCAGTATTGTGCTTTAGGAACAGTTCCTTGGTCAGTAATACTATTGTTTTACGCAAATTTCTGTGAAAGTGAGTAACTGCGGGTCGGATCCACTGATTGTTTTAAATTCATATCCATCCATTCATTCTTAGTCCTCACGTTTTGAATTCTGGTCAGTGGAGGATATTGGACTTTTAATTTGTCATTATATTTCGTCTTATTTCGTACCATTAGGGGCCGATGACCGAGGTATTAGGCCCCGTTAAACAACAGGCATCATCATCATCATCATCAATTATTTGATTTTATGATTACCCAAAGTTGGTTGAACTCAGAAACCTAACAATATTTCATGATTCACCGGCAGGTGATTCCGGAGAGAATGAAAGAAGAATAGTGCAAATCTGTCCAGTAGAACGGACAGATGGATTTGCGAAAGCTGTATTTAGTAAACTCTTTTAATATGTAGATATTACTAATTGTGATGCTACGTGGCAAAAATAACGGCGTGTTTCACTTTATCATGTTCTAGGCTGATGTGCTGTCTGATGTATCAGACAAGGATGGTGTTTACATGACCGTGGAACTGCTGTCCGAGAAGTGCGGTGACAGCAGGGCTGTCGTCCTCAAGACACTGAGTAGTGCTGGACAGCATGAGGAGCAAGCGTCAGTTAGCTCTAATGTACCACCAACGCAGCCTGAGGAGCAAACGTCTGTCAGCTCTACTGTAGCACCAACAGGTTGTATCTCCAAAGCAGTAGGATGCGATTATTGGCCCAAATATTGTTTACAGTAGCCAGCTGGCGTTATTGGTCCATAGAAATCTATGGCGGTTAGGAGATATCATTGGTCCAGATATCTCTATAAGAATTGGGTGATATCATTACATTAGGCTGGACACATTTTTAAGTGTTAGGTGGTGTTATTAGCACAAACAGCTCTATAGGAGTTATATGATAACATTTGACCAGAAATCTCTAAGGTAGTTAGGTAGTGTCATTGGTCCAGACAACTCTCTAGGAGTTATATGATGACATTTGACCAGAAATCTCTAAGGTCGTTACGTGGTGTCATTTTTCCAAATATCTGTAGGTAATAGGCGGTACCATTGGTCCAGATGTCTCATTCAGCTGCTGCCTGCGGTAAGTATAGCTATAATACGTATAGTTATATTTCTGAAATATAATATAACTCTACAAATTTAGAGGAGGCTTCATCCTGTAAATCATAAATCAATTTCTAAATGTGTCTCATAAATGAGTTTTTCATCGTTTATAGTAATGACTCTTACTAGCGTTCTAGACGGCTTTTGTTCTTCTGGTGATTTAAGCTACAGAGTACCTATGTAGGTAACTCTTATAATGCTACTTTCTCGACCGTAACCTTGTACTCACTAGTACTGTTTTACGGAGGCTGTTATTGCTTGCCGCTGCTCTATCGAACTCCTATTCCTGCGATGCACGCATCAACGATTCGAAGTCAACTGCTGTTGTTGCGCCATTCAGAGTTGTTTTAACACAGAAGCACGTAGACTATATCTTTCCGCGTAACTGCCAGTGACTGATTTGTTCACATATTAACATTCGAAATCGCAAATGCGTAAATTATTCAGCCGTACATTTTGTATCTCTATAATATTTTTTCACAGCCCGCCATAGACAATTGCAGTTGCTTCTTCCAAGGATGTTCCTTCTTATTACATCACACTACGATTTTGTGCAATGAAATATCATAACAGACCTTTGAGGAAGTGATTTGCATTTCTGTGATATCGTACGCTTGATTTTTTTCGAAGTTATGTACAAGTCATCTACTGACTTTGTGTCAGGTAGAGCAAGCTAATGTTTAAATTGTAGAATACATTCACGAGAAATTGAATTATAGAAAGCTGCACGGTAGCGTGTAGGACCTGACGATGGCGGAGGAACGAGGTGGCATGGGAATGACAAGACAATGGAAGGGTTGGGAATCCGTCCCGATACACGACCGCTGCACAGCTTCCCATAATGCATGGAGATTTATCGGAACATTCTCCAGGGCAAGCAAATCCCTCTTAACAGCATTTCAGGTGTGCTCAATAGGGCTGGGGTTAGATGAATTTGGGTTCAACGCAAACAGCATCACTCCCAAGCCGTTTCAATTGAAGTAAACAGCCACATTTCTGGTCCAATAAATGAGTGAATAATGTTGGCAGAGGGGTCTCTTGCAGTGTGGTGAAGGTGAACTACCGAGCTCGATAGCTGCAGTCGCGTAAGTGCGGTCAGTATCCAGTATGCGGGAGATAGTAGGTTCGAACCGCACTGTCGGCAGTCCTGAAGATGGTTTTCCGTGGTTTCCCATTTTCCCACCAGGAAAATGCTGGGGCTGTACCTTAATTAAGGCCACGGACGCTTCCTTCCCATTCCTAGGCCTTTCCTGTCCTATCGTCACCATAAGACCTATCTGTGTCGGTGCGGCGTAAAGCTAATAGCAAAAATAAAAAGGTGAACTAATGGCTGGATATGTTCTGAGAGCTTGTTCGTGTATCTTTCACCGATGAGGGATGTGGACATATGTTCCAGTGGCAACATTTCATCCCACATGAACAGTTTCCACACGAGGATGCTACCATCGGCAGACTGAACTACACCATCCCAGTTAGACAGGACCATTGCCTCATGTTCTTGGAGATGCACTTGTACCCTGATAACGGCTTGTACCAGTTGGTACTTCAACTCATCCGGCGAAGTGATCTTCAGTCAGGCTTTGAGAGTTCAATGGCAAAGTTCTTTTGCCCACGAAGGCGACCCCTGAAATAAACACCTTGTACTTCACGCGATTTCACTGCGACGGTGATGGTTGTCCTCAAATGCACGTGCATTTTCGAATCTTGCAATAACTTTGCAGTTTTGTCTTACAGTTGTAACTGTGTTATAACTCTTTATTTTTTTTTACATAATCCACTATTTGTTACACAAAATTACATTTATTCTTGGAAAAACGTTTCACGAATGTGTTCACTGCGCATATAAAAGTAGGATGTCTCCAGAATTGCGCAAATTTCTCGCCGGGAGCCGTTCTGATTTGCGGGCGTGTACACTCTTGCCTTACGTATCTGAATACAGGATGGCCGAAAAAAACGTGAGCGTTACAGCGTTGGTCAAACTGATCAGCAATATTAAAAAAATACGTCGATATCTCGCGCCGATTGCAATTTATTAGCTGCTGAATTAACCAATCAAATCGCTTCGCGGGCTAATTCTAATGGGCTATACGACGCAGCACGTGGCTTGGTCGGCATGTGAGCCATGCCGAGAAATGAGCATCAAACACTAACACACCGTGGGTTTCAGAGAATGTCCCCGTAGTCTGCTTGCTGTGGGCCGAACCTGTCAGCAGGGATGTCCTTGTTCAAGTTCCTCCCCTGGAGAAGTTTTTTCTTCCATGGCGCTCTCAAGCCAATCATGAGCAACGTACAGATTTAGCATCACTGCCTCTCAAAGTCCATCAGAAGTTCCCCGCGAAGCGATCTGATTGGCTAAATTCAGCGGCTGATAAAATGGTAACGGCTCTGGATATAGACGTAATTTTTAAAAATTTCATTTTATTATACAATCTTCCCACAACAGGTGCAGGATGCCCAAGGACAAAGAGTACGTTAACAACAACAATGGATATAGGTACAGTAGATAATGAGATCGTATGAGCTTATGTGTAGGCAAAAGAGTGAGGCACAACAAACATTTATTTGAGGTCCGCAAGCGTGGTTCTTGAAGAGATTAGTAATGGCGACGTTGTTGGTAAAATCTCTATTCAGCCTAAAGGTATTGCAGAAGTTGACAAAACATTTAGGTATGATTCCTCGAGCACCTAACATCAAGCCCATTACAGAGATGGATGAGAGCTTACAGTATATTTTGCTTATGGAAGTCCACCGTTTCTTCATAAATTCTTCTTTTTCTCCACATCGACCTCTTCTGGCTGGTTTTGTTGGTCTCAAATCTAAGTGTTGGGTCAATGATGAAACCTTCAGAACAGGATGGCTTAAAAGCAATAATGTCAATGCGTCGGTAGCTTCCTCTGTTGGGGAGACCGTATACTTCATCATAGAAATTACAACCTTCTCCTCTCAAAGCGTTAGCTATTATTGATCTGCCTACCGTATGGCGTGAGTTGGGTAGTAATTCACAATGTGGACAGACTCCCAGGACCCACTAACGCTCACATAGCCGGTTCACGTTGTTTCCGAACATCCTCTACGAAACACGACTGCACACGGTTTATATCTTAGTTTCACAAACGAGATATAGCATGACTTGAAATTATATTCACACTTCACAATCAACTTTACAAGTAATTCACTGACAACTGTTAGTCTGCATTACGACGACTCAGTATTCGGCTGTCTCCGAAGTGACACAAGAACTCGACCGAAAAGATGCACGAAAACACACTCCGAACATTTAATCCATTTGGTCACTGACGACTAAGTATCCATGTGACTGTTATACCTTTTTCAGACCAACTGTGGCCTCACTCTCCATACGACTGACTATCTCACTGTACACCATCCGTCTCCTTCCAATTGACTCCAATTGACTTCATGGCTAGCCTCTCCATTCACCCCCAACCAACTGAACTCTTCAACTGTACTGTAGCTATAGGATACAGCGTTCTATAAATAGCCATAAGTTGTCACACACACGCCATTTCTAAAAGAATATTTGGTGTAACTCCCATCCAGCTACCAATTTTAGAGACTGTGATGAAATAGCCTCAGGCAAAATTAGGAACTCCCTAAATATTATCTCATCGCTAAAAACATACAATGGAAGAGAGATGATTCGACAGTTACTGTAACAGTATTACACCACATGTTGCAATGTCAAAAGGTTTCACAAAATATATCCATATCATGTATTAGGCAGCAACTCTTACCTACATGGTTTTAATGCTAATATACAAACACACATATATATACACAATAAATTAACTACAATGAAACAAACGATAATTAATTAATACATAGCGAAATCTGATTACAGAATTGAATCAAACAATAATAATAGTTACAATGATAATGATACAGATACAATAATTATAATACAGATAAAATAATAATTAAATAATAATAATACAGAAACAATAATAATAAA
The DNA here is from genome assembly GCF_040414725.1 of Anabrus simplex. Lineage (NCBI taxonomy): Eukaryota > Metazoa > Arthropoda > Insecta > Orthoptera > Tettigoniidae > Anabrus > Anabrus simplex. Next base: position 428,137,839 of record NC_090268.1, on the reverse strand, counting down.
AATAACAATAATACTAATAAAATAATAATAATACAGATGAATGCTTGTAATGGGATTCAAACCGTTACAGGGCGGAGTACATCGATTGATCAGTTTAGAGAAAGATATGCAATTGGGAGACGATCTATCAAATGATGGCATCGAATATTTTATTTCTTGATTCCTATGGCTATAATCAATGCATTTCTACTGTGGTGACTCAACTAACGTGGAGTCACTGATCAGCTGACATTTAGGAAAGGATTAGCTCGACAGCTAATTGACGGCTACAGTTCAATAAAGCGGGGAGATGGAGTGGCATTCAAGGCACCAAAGTGGGGTGTTATTGGAGTACCTGGTGACATTCGTCTGCCACAAGTAGATATTCATATGCCACCACAAGGCAAAGGCTGGTGTAGATGTAGGCAGTGCATTATAAAAAATGAGGAGAAACGCTCCAAGATTATCTGTTCGGCATGTCGATTAGCACTTTGTGCAGTTCCTTGTTTTACTAAATTTCATGGGCAGTAAACTACCTAATAAACCAAAACATTCAGATTATCATTATGCAGCACTGTAAACATTACGGTTGTGGTAGAAAATTGGTTACTATCAGTGTGTAAAGTTGTTTCCCTACACTTTCCTTTTAAACAATCTATTGATTTATGTTTAAGAATACATGCATATATATTACTGTGTTATTATTGTTTATTTCTGAGCATCTCCTTATCATGATTATTAATTTGAAATGCTAATGTGATCACAGCATTATAGCACAGGGGAGACAACCGGGACGTATTCTTCCCGCAAATAGTTTTTTCAGAAATGACTCATGGAAAAAGTATAGACAATGTCCTGATCCATTATATGGTTAAATTCATTGATGTTTAGCGTCAAATTTCGCTAAAAATATTAATGGAATTAATTTAGCCACGAAAGGGTTTTCTGCCACGTTTTACGTAGTTCACCATTTTCTACACAAAGTTACTTTTGTTATTTGTGAATCGTTTCACGCATGTGTTCACTGCGCATCTCAAAGTAGACCATCTTCAGAATTACGTAAATACCTTGCCGTCTACTTGAGTGTTTTAGGGAGCCTTTCTTATTTGCGGACGCGCACACTCTTGCCTTACGTATGTGAATACATGATGGTCGGAAATAACGCGAGCGTTACAACGTTGGTCATACTGATCATTAATATGAAAAAAATACGTCGATATCTCGCACCGTTTTCAATTTATCAGCTATTGAAGTTAACCAATCACATCGCTTAGCGGGCGAATTCAAATGGGATGCACGCGGCAGTGTTCGTAAATCTGCACGTGGCTTGGTCGGTCTTGTTAGTCATGCCGAGAAATGAGCATTAAACACTAACACACCAGGGGGTTTCAGCCAATGCCGCCGAGCCTGTCAGCAGGGAGGTCCTCGTTCAAGTTGCTCCCCTGGAGAAGTTTATTTCATGTATCGGTGCTCTCAAGCCGGTCATAAGCCACTTACAGATTTAGCAACACTGCCTCGCAAAGCCCATCTGAAGTCGCCCGTGAAGCGATCTGATTGGCTAACTTCAGAAGCTGACAAAGTGGCAACGGCTCGAGATAACGACGTAATTTTTGAAAATTACTAATCAGTATGACCAACCCTCTAAGGCTCATATACCCTGTTTACGTTGTTTCTGAACATTCTGTACGCGACATGACAGTATTGCACACGTTTTATACGCTACGACCTTCTTCTTGCTTCCCTACTTTTGTATCGCTCAACGAAAGGACAGGTCTGCAGCAGGGATGAGAAAAACCTTACAGGAATTGTACTTGGCACTAAATTCTACAGGAAGGAAAATTATTTATTTATATGATCAGTAAGGCGATGGAAGAAGATCTAAAAAGAATACATAGTGATTACGACATAATTGAATAGTACGACTTTCTATGAAGAAGCAGCTCAGCTACTTTGAAACTGGGAACATTAGAGACAAATATGTTGGCTCACTGTTGTATTTAATTATAAATCACTCATTTGCCTTATGACCTCGCATTGATTCTCTCCTTTCATCAACAGTTCTTCCTCTACCTGGCTACCGTCATTTTCCTGGCTTTGGATATTACAAAAAACTTCCATACCAAATGACCTGGAAAGATGGAGTAGAGGCTTGCCGGAGGGAAGGTACGCGTATGTTGCTCGTTGAGTCTCAGGAAGAGATCGACACTGTCTACGGGTGGTCTTGGTGTTGTCCATGGGTTGGAGTACATCGTGATAGTTCCTCTGGTCCTTGGATTAATGTCTTAGGTAAGTCAGATACCGCTCGATTGGGTATAGAAGATAGTATCTGGTCAATGGGCCATTGCAAAGAGATTAATATTATTACTACTATTATTATTGACATGATATAAGCTTTTGCGCTTATGCCGTGTCAAGGAATTGAAAGGGTCGGGGAAAAAGAGTGCCAAGCAACATTTTCTTAATTTTAAGGGAGAGCAGTTAGAAAGTTTGTTCAAATCGTGAAATCGTACCATTTGCGGGAATAATGTATAGCTTTGAAAGGTTTAGTAATATTCATTGTATGTGATTTGCAGGCATAATTTCTTTTGGGCTGCTATTTGTAGGGTCAAAAGTCAATACTTTTAATGCTATGTCACAGAATACTGTGGCTTGGCACTTTATTGCCCCAATGGGAGTGACACTTATCTTAGAATATTATTTTATGATAATGAAACAATGTCTGATATTTCAACTATTTTAATCAGAAATGAAAACTATTACCAATCTTCAGTTAAAATAACATTTCCATCAATAATATTTAAATTGGTAGCAGTGGAAATCGGGGTGGAACTGGCAACTGAAAAGACATTTAAATAAATCAACATAAATCCATCACGGAAAAAGGTCTATTTGTATCTTTTCACTATGATGTCCTTTCCAAAATATGGAATTTAGGAACTTATAACTGCACATGCATAACATTAAAACTAAATGATCAGCTGCTCCTTTCCTACACTTCTTCAACTTCATTAGTGCCTTCAGAATCAGGAATCAAGCTGAGATAAAACTGGCGATGGACAGGTGGGACATAGTCCAGGAGTTTCAACACATCATGCAGTTTTTTTTTTCACACAGTAGTTTACTTTTGTTTCAAGCTCAACGTTGTGGTGTTACCTCTTTTTCGCACGTTACAGTCTTCATAATCCATATCCACTCTTGTTTTTAGTTCGTTAAACCATGGATTACTTGCTTCAAATTTGAAACCAATTACGTCTGTGAATTTAAATTCCATGCCACTTACACATGTTTTTTTTACTGGTGTTCAGGAGTCCAAATTTTTGTGTCGCCAGGTCATAAAAGTCGTCTTGTTTCATGCCTGTTGCACTGAACTTCTTCTTTCTCCCACATTCTTGAATGATACGTTTCCATTTGAATGGGTCGTACACATGCAGTTGATTTCGTTTCTACTTCTCAATTTTGGCAAAGCCTCTATCGGATGGCAAGAATGTGTGGCTGGATGTTAAAAACCAGTGTTCGATCTCATTAAATCGTTTAGTATGAATTAAATAAGACCAGAGTGCCATTATATTCCAGTTTTTATTCCGGTCTCCGCAGTTATCAGAAAAAAATCACAAGCTTTTTAGCATCGACGGCGTTTGTTTTCAGATACTTCAAAATTGCACTACGTATTTCGTCGCTGCCTCTTCCTCCAATACTCTCATCACACAAAAACATGCACCCTAAGTCTTTACCACAGTCATGAATTCCTACATTGTATGTCCACAATTTTCGTACCTTGGCTCTCCTTCAGGTGACCTGTATCTCCATTTTACAGGAATAGCTTCAATGCATCCAAATAAATAAGCATTTTTCTTATCAAAATCAGCGAGATCCCAAAACCCATTAAATATTGACAATATCTGTTGTTCTTTAAGTTCAAACATCCCAGGGGACAGCGACACAGCTCTCCAACTTTTGCTCCTGGAACAACTTTTCCGGTCTTACGCGCTACATATTCTCTTCCTTCGTTTCGCCTCTCCTTATTCATCTGCATCTTCTTAATACGTCTACTTCTCTTCCTAGAATTCAGATATTTCTCAGGCGAATGTAACGGTGACCTTGAATGATCCAGGATAACCTAAACTGTGCAAAACACCAAGTCTTAGTACGAGAAATACCCATGTTGTATCCTCTGTTATGTAACTAATAACAATTACTTTAACAAGAGTGCAGCAAAATTATGCACTAGTTTTTCTGTTAACTCGTATAAACCTCTGGTCGCAAGTACAATGTAACCTTTCTTGAGAAAAGTGATGACTAACAACAACAGATTTAAAATTTGAACAATATAATGCCAAGGCACACAATGGATATTTGCGAATGTTGGTCAACAAAGGCCTTAAACTAACCAGAGTAAACTTTGAACTGAAAAGCCACTTGCTATAGATCCAAGAGTGTGTTATAACGGTTCCTAAAACATAACCCAATGACTTAATAAGTTACATAACCCCAGCAACAATGGCGGAAACTTTTGTTATGGTCAAAATAATGCCAAGCAACACTTACCTCACTTCCACTTTCAGAGGAAATTTCACATGCTATGTGAGGAAGATAGTCAGGGTTTATATCAGGATCACTGAGATATTCTTCAGAATCACTGGATAACACAAGCTTCCTCCTACAATCCATGGTAATCTGGGTCTCCTGGTTGCTTGACACTGTTTTGCTCCGAGTGTTTCTAAGAACTGTTGGGGGCAACAAGATGAAAGTCACATGCAGTGCCACCTGAATGTGTTTCTGTGCAAGTTTTCAGTATTTACTGATAGCTTATCATAATCGTCAGCGGATGGCACCGACAGCTCAGTTTTGCCAAAAATGTTGCTTGGCACTCTTTTGCCCCGACCCCTTCAATTTATGTTTGTAGAATTAGACTGCCATAAAAAGATATTAATGGGGATTGTATACAAGCCGCCTTAAATAAGACAGATTGATGATATTGAAGAGGCATTAGCAAATATTATCTCAACATACGATGACATTATAATCTTTGGTGACTTCAGCACTGACCTTTTAAACAGACTAGTGACTAGAATTTCACCTTATTTTCTTGACACGGCATAAGCGCAAAACCCTATATCATGTCTATAAGTACGGGCCGTGAAAGCATCAATGGCAATTATTATTATTATTATTATTATTATTATTATTGCGTTCCGGCCTTCTAAGGACCACGTTGCAATTTCAATTCTTCCTCCTTAGTTGTTCTTTCCTTTTCTTCCAGTATTCTTTGATTGTTTCACTGTGCTTCTTTTTCCTGTCATCAGTCCACTTTATGCCTGTTTTCTTTTCCTTCCTCCCTTGGAATTCTTTCATTTGTAAGACTTTCTTCCTAAAAAAATTCTTCTCAATAATTCTTCTCCTCGTATGTTGTTCCTTTCCAGGTCTTTCTTGACTTTTTGAATCCAGGTAGTGGTTGATTTCTTTTGCCAATGGTACTGGAAGATTCGTGTAGTTAGTCTATTGCCATCCATTCTGTAAATGTGTCCAAGAAATAGCAATCTCCTTTTTCTTATTGTTTCTGATATGTTTTTTTAGGTTCTGGTAAATTTCATTGTTACTTCTTAATTTCCAAACTCTGCAATTATTAGAGGACCTAATATTATCCTTATAATTCTCCTTTCTAATATTTCAAATTTATCAGGCTTGTAGCTCAGCGCTAGACATTCGTTGGCATAAAGGCATTCTGGTTTCAATAGTAATAATAATAATAATAATAATAATAATAATAATAATAATAATAATAATAATAATACAATATAATATAATACAATATAATTAAAATATTATTATTATTATTATTATTATTATTATTATTATTATTATTATTATTATTATTATTATTATTATTATTGTGTCAGAAATATCATTTACACAGTTCACTTATGCATACTCAACTACTGTACATAACAAACTATAACGCAGATAAATATCAAAGCACTTCACACCAATCTCGATCAGAACCTAGCAACATGAAGTGCTAGGTTGACTTCGGATATTCCCACTCCCGTCCTCAGTCTCTTCAAGAACTGCCAGACAGACCAGTCCTCATGACATGCATGTGGCAAACGTTCTGCAACTATCATCTGTCCTGGCATGACGGGGTCCTTGGCTTTCCAAAGCTGTAATCTTGCAGTGACAGATGATCCCGTTAGTTCTTTAGACGTTCTTGACTTCACTCTCTTGACTGGAGGTGTATGGCCATGCAGGGGATGAGTAATTTGTTGATCCACTATAGTCCCTGCAGCTACTTTCCCTCGAATCCAAGGTGGAGCAATCCCTGCAAGACAATAGAGTTTGCCATCTGGTGTAGACTTTAAGCAGCCAGTCACTAGGCTACATGTCTAATTGAGGGTCACATCCACCTATCTGGCAGGGATAATGAATACCAAACAGGAGATGCGTTTTCTCCGACGGAATAACAAAGTGCCATTGCTGATATACGGAGGGTTTGCGGTTGAATACCTCACTGTGAACCAGCCAATTCACGAAGTAGGTTATTCCTTGCCGACACTTTGAGTTTGCAATTCATGCAGTCCTTCTTGAATGTGAGAGTTCTTTCAAGGGTTACGCCCAGATATTTGGAGAGTTTCAGTTCTGTAATTTGATACCAGACCATATTATTTCGAGTGCACGATGAGCTTCCTTGTGCTTCAGGTGGAGAGCACACATCTGCGTTTTTGTAGGGTTAGGTTTTAACTGGTTTTCTTTGCAATAGCTTGACAGGAATTCAAGGGCATTAAACAGATTTGTTTCAACAGTTTCACACTCTGCGTGGCCGCTAGGAGGTTATCAGCATACAGGAAGCTTCTGGTGTTTAAAAATACTGGATTATCATTCGTGTAAATATTAAAATAACGGATCCAATACACTTCCTTGGGGTAGACCATTTTCTATAACCTCGAACGGCTAAGCTATCCCTGAAAGTCGAGGAAAAATTTTCGGATCCGTAGAAGCGTAACAGTGATTCTAGTTAAACCATTATCTTTCGTCGGATTTTAGACCTTGTGTACATATATTTGATGGTTGACAGTATCATATGCTTTTGCATAGAGATTGTATGGTGTATTTTTTAATTTATACAGTTCATGGATTATTCTAATCACGTGCTGGCCATTAACCAGGAACGACGTCTGAATGGCCTAGTAGGTGGTCCAAGAGACGGGATACCAGTTGCTATGGAATAAGCGGACATACTCTCAGTCGTGGCAGGACAGACAGACATTGCGCTCAGGTGGAATGGACTGCAAAACGTACTACCGGTCCTTATCACTTAGAGAAGGGATCCCCTCTGGATCTATGTGTAAGGAGGGTAGCATCCAATTTCACAGAAGTTTTGCTGAGCACGTTTGGAACGTTTTAAGCAAGCCTCTGACTAAAGAGTGTGATGGAGTACCACTTCCATTTGATAGACATTGGAATCCTAGAAAACAGATTAGCAAGGAAAATTGAATTTAATGGAGATCTATCAATATCAATGCGGTTTATCGAAGTAAGAAGGTAGAACTGGCTGAGCCTAGCATACGGATGTGCTAGGAATTGGGTAAGGGGTAATTACGAGGAAAAATTTGTAGTTTATGCTATTAACTTAATAGGTGTTTGTAGCCATTTCTGATAACCCTTACTTCTACCTTGACAAGCTTCCCTCATCATTCATCATTCCACCTAATTCTTACCTCTGTTGCACCTTTATACACAGCTGTTCCCAGGCATTCCCTTGATATTTCTACTACAGCATCATTGTATGCCACCGATTCTCCTTCTATATCCTGAACATGATGCCTGTCTAACGCTTGAAGGTGTTCACTAATCCCATCCATGTACTTCTGTCTAATTCCTCATCTTGGAAATCTTCTATACTTATTCATCCGCAGACAGATGAATTTTCCTACATCCTAGGCCTAGAGATACTTAGTTCACTACAGATCACAGGGTGGTCTTTATCCTAAAAAATCTGCGAAAAATCCGCACATTCCTAACATAAATATAAGTCGGTTTACATATATTCCATTAAATATCTTGTGTCCCTACCTTACAATCTGCATATGACCCCACCACCGAAGCCGGTTTATGCGTACAGCTTCATCCAGCGACTTCATTCCTAAATTAGCCTTTATCTCCTCATTCCGAGTACCATCCTGCCATTGTTCCCACCTGTTTGTACCAGCAATCATTCTTGCTACTTTCATGTCTGTTAATTCTAACGTATGAATAAGATACCCTGAGTCCACCCAGCTTTCGCTCCCGTAAAGGTAAGTTGGTCTGAAAACAGACCGATGTAAAGGTAGTTTCGTCTGGGAGCTTCTTACAGAATACTGTTGATGACAACTGCGAGCTCACTGCGTTAGCCTTACGACACATTGATTCAATCTCACTTACTAGATTACCATCCTGGGAGAACACACAACCTAAATACTTGAAATTATCAACCTGTTCTAGCTTTGTATCATCAATCGGACATTCAATTCTGTTGAATTTCTTACCCACTGACATCAATTTAGACTTCGAGAGGCTAATTTTCATACCATACTCATTGCACCTATTTTCAAGTTCGAAGATATTAGACTGCAGGCTTTCGGCACAGTCTGCCATTAAGACCAAGTCGTCATTATAGGCCAGACTGCTTACTACATTTCCACCTAACTGAATCCCTCCCTGCCATTTTATACCTTTCAGCAGATGATCCATGTAGACTACGAACAGCAAAGGTGAAAGATTACAGCCTTGTCTAACACCTGTAAGTACCCTGAACCAAGAACTCATTCTACCATCAATTCTCACTGAAGCCCGATTGTCAACATAAATGCCTTTGATTGATTTTAATAATCTACCTTTAATTCCATAGTCCCCCAGTATGGCGAACATCTTTTCCCCCGGTACCCTGTCATATGCTTTCTCTAGATCTACGAAACATAAACACAACTGCCTATTCCTCTCGTAGCATTTTTCAATTACCTGGCGCATACTGAAAATCTGATCCTGACAGCCTCTATGTAGTCTGAAACCACACTGGTTTTCATCCAACTTCCTCTCAACGACTGATCGCACCCTCCCTTCCAAGATGCCAGTGAATACTTTGCCAGGTAGACTAATCAATGAGATACCTCGATAGTTGTTGCAATCCTTCCTGTACCCTTGTTTATAGATAGGTGCAATTACTGCTTTTGTCCAATCTGAAGGTACCTCACCAACACTCCAAGCTAATTTTACTACTCTATGAAGCCATTTCATCCCTGCCTTCCCACTATACTTCATCATTTCAGGTCTAATTTCATCTACTCCTGCTGCCTTATGAAAATGGAGTTTATTTACTATCCTTTCCACTTCCTCAAGCATAATTTCAACAACATCATTTTCCTCCTTCCCATGAGCTTGGCTGTTCGCAACACCAGCAGGATGATTTCCTTTCACATTGAGAGGATGTTCAAAATATTCCATCCACCTCTCCAGTGATTCCCTGGGATCTATTATGAGTTCACCTGAATTACTCAAAACACTGTTCATTTCCATCTTCCCTCCCTTCCTAAGATTCTTTATTACTGTCCAGAAAGGTTTCCCTGCTGCTTGACCTAGCCTTTCCAGGTTGTTAGCAAAATCTTCCCATGACTTCTTTTTGGACTCAACAACTATTTGTTTCGCTCTGTTTCTTTCATCCATGTACAAATCCCTGTCTGCCTCGGCCCTTGTTTGTAGCCGTTTCTGATAAGCCTTCTTTTTACGTTTACAAGCTGCTCTCACTTCATCATTCCACCAAGATGTTCGCCTTTTCCTATCTTTACACACTGTTGTTCCTAAGCATTCCCTTGCTGTTTCTACTACAGCATCCCTGTATGCCACCCATTCACTTTCTATATTTTGAACCTGCTTACTGTCTACTGTTTGAAACTTCTCACTAATCATTTCCATGTACTTCTGTCTAATTTCTTCGTCCTGGAAATTTTCTATCCTTATTCCTTTTCAGACAGATTTCACTTTCTCTACCCTAGGCCTAGAGATACTTAGTGCACTACAGATGAGATAGTGGTCTGTATCATCGAAAAATCCGCGGAAAACTCGTACATTCCTAACAGTTTTCTTGAATTCAAAGTCTGTTAAGATATAGTCTATTATGGATCTGGTACGCCTAGCCTCCCATGTGTAGCGGTGAATAGCCTTATGCTTGAAGAATGTATTCGTAACAGCTAAACCCATACTAGCACAGAAGTCCAGCAAACGCTTTCCATTCCCATTAGCTTTCATATCTTCCCCACATTTACCAATCACCCTTTCGTATCCTTCAGTTCTCTTCCCAACTCTCGCATTGAAATCGGCCATTAGCACTATTCTATCCTTGCTGTTGACCCTGACCACGATGTCACTCAATGCGTCATAAAACTAGTCAGCTTCATCCTAATCTGCACCCTCACATGGTGAATACACGGAGACAATTCTAGTCTTAATTCATCCAACTGACAAATCTACCCACATCATTCGCTCATTTACGTGCCTAACAGAAACTATGTTGCGTGCAATGGTATTCCTGATATAGACCCCTACCCCAGACTCTGCCCTTCCCTTTCTAATGCCCGTCAAGTACATTTTATAATCTCCTGTCTCTTCCTCGTTATCTCCCCTTACCCGAATATCACTTACTCCCAGCACATCGAGATGCATCCTCTTTGCTGACTCAGCCAGTTCTACTTTCTTTCTTCCATAAGCCTCATTAATATTGATAGCTCCCCATCGAATTCCATTTTGTTCGCCAAGTTGTTTCCAAGGAGTTCCTCGCCTGTCAAATGGGAGTGGGACTCCATTACTCCCATAGGTCCGAGGCTTGCTTAAAATGTTCTGAGCTCGTTAAATTCATGAAGCAGGATGCTGGCCTACTTGCACATAGTCCAAGTGAGGATTTCTCCTCTAACGGGTTATGGACCACTGGTGAATTGTATAGTCCTAGCCGCCTGAGCACAAGGAGGGCCATGACTCAGAATAAGTCCGAGATGCCCACTCCCATTCCATAGCAACTCGTATCCCGACTCTCAAGACCACTTACTAGGCCACTCAGCCGTTGCCCATTGTTCACGAACTAGGACGTAACTACAGTAACCCACAAACGTGAACCATTTCAGTAATGTTAATAAAATCTGACTCGCGTTCTGAAATTAAGCACTTGAAAGAAGTTGAATACAGTAGAGCATCACTACAATTGAACACGCAACTACACATTGCTTCTGGAAATATTAGTATACTGAGTCCAATGTCAAATCAAATCGAATTCGTAACACAGAATATCCACTCAGAAAATTGTATAGTTGTATAATTTTGCACTGTCGAATGTCACTGGAATCGACTTAGGAAGTAACACAAATAACGCGATACTTGGTAAAATAAAGTTTTGTCACTCGGTGACTGTTGATAAGTTTACTGAAATTCTTACAATTTTGAAGGTGATCACTTCAAAAACGAAAACATTCATCCAGTGAAATTAGTCTCGTTCACTTTAGTTAATCACAAATTATATCGTAACACAAATGGAGTTAAGTCTGTTTATAGGCTGTCCTTGGTTCGACTGCACGAAAATTAAATACTGTTTACAGCAAGTTCATATATACTGTTCGTAGCTAGGAACCTACGGGATGTCTTGGAAGTATGTGAGAAATAATCTCCACTTCGCTAAAATACAAGTTCAGTGAAGCATTCAAAGTACTATCTCAATCGTCTATCACTCGAGAAATCCTAATCTCAACTAAAATGTTATACTTTGTCAGAATATTTCAATCACTCGATGAAAACTTAGATTTTAATGCACTCTTCGAAGTCTATCATTCGAAGAAATATTATGATCAATTTGAAATGTAAGCACTAAGTCGTTTAGCGAAATATTTCAATCACTTTGAAACGTAAACATTGGGTAGAAAATAATACAAGTCCCAGAAATACATAACTTGGTTAAAAGAAATGATTAGTCATTTGGAAATGAATCCAAGTTAAATTACACTGTTCAAGTTCACGTTGAAAAGTTTTATCACTCGCGAATTGACAACACTGAAAATTTATAAGTCCGGTTCATGTTACCGTGGAGTTAAAGTTTTCTAAGTAATGTACCAGGAAAAGTTGTTGGGATAAGGAGCATGAGAAAGGTCTCAGGTAGTGATCGATTCTTAGGAGCCGGTACAGAGAAAGTAGTTCGCAGAGCGAAATAATAGATGTTATTTTGCAAAATTAAAATTAATTAAAATGAGTGGGCGCATTAACTTACTTACAATCTCGCATTGAAACTGAGAAATTAATTGGAAATATCTTCTGTCATGTTTTTTCTTGAATACTTCAATCAAAATTTGAATTCTGAAAATTCTTGCAAGAAATTGAATTTGAAAAATGAAATTTTCTTCATGAAATTCGTGAACTAAATATCGTTTCATGTGTCTCTAAAATCATCTGGAATAAACACTTGTAGTCTTTATAGATTATTCTCATGTAAGGCCTACAGTCTTTTTAAATCGTCCACTGGTAATGTCTGCAGTCTTTTCTAAGTTATTCACTTCACAATATTATTTGAATGACTTTAAGATGAAATTACTTTAAAGCACCTAAAGTCTGTTTAATTTATCACATTAAATTAATTATAACTTGAAATTAATTGTCACTTGAAAGTAAATCGGCACTTGTAACACTTGTAGTTACAGTAGCACTTGAAAAGAATGACGTGAAAATAATAAAGTGCTTGTTCAGGAAGTTCACAAATGTCTAGTGCTGTGAATGGTTTCAAATAATCACTGCCTTTAATAGTTTGAAAATCTAATGCTAAATGCACTCATATCACCTAAATGTTTATGACGCTGGAACTGGTGAATGCGGTTCTACGAACAACATCTGGAACTCCATTGATGTTGTCAGCACCACGTTGTACCACGTACCACATCCCACGTTGTACCACGTTTCATTTCCCTCGCTGTACCACGTACCATATCCCACGTCGAGTCAGGTGTTAAGTTAATATGAGGATTAAACACTCGGTCAAGATTTCTGGTGACACTTAATAGTGAATGCACACGAGAAATTTCAATTGACGATTGATTGTGAGTGTTAAAAAATAGCACTATGTGGTTAAGTGAAAACTAGCAAGTCACTGGTAAACAGTACTCAGAATTGCACTTTGAATCACAGTCTATTACGTAACTTCAAAGCAACAATCACACTTAGATATAATTATGGCTTTTGAATGAATTAAAGCACAGTCTGAAACATCTATGATTTTGAAACACACATCACATTTCGAAGTTTCCACAGCTTTTAAGCAGTCACACTTCTTAAGTAATACGAGTTTTTGAAAACACTGGTCATATAATTCAGACTATTTACAAAAGAGAATAATGTTTCTGGTATTCAAAACATGTTGTACTAGGTTCGAAATGAAAGCATAAGTTCAAAGCTTATCGGAATGTCGAGTGTAAGTTCAGTCCAGCCCTACACACGCAAGATGTATTTAACTGTTTTAGTTATTACTAACACAAATATTAAGGGGATATTAAGTGTTATTTTACTTCACTTTGGTTAATATTTTATGGAAATGCCATGAAAAGTCCTTATGGTTTAATAAGTTATTTGGTATCACTGTTCAAATATAAGTAATATTTGGGAGAATTGTCCCCACTCGGCTACGACAATTACTAAGTTCCGAGTTCTCGAAATATTCTAAGTTCTGATAAGTCACTATCCAATGTCGAACACTCGTTCTTGCACACGTTGAAATTTTACTTAGTTCGGAGAAGTCACCGAAAACATTAGAGTTCGACTTAGGACACGCTGGAATTTTCGAAGTCCGTAGCACTGCAGAAATTTTATAAATTATCGTAAATATTACATGCCGGATATTTTCCAAGTCCCTACCACTGCCGAAATTTTACAAGTTACCGAGAATAATAGAGTACAACTTAATACACGCCGGATTTTCTAAGTCCGCAGTACTGCAGAAACTTTATAAGTTCGACGACTAACTTCGTGTAACGCGACAGAGTTTCAGGTTCGACACCTGCACGCGGTGACCGTACAACCCGTCATAGTCAAGTTGTAGATTGCAACTTGTCGAGGCTCTTATATACTCGAAGCGAAGCTGGCTCTCTGCTTCTCGGGAAGAAAATATGTTTCCTTTACATCTTAATATCTTGGAAATCTGTAGGTCGATTTTCTTGAAACTTTGGCCAGTTTACTTTTAAAATAGGGCTTCACGATGGTATGCTCCACTATGTCGTAGCTAAAAGGGTTTAGTAGATATGTAAAATGTTCCAGCACTTTCTAGACTGGTGAGTGGCAGCACGTGGAGATTACGTCATCCGGCTTGCTGCGACGTAGCGCTCTCTCTCACACTCACATAGCTTGCAGCTGAGTCTAGAACATTCGCTTTGCACGCTGACTTCATGTGCTAGCACCTTCATTTCGCAAATAAATTCAAGAATAAACATGACAGAAGATATTTCCAATTAATTTCTCAGTTTCAATGCGAGATATTTTCCCGAGAAGATATTTCCAATTAATTTCTCAGTTTCAATGCGAGATATTTTCCCGAGAAGCAGAGAGCCAGCTTCGCTTCGAGTATATAAGAGCCTCGACAAGTTGCAAGTTCTGCAGTGCTACGGACTTCGAAAATTCCAGCGTGTCCTAAGTCGAACTCTAATGTTTTCGGTGACTTCTCCGAACTAAGTAAAATTTAAACGTGTGCAAGAACGAGTGTTCGACATTGGATACTGACTTATCAGAACTTAGAATATTTCGAGAACTCGGAACTTGGAAGAAAAGTGACACCAAAATTGCAGAAATTAATAAAACGAAGACCTGGAAAGACTGGAAAAGGTCACCTTCTGAAGCCAGCTATAAAACTTTTTCTGACCTTCGCAAACACCATAAACAGCTTCTAAAACGGGATTACCAGGACTACATAAAACCTGCCTGCCTAGAAGTGAGAAGTAATAGTAAAAGATTCTGGTCTCTGATAAACAGCAGGAAAAATACAAAGCGTGTGCCAGACACAGAGACTTGGGGTGATAATTTAGCCAGTGGTAGTAATAGACCGGAATTTTTCAACGATTATTTTACGTCTAATTTTGTTGCACCTGATCAGTTCCCAGATTTTCCGTCTATTGATTCTGTTCCTTCTCATGGTCTCAGTAATCTTTCCACCTCTGAGTCAGAAGTCTATTCGTTACTTTCCTCCCTCCCAGAAAATAAACCTACTGGTCCGGATGGTCTCAGTCCTGTCTTCCTTAAGAATACCGCTACGACTCTTGCCCATCCTATTGCTGTTATATTTAACCGTTGCTTCTTAGCCGGCTACTTTCCTGACGACTGGAAAATCGCTAACATCACGCCGGTTTTTAAAAGTGGAAAGAGGTCTGATGTCAGAAACTATCGTCCGATTTCTATATTACCCACTCTGTCACTCATCTGTGAAAAGATTATCCACCAGCGCCTTCTTTCTTTCACACTGCCTTATATATCGTTCCAGCAGCATGGTTTTCTTCCTGGTAGCTCCTGCCTAACTAATCTGGCTGTTCTTCTCCATCGTGCAACGTCTGCTCTTAACGCCGGTTCTCAACTGGACGTGTGCTACATTGATATTGCTAAGGCTTTTGATACCGTAGACCACGCACTTCTTTCCTATAAACTCTCAGAACGTTTTAATATCCATGGTCGCTTGCTAACTCTCCTGCAGAGCTTCCTCAATACCAGAACTCAGCGTGTGGTTCTTGATGGGTTCAGTTCGACTCTTGTTATGGTACATTCTGGCGTCCCGCAGGGCAGTGTCCTAGGTCCGCTTCTTTTTGTCTTATTTATTGACGATCTCATTAATTCTGTATCCTCCGTTTCTTGTGGAATTCTACTATTTGCAGATGATTGTAAAATATTCAAAAAAATCGATTCTTTATCAGACGTAAACTCCTTACCGAGTGGGCTTAATTCACTCTCTGAATGGTGCTCCACATGGCGTCTTAAGCCTAATCCTGCCAAGTGTTCCTCTATTTCGATCACGCTTCGTAAATCCCCTATTCTCAGTAAATACTCCCTCCTCGGTAACCCGTTCCCAACTCTAACAGAACAAAATGACTTAGGAGTGATGTTTGACAGTAAATTGTTATTTGTCGCCCATATACAAAAGATAACCGCACGAGCAATGTCACTTCTCGGTTTGTTGTATAGATTTTCTGACATCACCGATATCCACGCCCTCCGAGCCTACTATGTATCTTGCATCCTACCGATTATTGAATTCGCGTCTCCCATTTGGTTTACCTCTTCACCCACTAATCTGTATCATATTGACCGCGAGCAGTCATTCTTCTGTGCCATTGTTAGAGCCAGAGTATCTGATTGTCGAAACTTGAGCAGTAATCAGATACTAGACAAGAGTAGTATAATTAGACAGTTCGGCCGCCTCCTCCCGCGGGAAATTTGAATTCTGGCGGGAAATTTGAATTTTTGGCGGGAAATTTGAATTTTGGCGCGAGATTTGAATTTGTAAACAAAGCCACGTGCTTTTTGACAGCTGTCATCGACAACAACGCATCGCTAACCTCACTGCTGCCATCTTGACGGGCCTAAACCTCAGTAGTGACAGCTGTCATCCGCCATCTTTAAACCACAGAGCACTGTGCTGCCCTCTTTATCGTAGTAGATGTAAAATTCGTCACCTGTCATCGGCAGTGCTGCCATCTTGGCGGGCCTAAACCTTAGTGCTACCAACTTAACCTCACTAGCGTGAGATAAACAAATCCACGTGCAGCGCGTGGAATTTGCCGCCACCACATAGAGGGCAGCACTGTTCTCTCTGGATTAAAGATGGCGGATGACAGCTGTCAAAAAAGCACGTGGCTGTCAAAAAGCACGTGGCTTTGTTTACCACGCGCTAGTTAGGTTAAGTTGGTACCACTAAGGTTTAGGCCCGTCAAGATGGTAGTACTGAGGTTAGCGATGCGTTGTTGTCTGTCAAAAAGCACGTGGCTGTCAAAAAACACGTGGCTTTGTTTACCTCACGCTAGTTTGGTTAAGTTGGCACTACTGAGGTTTAGGCCCGTCAAGATGGCAGCAGTGAGGTTAGCGATGCGTTGTTGTCGATGACAGCTGTCAAAAAGCACGTGGCTTTGTTTACAAATTCAAATCTCGCGCCAAAATTCAAATCTCCCGCCAAAATTCAAATTTCCCGCCAGAATTCAAATTTCCCGCGGGAGGAGGCGGCCGAACTGTCCAATTATACTACTGACAAGTTAAACCTTCACCCGTTATCTAGTCGCAGGAAAGTAGCCGACCTATATAAAGCTGTTAACGGTTTATTTCGTTCTCCTGAACCTGCATCCTTCTTTTCCATATATGTTCCAACTCGCAAAACCAGGATTAATACGCCCCTTCATATTCCGTATTCCCGCCTCTCTCTCGTTCAAAGAAGTTTATTTATCCGCATACCAACCCTCCTTAACTCTTTATCTTCTGACAGGAACTTGGACGTTTTCTCTTCGTATGCCTCCTTTAATCGATTCTTCCTTAACTTAACCTAGTTCATTTTCTTCATATTCCTTTTTTCTCTTCTCATTGCTGTCCTCTCTTGTGTACATAATATAATATTTATTTTTTACTGTACTATACCATTACTAAAGTGTTATATCTGTATTTATCTTACTGTGCCTAGCTATAAGTTCTTCTCTTCGTTTTACATTCAATCTTCAATTTTTCTTATAGTTTCTTTAGCCTTTATGTTTTGTTGTTATTTGTTGTGTCTCTACAATTATTTTGTTACTTTTTAATTTTTTCCTCTATTTTTATTGTTAGATGTTTTTTCGTCATTGTTCTTCCACTTATTTTTTAATGTTTGCCTTGTGCTACTATATTGTAAATATGTTTTTCATTGCGGAACTTTATAATTCGGCTTCTCGCTGTTTTGGTTTCCCAAATAAATAAATAAAAATAAAAATAAAAAATCGCTCTCTTGTTGTATGTGCTTTTCGGCTTTTATGGCTCTCTTACAGTTTCCTTTTTTATCGAGCCCGTTAGGCTGAAGTATCTCAGCAAGGGACTTGAATTTAACAACTTTATTTATCTTATTGTCCTTTGTTGTCATTAAGTATTTTGGAGCTTCTTTAATGTTGGTCATACTTGGGTTTATAAGGCACGATATTCCTCCCTTTGGGCGCCCCAAACATCCTTGCGTCGCCAACACATGTGCCCGAGTATATCACCGTTTGAACTGACTTATAAAACAGACAATGTATTGGTTGTAAAAACTGCACAGTGCACCATAATGGGGGTCTACTTTCCACCAGACACCCACGACAGGACTATTATAGAGGAGTGAAGCACCGCCTTCCTTAATATAAATAAGAACGAGTCTCTCATACTAGCCGGTGATATGAACTGCAGGATAGATCGTGAGTCCACAAAGACAAAACTCATACTAGATTTTCTGGAAGCAGAGGGTTTATCCCTTCTCAGTGATCCAGACAAACACACATACTTCTCACATAATAGGAGCAGTACAATATATCTTGTCTTTTTAAACATGAAGGGACTTCACTTCATGAAACATATAGTACTTCAAGATGTAATTATCAGAAAACACTTACCAGTCGAGACGACTTTTATCACGGACGTAAGAAACAATGTAGACTTCCACCCAAAACGAGAGAAAAATCCCAGAACGATTAATAGTGACCGTCTAGTAGAGGAAGTAGCAAAAGCACCGGATCTACTAAACATGATATAACGTGGAGATTTGAACGAAGTAATACGTAGAATGGAAAACTTGTTAGAAAATTCAAAGGAATTAGCAATATCACATAAACACAGAGCTAAACCATGGTTTAATGCTACTTGCTATGAGGCAAGAAGAAATGCCATTGATTCAGTGACTCGTTCAAAAACTGACACAAACATACAAAATTATTCGACATTAAGGAGATTTTACAAGAAGATAGTTAAGGAAGCGTATCAGCGTCAAATGGAAATCCAATTGGTAGAAAAGGCAGAAGAATACCCACATAAGGCTCTGCAACCGAAATTTCCTAGGCACATGGCAATGGAAACAAGGACATCACATTTTGGCAAGGTACTGCAAGCAAGGGACTCCCGACCGATTAGGAGAAATACTAATAAAACAGATTTAAATATCCAGCTGTTCACAGAGGACGAAGTAGAAGCGGCCATTCTGCAGAATAAAGATGGAAAGGCTTGTGGTCCGGATAACATTTTCAATGAACATCTTAAACAAACCTTAACAGTGCTCAACGCGGTTTGGACAGCCATCATGAATCAGTGCCCCGTACGAGGAACCATCCCTGACAGATGGAGGTACGCCACTCTAAAAATGTTTTGCAAGGAGAAAGGAAATACTGGAGACCCCGATGCTTATCGGGGTATCGCTTTAGAATGCATTCTGGTCAAGATACTGACAAAGCTCATCACAAATAGATTGACTGACCTCGTGGACTGTAAAATACCCGAGGAGCAATTTGGTTTTCACAAGGGAAGATCTACTCTACAAGCAGTTAAGTGTCTACAAGATGACATACAGGAAACGACGAGAAACCCAAAAGGAAAATTACATGTAGCTTTCATAGACTTTTCAAAGGACTTTGACTCAATCAATAGAATGTTACTGTTGGAAAGTCTGGAGCATGTCTTGGAAAGTGATACATCTCTCTTAGTTCTGATACGAAACATACTCGCAGAAAACTACGTACAGATTGATGACAATCTGACAAAATCTATTCCAATAGAGCAAACGACTGGAGTGCTTCAGGGGGACCCACTGAGTCCGATCCTGTTTAACATAGCGACCATGGACGCATTAACAACAGTAAATTCCAGTAATGTAAAAATATATGTTTACGCGGATGACATGGCGATTGCGTCATTATCTCATGCAGATCTGCAAGCAGCCTTCAATAGATTAGTGGAATGGGTCGGCAGAAACGACCTACAGCTGAATCCGAATAAGACAGTAGTTATGAATGTTATGACATTCAGAAGAAGGGGAAGAATTCCATCACATGACACAATTTATTATAGGAACGAAAGATTAACGACGGTCGCATCCTTTAAATACTTCGGAATGACGCTACAGACTACAGGAACCACATACACACTTCACATCAAGGACAAGGTCGCAACTGCTATAATAGCAATGCACGACATTTCAGACATAAGGAACCTCTCAGTGGATACAACGATAAAGCTATTCAGAGTGAAGATCTCGCATATTGTGAGTTACGGATTACATCTAATATGGGACCATCTTTCTAAGAGCAGTCTTCTGGAATTGGAAAAGATCAAGGCAATGTATCTAAAAAGAGTACTCAGCGTATCTAAATTTACCCCCTCACGGTTGGTATATGAGCTGGTGCTTGTTGTTTAAAGGGGCCTAACATCGAGGTCATCGGCCCATATGAGCTGGTGAGAGAAAGGTTCTTTATAGAGGATCTTCGAGAATGGATATTATTAAATTCTACACCTGTGTATCAGAGTGCCTTAAAAGAAAAACAGGACAAGAAGAAAGAAATATGGAGCACGTTTTACATCACGGATGCTATGGTGACTCAAGATTGGCAACGTCGAAATTACGTCCTGCGACATATCATGACGCGATTCGCCGTGCATGGATTCCATCACAAAATATGCGACAAGACAAGACATCACGACCCTACTAATGACTGCACTTGCAAATTGTGCAAGAAACATTGCGATCGGTACCATCTTCGAGAGTGTACGGAAAGAACAACGTCGTTGACCTCATTTTGTAGCGAAGGAGCAATGTACGATATAGCTGCCTCTGTGGGTCCGTGGTAGAGTGTCGGCCTCCGGATCCCAAGATAGCGGGTTCAAACCCGGCAGAGGTAGTCGGATTTTTGAAGGGCGGAAAAAAGTCCATTCGACACTCCATGCCGTACGATGTCGGCATGTAAAAGATCTCTGGTGATACATTTGGTATTTACCCGACAAAATTAATTAAATCTCAGCCATAGACGCCCAAGAGAGATCCGGTTTACTCTAGGTCCGCTAGATGGCAGACAGAGTAAACCGGAACGTCGAAATTGACGAGCAGACAGTCAGATGGCGTCAAATCGAAATGTCTGCAAACGGTTGCTGAGGCCATACGATTATTATTATTTATTATTATTAATGTACGATATTGTATTTATTTCTTCGCCATTGGCTGCATTAAATTCTATTATTAATGTTGGTCATGAAATTGGTCTTTTCAAACGATATCTGCAGGCCGGTTTTCACTGCTATCTCATCCAAATTGAGAACTTGCATTCGATATTCTCTGACAATAGCAATTTATTTATTTGTAGATTTATTTATTTATTCACTTACTCATGTATTTATTAGTTAGTCAATTATTTAATATACGACCCTGATTTCCTTTCCGGCGTGTTGGAGTTTGTATCACAAATTCATAGACTGTAATGAACCACTGGTCACCATGCCCCACACTGTAGAGCTGACCTTTACCGGGAGGTGCGAAGGAAGATAAGTAATTGTGCTTAGCATAGTCTTAACTTTCAAATATCGACTCTCGGTGAAAGAGAAGGAAGATAGTATCAAGTGGGAGGATGGGTTGTAGGCAATACGACCGGGCGAGTTGGCCGTGCGGTTAGGGGCGCGCGGCTGTGAGCTTGCAACCGGGAGATAGTGGGTTCGAATCCCACTGTCGCCAGCCCTGAAGATGGTTTTCCGTGGTTTCCCATTTTCACACCAGGAAAATGTTGGGGCTGTACCTTAATTAAGGCCACGGCCGTTTCCTTCCAACTCCTACGCTTTTCCTATCCCATTGTCGCCGTAAGACCTATCTGTGCCGGTGCAACGTAAAGCCACTAGCAAAAAAATATCAATACGAGAAAAGTACAATGCTATACTGTGAATAGCATCCTTCAGAGTCGAGAACATTACTTTGAAAGGATTTTCAAGTCATTCTCTACAAATGTTAGCAACACCTTAAGACATTTTCGTTGTCAGTGACCATAATTTAGTCGGACAAAATAGTGAATTTTGTTAAATATCCCCTAACTCTAGAAATAATCGAAGGAATTCCCAGTGTGATAATATAATACTACAGTCAATAAGTTCGTGTACTGGCTCCTACTGTGTAGGCAGCACGGTTCACACTCAATAACTTGTTGGATTGACACATACAGTTAGGCAACACAGTATACACGTGTGTACTTACTGCAGTCGATAAGTCCTTGGTCTGGCGCTAACAGTTCGAGAATCACATACTCCTTTAACCAGTCTTTTCCCGTCTTTTTCCTATCGTGGTGATCTGGGTGATTTCAACTTGATCATCTCAAACGTTTTCCTAGCGGTTTTGCCTAATATTTTAGCAGAACTTAAAATGTATCCGTAGCTCAAACTACATTTTTAAGTTCCGCCGCTGACTTTCGACTACCCTTCACAACAGAGACTGTAGTTCTATTTATACTTTATGCATGCAACTGCCCCTTTCAGGGACTAGAGAAGGACTGTCACGACAACATCCTGGTTTTTAAACTCTCCACACCAGTCCACGAACTTAATGTCTCTACTACGTATTTCATTTAAAGAAGCTAGTTTTATCCGAAGATCTCTCTCTGATTACCCAAGCGCTTCCCGTAAATTTCCTTTCTTAATCCAAGGCTACTTATTTCTATTCTTCTGCACCTCTGAGTCCCAGGACATTAAATTCTATAGCATCCTTGTCCTGCATGTGTCTTACCCTCCACAATGGTGTTTCATAGTCTTTCCTTAGAATTCACCTCTCTTGGCTCTAAACAGTCAGCAAGAAGAATGTTCATCAAATGTTTGTTGCTTATTCTGTCTTCTTTCCTCCAACTATTGTTACTACATTATCTCTTTTTGACAGTTAGCGTATTACCTCGGTAACACGACTTTACTCATCTCCATAATTCATTGAATTCTATTCGCAGTATGAGGAATATATCGACTGAAGAAAGAGGAATGCTATGTTGGAATTAGAAAACATACCTAGGATTACACAATTTCATTCTGTAGAGAGCAGCAGTTCCTTAGTCATGTTAGATTAAGGAACTAAAATAGAAAATGTGGCTCATGTAAGTGGAATATTTTCCAGATTCAGCGGGGTCCCCTCGTCTCCTTATGGTCTCCATTGGTGGACTTCCGGAATCAGAATGAATGAAAAATTCACATTCGTAAATTCCTTTCACAGTCATTCGATGAGACAACTAAATGGCTTCCACAGATAGTGAAAATTTCCATGTCATTTTCCAGCCTTAGTGTTAGAAACAGAATTCATATATTATAAATCAAACAGTGAATGAGTTCCTGTAGTTTCTTTTTTCTTTTCCTACCGCCATGCCGTGATGTTTTAATCACTTTATCGCTACAGCTATACAGAACTCACCATCTTTTCATGCACAGTAATTATGAAAAATTTCACCGCTACTTTACAGTACGGTAACAATTTATACTTCCACTTACAGGTCAGAAGATGAACTCAACGGACTTCTTCGGTTGGATACCAGAGTATCCAAACGATCAAGACAATTGTGTGATACTGAATTCATCATTCCGTAGAGGTACGTCCAACGAAGCATGTGATGCAAGAAAGGATGTAATCTGCGAACAAATGCTGTAACTGCACAATGATCTGATGATATAAGAATTTTCAGAAAACGTGTACTGAGGAATATGTATTCAATAAAAAAAAATATTTTACCACCAAGATACAATATTAGTCTTTCCGCACTTATTACGGTGAATAAAGAAGACACTTTATATCCTCTGCAAATGATCCTTGCAGTTTTTAGAAACCAGTCCATCAAGCCTTTGTTCAGTCTGTGAAATAACAAAGAAAATATTCGACATTCTTCGATATAAGCATGCTAGAAAATATTCCGTGACAGTGCTGTAGTGTGCCAATAGTCCATGTTCTTCTTTTAATATTTAATTGAATGGTTTTTGAAATTTTTAGAATCCTTTTCATTCATTACAATAATTCAGCTAACTTTGCAAATTTCACATTAACAATCAGTATTGAATCATAATAAACATTCCGGTAAAATAGCACGACCGTCCATCCATCCATCCATCCATCCATCCATCCATCCATCCATCCATCCATCCATCCATCCATCCATCCATCCATCCATCCATCCAGATCGTCTCCTTTCTCCCATGTCTTCCGCGCCCAAACTTATCAATGTTTTCGTAACGCTACTCTGTTGTCGGAAATATCACGGAAAAGATCAAGGCGCCTTTCTTTGGATTTTTCCAGTTCTCGTAGGGTTCCACTCATTGGAACCATACTCTAGTTGGTTTCTTCCCAGGGACTTATGTGCCCTCTCCTTTACATCCTAACTACAATCCCCAAATTGTCAGACCGTCATACACGCGGCTCGGGTGACTTCGCTGGCAAGGTCGCTGCACATTTCATAATCTTTCTTTTTTACGTAATATTCTTAACATTTCTAAACCAGCCTATCTCCGTGTCGCATCAAATTCTTCTCCACCAACCATGTCTAAAATACTGGATTCTGCAGGACCATGTGTTTATCCCCTCCCGTACACAGAATGACAATCTACGCTACCGGAGGCCTACAGTAGAGGTCAGAAGAAACACGTATTTTTTAGTTTTTGGAAAATCCAATTAATGGCGGTTAAACAGGAGTGACAAATTGGGGTGATTTTTTTGAAAGACTATATCTACAGAATATCTCGGAAACGTAAAATGTTACAGACGTAAAAAGTGGGTGTTTGGATTCTCCTGTAAATGTAAAGAAAGATAGGTGATTTGTTTTTGGAAACTCCACTTAAGGGGAACTCAAAAGGGTTGAAATTTTAAAATGAGAATTTTTACAGTATATCTTAAAAAACTTAACATGTTACAGAAGTGAAAAATGCTATTTTTTTTATCTCTATTAAACATAAAGAAAAGTGTATTTTTAGTTTTCGGAAATACCACTTGGGTGGAGGGCGGGGGGGGGATAAAAGTGACTGAAAATGGTGATGAATTCTTTTAATTAGGCTACTGATATCTCAAAAACGAAGATGTTACAGACGTGAAATTTGATATTTGCAATCTGCTTTAAAAGTAAAGAAACACGTATTCTCGGAAAATCCAATGAAGGGGGGGGGGGGTGAAAGAATTGAAACATTAGTTGACTTAATTGTATGAAAATACATACATCTAATACTAAAGTTGTTACAGACGTGAAAATTCGTATTTGGATCTCCTTTAAAAACAAAGAAAAAGGCGTTTTGGTGGGGAAACCATCTTGGAGGGCGGGAGTGTAAAGGAGTTGAATTCCTTTCATGAGGACACATAAATCAAAAACTGAAGAAGTTAGAGTCGTGATAATTGGTATTTAGAAGATCCTTTACTATTAAAGAAACAAGTATTTTTTGCGGGAAAATTCATTTAGGGGGAGGAGAGATTATTGTGAAATGAAGTGAAGAAAGTAAATTATTTTTATGTGGATACTTATATCTCAAAACTGAAGGTAATAGACGTGAACATTGGTGTTTGGAATCTCCCTTAAACATAAAGAAACAAGCATCCTTTTAATTCTTTTTCGGGGGGGGGGTGGCTGTAAATAAACTTAACGGCGGTGGGGTGTAGAAGGAGGTGAGACCAATTGATTTTACTGTTATTAATGTACTTATAAGTATCCTCCGTTGCTCAGGCGGCAGCGCGCCGGTCTCTCACAGCTGGGTTCCGTGGTTCAAATCCCGGTCATTCCATGTGGCATTCGTGCTGGACAAAACGGAGGCGGGACAGGTTTTTCTCCGGATACTCCGGTTTTCCCTGTCATCAGCCATTCCAGCAACACATAATAGTAATAATAATAATAATAATAATAATAATAATAATAATAATAATATTCCGGACCGTCGTCAAATTGCGGACCGCGATGGAAACGGCTCCTGGACGGGTAATGACTAAGAATGCAGTCCGGTCGCGGGTTCAGTGCCGCCAAGGCACCCAGTATGACAGCACGCCGGATCTCCTGAAGGATTATATCCGTATTAAAAATATTATAGGAAAAGATGGCAAAGATTTACGGACCCAACTGACCTGGAGGAATACCTGAGCCTAACCCGGGAAGTACGAAATCGATTGCTGGAAAGGAAGATTTAAATATGGGAGGAAACGTGCCGTAAAATAATAGATCGGAAATTTTGGTGGATTCTCGCAGAGAATGAGTCAGATCGCGAATTTCGGCGGATTATATATATCTAAAACAATAAGCATTCAATTATAAATTTCAGTATAATACCGTAGCGAAGCACGGGTATCTTGCTAGTCACACATAAGGCTAGGTGTATTTGTGCTGATGTTATGCCAGTACTGTATAGAGCAGTGAAAGGGTTGCAGGATCATGAACGACCGCAGGGGGACTTACACAATGCTGTGATGGTTGGTTCATGCGCCCATGAACGTATGATTTATTGGCGATTCTCACTATTTTCGGTACTTTTCTACTTGTTTGAATTTAAGTATGATGTTGCGCTTACCTTTAATTATGTTACGTTTAGTTATTTTTCGTTGATTTATAACAAGTTCCCCTTGGCGTGCACTCATGTTACAGGTCATGCGAACACTGCCTGCAAGCCTCGCCGCGTGTTTGGAAGCGGTATTTCTCATGACATGTAATCACTTCGCCCTGCTGGGGTCATTGACACGGGCTTTCCCTCCTGTATAAACAAAACCATGTCAAACCGAGTACCTTCTACTTCGCATAAGCTGGACTGTTCAGCAATTCTATTTTATTAAAATTCACTGATGCCAGCCTGGAGTTAGCATTCTGCTTTACTTTTATGGACACTTTTAATCTACGTTTGTCGGCATGTGTGATCTAGAAGATGACATTTTCTACTGAGCTGGTTTGCCTAAAAGGATTTGTATTTTACACTGCAGTGTTGGACTATTAATCCGACAGCTCAATGTTTTCATTATTTTTAATTTTATCTCCCCGGTGGAGAATTTAATGTTGCAAGTCTGCCTCAAGTTCGTTATTAAATTTCGTGTCCTTTTCAATCTATTATTAAAGCAACCCATGTTTTTTTTCTATTTAGCTTCGTCATTTGATGTTTATGAATATTCATTTACTACTATGTAAAGTTTCAATACTGGTTTGGCTTGCGCCAGCCTTTCACATTTAATGCAATATTCAGATAATTCTGTATTTTCTCAGTTTCAATTTATAATCACTATCATGTGCACGGCCGGTGGTCAGTTCGGCTCAAGGCTAGGTGTACGTCACTTGAATTTCGTATTTAATCATGGATCAAATTATTCAAATAATTTATTGTTGTTTTTTTCTGAAAGATTATAATAAATGTTGTTGTTGACTCCTGATCCTCTATCTTTCATTCCCGTAAAACTGGGAATTACTCCTTGTTCTTTCCTGGTTTTACCAGGGATTAAAAAGCCTAGTTGTAAATTTCATCAAGAAGGAAAGTTCACTCAGTTTTAACTACACTGTTGATGGGGTGATGGTACCTCATAGGGAATACTGTAAGCCCCTATACGATAATATAGCGTAATGATGATCTTCATTGCAGTAATCATATTAACGAGGTAGTTACGAAAGTTTATAGATCTCTTCACATGGTTATGAGAGTATTTAAAGGTTGTAGTAAGGATGTAGAGAAGAGGGCGTATAAGTCTCCGGTAAGACCGAAACTAGAGTGTGGTTCCAGTGTATGAGACCCACACCAGGTCCACTTAATACGATAATTGGAAAAGTTCCAAAGGAAAGCAGCGCGATTTGTTCTGGGTGGTTTCCGACAAAGGAGTAGTGTTACAGAAATGTTGCGAACTTTGGTCTGGGAAGAATTGGGAGAAAGGAGACGACATGCTCGACTATGTGGTATTTTTCGAGCTTTCAGTGGAGAAATGACGTGGAATGACATTATATGAATAAGCTTGAGCAGAGCTGTTAAAATAGTAAATGTACTCTTTATACCAGTCCAGTTTTAATACTGCTAAAGGGAGATAGTCATCTTAACCACTTTCCCCATCGCAGAACCTTGTATGCCTCGCCTCAAAGTTTATGACCCAAGAATATCTTTCTGATTTTGCGTTTCTTTTACTGCGTTCCAATTGTAAAACCTGCTCGTTGCTTACATGTTTAACCCAGAAGGCGTTTGTGCTGCAACTTCTTAACTCTGTGCTCTGTGTAACATGTAAGTGTGTATTATATCTGTACCGTTGACAAATTATCTTTCTCGTTGAAGTAAAATGGTAATAATATTGTGCCCTACTGGACTCTGAAGTTCCGGCCAGGCGAAAGCCGGTCTCGAACCCAGAGTCCGGTAGTGAAAGAACTCTCACAAACGTGAGCTAGTGCACATAGTCTTACCTGAACACAATCCTCTTCACTCAGTCGAATCAGCAATCTTCTCAGGGATAACATGGGTATAACGGGGCAACAAAAGATAAACAAGAGGATATGTGACAAATCAGGTAAGATTCGGCTAAATTAAAATAAAATAAAAATATCTAACAGAAAACTCGCTGCATTCAAAGTTTAACAAATAGGGATTTATTACACAAAATTGAATTATTTACAAAGGATAGAGCTTTTCATTATGACAGGGTAAAATAACGCTGAGTCGATGATAACCAGTTCACTGCCATCACGAAAACTGTTGTGCTGCAACAAGCATGTTACAATCGTGTAAGTAACGAAGTTTAGAAAGATGGATATCTGCTTACACCCATAAACAGTTATTCCCACAAAATTTACAATGCCTCGCGCCGTCGAACCCCGGTGCAAACAAAAATCACCACAAAATGTACAATGACCTGACTCGGTCACGAACCCTAGTCCCATGACGATTAAGGCGTCAAAGATACCAATGCAAACAAAACAAAACGGACCCAATCAACATATACACGTGTGTAAGTATCAAACGGGCCAGTGTTAAAATCTTACGTAAAACAAATAGGACATAAAAAGATTCTCTCTCTGCTTTCAAAACATGAAGGTCGTTTCATCCCCCCAGGCACCCTTGACAAACTGCAGACGACAATAACCAACTCACTAGCCTGTGACGTCAAGCTCAATGACCTCCACTCTCACCACTTCACTCGCTGCAGCCCCCTAATTTATGAGCTCAAATGGGCGACAGGCTAAATTCTTGCCTTTCAAAAGAACACCTCACGTAGTCAGCTGCTAAAGCCCTCATTTAAATATCCCTGGGCTATCTGCCCTCGTAAAAATATCTCCAGCAATCTCGCTAATCTTACTTATACCTCTCATGGGCTAAATCCTGGTGCTACAAAACACTAATCATTAAGCGATCATCACATGGCCATACTAGGCATTTCCAAAATATGCTAAAAAAAACTCTCAATGGTTTGGCTCTCTCATGTCAACTGCAAATTTTACTTCTGCCTCTCATGGGCTCAAATCTCTTAAATATTCGGACTCGCTCGCTCTATCAGTGAATCTGGGTGAATTACTGGTCACGTCTTGGTCACAACTATACACATCTATGTCTGCAGAAACAAATGCCTAAATGCGATCTAATAAAAGTACCTATCTGTTAGACTAACCTCCTATGACCAAATGAGTTCGATCAGACCCTTACAAAAACACGTACGTTAAAATAACGCAATCAAAATGAAATATGAACTCGCTAACAAGGACTCTACAAATAACATCTACCTTAAAGTATGGGGTTCGAGTTTGAGGCCTAGCTCTAAATTACAAGGAAAATTTTCCTAATACCACAAATCTGTTGACTGACGTCCCCCATATTCCTATCTAAATTTAAATGACATGCTTGAAACAGAATTGGAAAGCTCTGACCTTATTTATCGGGGACATAGCGGAGCGGCCATCCCTGTGGACCACTGGATCTACCACATCATGATAGACTGCGGAGCTGGCATCAGATACTGTTGACCACTTGGAGACATTCTTGCTTGTGTGGCGTCTTCGTACAGCTCCCTCTGTAGTTGGAAGGTGTCCCCTTCGATGTTGTGCTGATCAGGTGCTCCCAACGTTCCTGGATCCATGCCCGTTGTCGTGTTGGCTTCAGCTCCTGGTTGTGGCTTCCTTGCAATGGTGATGTCAAACACTCGTTCTGACTTGATGCTGGGGTAACTGAAAATAAATTCATATATTACAGACTGTCCCAACTCGATGCCTGTCTCCACTACTAACGTGTCTCACACGTCACATTGACCAAGTCTCGTTCAGAGTTTTAACCTGGTACACAATAGTTTCTTCACTCCTCTCAGTCACTGTTCTTTCACCCTATCACACGGACAGCATATAGTTTCATAATTCCTAACCTGAGCCAATATTAATTCTAGCCTTTCGTCCGTTTTACCTTGACCTCATAGAAATATGAAGCTACTAGTTCATTAGTCTCTTATAAGCAGTACCTCTTCTCCCCATAGCATATTCTCACAGGTAAAATCTTAAATTCAGCTGAATATTCAAGTTGATTACTTACTTCCTTGCAGAAATAGCAGTACGGGTAGTAGGTGTAGCTCGAAGACAAAGCGTTGTTCTCAGTACCAACACGCAGTATGACGACTCGTTCACGCAGCCTTTTGGTCCAAGAATGACCCTGATCTGCCCGGCGGCCTTAATTTATAATTCCGGATAGCGTCATCAAGCCGCTTGACTGCGTGCAATCTTAGCGCGCCCGGGAAGTTTTCCCGCATTAATTATATCATGAGCTCTAATTAGCGAATGCATTAATGAATGCAGCCCTAATGCATATCAAAATAAAGCAGAAATTATACAGGTTGCAATTCTTGTCTCAAATCCAATGCAACTCTTCCGTAACCAAAGATATTAATTTAATTCTTTCTTCCCTCCAATAATAAGTTTAGCCGGTATCTGGGAAGCGTCCCCAATCTTCATCAAGAGGCTTGGCTTGGGACATAACTCCTTTTAATGAGTTCTGGAGATTTCTCATAATGACGCTCGCGCTCACTTCACATAAGAACTCTTCTTCTGGACCCCTTTATGATATATACTGTAAGACATTGGCTTCGTGGGTGGCCTTGTGTGATTCCAATATCCAATACTCAAATTAATACAATTGTCCCAATGAACCGAATGGTTCATAGCCCCCCGTGAACGACAAAATAAAATTTTGTCAATAATTTTATTTTCCTAAATGCCGAGATCACCTTCTCATTGCAATCATATATGCTGTCAATATTCAAAACTTCATGGCACGGGACTATCTTCAGTTACAGACATGATAGCCTCCCTATCCTTCCTAACTTGGTAATAGGCGTCCAGCAGAGCTAGAAATCTCCTGTGGTTACTCTCGCAGTCTTGACACTCCGTTTCTTCGCGCTGCTCAGATAGCTGTTTCTGGTTCCTTGGAGATATCATATTTACTTCTTCTTCTTCTTCTTCACCATTGGGTCCTTCTGGTTGTTCTTCGTCGTCATGTTCATCTTCTTCCGGAATGACAACCTCCTCTCTAGCAATATTTTCGGTGTCTTCGTCCTCAAGTTCTTCTTCCTCTTCTTCGCCTCCTTCTTCTTCTTCTTCTTCCTGATTGTCTAATTGATATTGGCCTGGTTGGAAAAAGGGCTTAAGGTTTGATGAGTTAAAGACCTTGGTCACTGTAGCGTCCAAGCTTTGTACCTTGTATGAGTTATTTTCATAACTATGAATTATTCTATACGGTCCAGTGTATAGCTCAGCGAACTTATGGTAGTATCTCTCCGTAGGGTTAGAGACAGTGGGTGTCTTAACTAATACCAACTCGCCCACTTGTAGGGGTCTATGGAATCGTTTGTTCCTAGTTCTTCGCAGCCGCTTCTCAGCCTGTGCTTTTAAGTGTTCTGCAACGTTATTAACACATATCTCTCGAGCTAGTTGAGGATCCCTAGGACACGGAATTACATTTTCCCAAGGACGTTTAGGCAGCTCATTATTGTGAATCCATGCTGGAATCGCACCAGTCGATTCGTGTCTAGTTGTGTTAATACACTCTGTAATAATGGGCACTACAGTGTTCCACTTATAATGTTCTCTCGGGCAGTATATCCTACAATACTTGGATATCTCCCTCATGATACGTTCACTCGGGTTAGCTTGCGGATGTCTGATGCTGGATAAGACATGCTTGATCCCTAGTCTTTCTAGTTCACGCTTAAACCCTGCAGCAGTGAATTGGCTCCCATGATCACTTAAGATGCTCTCAGGCTTACCCATAATGGGTATTATCTTCCGTTTGATCTGCGATAGCGTCGAACGAGTATTCGCCTTTTGAATAGGGCATAATGTAACAAATTTACTGAAGACGTCCATACAGACAAGGATGTACTTTAAGCCCCTAGTAGCAGAGGGTAACGGACCGAAGAAGTCTATTTCATATAATTTACGTGGTCCCGTAGGTATCAGTGGTCGTGGCGGTTGCTTCAGAAGGTACGGATTTGGTTTCACCCTCTGACAGATGTCACAGTTATGCAGGATTTTCTGTACCATCGACCTCATTTTAGGCCGCACGAACGTTTCCTGCAGTATTGCTACCACTTTATCAATTCCTGAATGTCCTGTCGAGTGATGAGCTATCCACACCAAGTCAATCTGTAATCGAGGAGGTACCACAGTTCTAAATTTCGTATGATTCTCATCCACAAATTTATGCAAAATGTTGTTAAAATAGTGATAATTTGCCGCTTTGCGCTCCACTTCAGCGTACTGTGGAGTCCCGGGTTGGAGTTCTTTCCGAAAGTACTGGATCAGCCGTCCGGTCTCTGGGTAATTCTCCTGTTCCTCATGAATATTCCGAAGTCTCTCCAGTATATTCTGATCCTCTTGGTCTAACATAGTTAAGTGTATTGTAAGTTCCTCCGGATTAGGATTTCTGCTCAACGCGTCAGCTAGTATGTTCAGTTTCCCTGGGCAATGTTCTACCGTGAGGTCAAACTGCTGGACGTAAAGTGCCCATCTACTGACCCGTGCATTAGCCATGTCCGTCTTAAGAATGAAGGTAAGTGCTTTGTGATCTGTTCTAATCACTACTGGGAATCCGTACACATACTTTCTCCAGTGAGCTAAGGCAGTAACTATGGCTAACATCTCCAACTCGGTGGTCGTGTATTTCAACTCGTGTCCTCGTAATTTTCTACTCATGAAAGCCAAATATGATATTTTATGCTACCTCTCGGGTGTTTCCTGGTAAAGCACTGCTCCGACTCCTACTGCTGAAGCGTCCGTCTGTATGATGAACTTCCTATCGAAGCTAGGGTACCCCAATTTTACAGAATTTTCTAAAAGTACCTTAGTGTTTACAAAAGCTTTTTCTTGCTCTTCTCCCCATTTCCATCTATTGTTGGTCTTCAACATATCTTGAAGAGGCGCCACTGTATCCGTGTAACCAGGACAATGATCGGAGAAAAAGTTCGTTAGGCCCAAGAACTGCCTAACGTGTTTAATCTTGATCGGCCTAGGAAAATTTTGTATCGCTGCAATTTTAGCTGGGTTGGGCCGAATGCCTTGACCGTCGACAACATGTCCCAGGAACAATACCCTGCGCTGACAGAAGTGTGATTTTTCAAAATTAACCTTGAAATTGCATCTCTCGAGGTCCTGAAAGAGTAAATTCAATTTTTCCATGTGTTCTTCTAGGGTTTTAGTGCAGATTAAAATATCGTCGATATACCGAATCGTAAACTCTTTTACCTCGGGACTGAGGTTCGATTCCAGTGCCCTTATCAAAGCGGCGCAACTTGAGACCAGGCCAAAGGGCAGACGTAGGAAAATATACGTTTGATTATCAAATAAAAATCCAGTTAGCATATTTGTACTTGGATCCAAAACGATATGGTGAAAGCTTGAGGTCATGTCTACCGTACTGAAAAATTCCATATTTCCGAACTTCTTAAGAATATCCTTAAGGTTTGGAGGTCTCTCATACTCGGGGACTAGGCGTTGGTTCAAAGATCGTGCGTCAAGGCACACGCGCACCGTTCCATTCGCCTTGGGCACTGCACATAACGGATTTAAAAACGGACTCGGGGACTTGGCGATTATCCCGTTCCTCTCCATGTCTTCGATTACCTCCCGGACCTGGGGTAACATCTTCTCTGGAATTGGATATGGTCGCTGTTTGAAAGGCTCCCAGTTATTTACACATAATTTGTATTGGTAATTCGGGATCTTTCCAGGCCTCGAACCAAAGACCGTCTCATGCCTCATCAATAACTCCTGCAGCCGTCCCTTGTCTTCCGGACTAATCTTTGCTTCTTCGATTTTACTCGGCAACAGTTCCAAAAAATTTTCTTTCTCTCGCTGTTCTTCCAATTCGGATACCATAATTTCGAACTCCGGAATAATTTCTTCGTGATCCTGTAGCCACCTTTCTGAATCAAGTTCTTCCGTCTGCATGTCCATTGTCCAAATACGTTCCCCGGGTTGGTAATCCTGGTTCTGGTTTAACTCTACTCGTTCCTGGTTACCATTTAATTTTAACAGGATAGAGTTCGTACCCATGTCAATAACAGCTTCGTATTCTCTTAAGAAATCGACTCCTAATATAAGATTGTATTCCATTTTAGGAAGCACAATACATGGATGGGACACCAGTAAATCTCCAATCTGGATGTCAAGTAATACCTGCTCCTTACAGGACGTTACTTTGTCAGGTATAATACCCTTAATTTTGACCTTTGAAATTGGTATGGACGGGATACGAACTCTGCTTTGAATTTCCGAAACTAAGGCCTGTGATACGACACTGACCGTGGCTCCAGTGTCCGCCAGACAGCGTACGTTTAAATCGTGAATTCTCGTATAAATTACAGGTAATTCTTTCGGTCGGGGCAAGTTACTTTTATTGGGATCCTCTAGTAGATCATCAGGAGTGATAACCCAATTATGAATAGCTATAGTCATCCAACCGGCATCCTCGCGAAATATTCTATCTCCTGGCACTAAATTTCTCGTTTTTTTATCCTCCCTCTCGATCTCAGCAAAGCTGGGTGCATTTGGGTTGAGGCTCTTCTGCCTGGCTCCATTGTGAAACTCTTGGTAAGCCAAGCTCGTAGCTCCAGGAGAGTTGGCAGCACTGTGATTTCGTATTGCTTCCTGCCATGTGTCGTGTGTTGACATATCCCCCGATTCTCTTACTCTTGAGTGGTAGGCGCCTTCTTGTCTCTCACCATTTCTCGGGCGCAGTGAACTCTCCCTAGGCCTGTCATATCTCGCTCGGTTCCCATTCCACCGCTGGCTGTTACTTCTGGGGTTGTAACGCTCACCGTCTCGTCTCCAGTACGGCCGGTCATTCCTCCGCTGTTCGAATGAATTCCTTCGGCGTTCTTGCCCTCTCCATCGGTCCGGTTCCTCCTGCCATGTGCTCCATCTTCGAGGTCGCCAGTTCGTATCTCCTCTGGGTTTAGGATTTTCTTCATCTCGCTCCCTCCGGGTAGGCGCTTGAGTGCCGGAGTTTTGACACTCCTTGTGGCTTCTTTCTCCCATATGTTCTTCCGCCTGTACGTTCACATTATGGACAGTCTCTATGGCCCGTACACGTGGCTGATGCAGTGCAGACGTCTGATCCCAGAGCCTAAGCATTTCTTCCGCGGCCACCGCCGTCGTAACATTAGCCGCTATAAGAGCCCTCTGTACCTCTACAGGCAGCTGTCTGATAATGGTTGTGACGATTTCCATCTCTTCGGGCTGATGATCTAGCTCTTGCAAACGTAAATATTGGGAAATAAAGAACTCGCTTAGTCTTGTGGGAGTACTATTCGCATATCTCCGAGCGTAGAGCTCCATTCTAAGCGCCAGCTGATGTCCCTGATTCCAGAATTTATTCAGGAATGCCCGTTTAAACTCATCATAATTCTTAAATGATTGCCCAAACGCCTTAAACCAGGCTCCAGCAATCCCTCCAAGATACTTTTCTGCCGTGCGTAGTCTGCGCTCAGGTGGTATCTGGCCTTCGTCCATGTAGGTCTCTAACTCTTTCAGGAATGAACGGGGTGTGACCTCTCCATTCCCCTCAAATTTCTTCGGTTTCTCCTCGGGTGCCCTAATCCAATGGTAACCCGGGAAAACACTGTCCTGACTGAATAGGGTTGAATTTCCTATCCTTGGCTTCGCCCTAAATGATTCTCCTAGTATCTCATGTCCCTCTTCCTGACTTTCATTCAGGCTGTCATCTCCATACTGGCGTTCCATCGGGCTATGAGTCCTACTCAGCTTCCGCTTCTTTACTCCGTTGTCTTCCTCAATTTTTAATTGGTCCAACTTATCACGCATATTCTCCATTTCATGTTCTAACCCTTGTATACGTCTCTCAGTTGTCCGTTGTTCCTGCTCACGGCACTTCTTCAAACCCTGGACCTCTGCGCTGACTTCCTTCCTAGTCTGTCGTAAATCCAGTTCTAGTCCAGCAATTTTAGCCTTATTTTTCTCGGTCGTCCTTTCATATTTGTCTACCACTTCTTGAGTCCTAGCCTCTAGTTTTTCTTCTATTCTGACTAGTTCTTCCTGAGTATGATCCATGCGGACTACTACGGCCACCAGGTTTTCTCTAAATGTTCCTAGTTCGGACTGAGTCTCCTTATCTTTTTCTTCCATGCGCTGTTCTATTCCCTCGATACTATTCTTTACTTCCTGAATTTGCTTCTCTACCGTTCTGTGCGATTCTTCAACCTGTTGACTCAACTTCTCGGTCGTGGTAACACAGCACAGCCGTACATTTTCTATTTTGGTATCTAATTCTGCTATGGTTTCCCTAGTCGCTTCATTTTCAGAGGCCAATTGCTTCAAACGAATGCTAGTGTGTTCCCTTAGCTCAGTGATTTGGGTCGCTACCCGTGTTTCTGTGAGTACTAATTGTTCGGTCAAGTGTTCCTTAAGTTCTTTTACTTGTTCCGAGTTCCTAATTTCCTGTTCTTTAAATTGTGCACTAACTTGGTCGTTCAAACGCTCACCGTTCTGAACCAATAGCTCACGGTTCCTAGTCACTTGTTCGTTCAATCGTTCACCGATATCCTCCCTAAGTTCCTCTTTAAGCGCCACAAACTGTTCTTTTATCTGCTCCGAGTTCCTAATTTCCTGTTCTTTAAAATTTGTACTGACTTGGTCGTTCAAACGTTCACCAAGCGCCACCAACTGTACCTCGCTTTTGGCACACTGTACATTGAATAGCTCCTTTGGCTGATCGCTCAGGTGCCTCAGCACCTCACCCATGTCTACCGACATTCAACTCACTTGTCATAAGGTCCGTCGGAAAAACCGCTCCGTATGTCCTCGATTAAATTTCAAATACGATAAATTTCCTATACTTTCTAATTGATCAAAATGTTCCTACTGCTAAACTCTCGAACTTTCAAAGCCTCAATTGGCTACCTCAATCTAACATCATGTCATTCAAACATAGGGTAACCGTCAGTACAGCACTATGATACAAAATATATACAACAAACACCAAATTCTCCAACAAAATGTCATAAAAACAGCAAAAACTACAACATGCAAAAATCAAAGCTATACGATTATCCACCTGTAAAACACCACACCCTGCAGGTCAAATCCCCGCACGAATATCATCCATCCCTCAATTGAAACCACAAAATCAGCACATCCTCGTTAAACACTATCAACAGCAATATCCATATACGAATGGTAAGACCAAAGACATAACATCACAAAATACCTCTCTGAACTGGCAGTCATTCAACCTCACAAGTTTTTAACAACATACTCCTGATATATCACGAAGCTAACAGTACAGATCAGAGATCAAACTTGGTATACCTGCACAACACATAATTGAATGCAGCTGTCATAACATATGCCTGAAATCAAGCCTTGCACGACCTTTATTTACCGAAATATCAGGTCCTGCTTTCATAGACACAAGCTACGACCTATAGCCCTATTTTATGGGGAAAATCAGTAAAATACCACTTGGTTGTGTGAGCTCGTTTACACAAATATCAAGCATCACCTGACGGCATAATAAAATAAGCTGTATGACCCTCCTTACTGCAATATCGGGTCCTCAGTTAGCCACACCAAGTTCACAATGTAGACAAAGGCGCTATGGTCCCTTTTACTGAAATATCGGGCCATTCGTTACTCGTCGTCATTAATACCATGGCGCTATGGTTAGCCCTTTTTTCAAAGTTATCGAGCCCCATCGTTGCTTGGCGCCATTTATACTATATCGCTCTCTTTACACTATCTGGGTAGCCCTTATTTACAGAAATCTCGAGCCCCACGTTGGCCTGCGCCATTTATACTATGTGCCCTACTGGACTCTGAAGTTCCGGCCAGGCGAAAGCCGGTCTCGAACCCAGAGTCCGGTAGTGAAAGAACTCTCACAAACGTGAGCTAGTGCACATAGTCTTACCTGAACACAATCCTCTTCACTCAGTCGAATCAGCAATCTTCTCAGGGATAACATGGGTATAACGGGGCAACAAAAGATAAACAAGAGGATATGTGACAAATCAGGTAAGATTCGGCTAAATTAAAATAAAATAAAAATATCTAACAGAAAACTCGCTGCATTCAAAGTTTAACAAATAGGGATTTATTACACAAAATTGAATTATTTACAAAGGATAGAGCTTTTCATTATGACAGGGTAAATAACGCTGAGCCGATGACAACCAGTTCACTGCCTTGACGAAAACAAGTGAGCTGCAACAAGCATGTTACAATAGTGTAAGTAACGAAGTTTAGAAAGATGGATATCCGCTTAACTACTCATAAACAGTAATTCCCATAAAATTTTACAATGCCTCACGCCGTCGAACCCCGGTGCAAACAAAAATCACCACAAAATGTACAATGACCTGACTCGGTCACGAACCCGAGCCCCATTACGAGTAAGGCGTCAAAGATACCAATGCAAACAAAACAAAACGGACCCAATCAACATATACACGTGTGTAAGTATCAAACGGACCAGTGTTAAAATCTTACGTAAAACAAATAGGACATAAAAAGATTCTCTCTCTGCTTTCAATACATGAAGGTCGTTTCATCCCCCCAGGCACCCTTGACAAACTGCAGACGACAATAACCAACTCACAAGCCTGTGACGTCAAGCTCAACGACCTCCACCCTCACCACTTTCCCTGCGGCAGCCCCCTAATTTATGAGCTCAAATGGGCGACAGGCTAAATTCTTGCCTTTCAAAAGAACACCTCACGTAGTTAGCTGCTAAGGCCCTCATTTAAATATCCCTGGGCTATCTGCCCTCGTAAAAATATCTCCAGCAATCTCGCTAATCTTACTTATACCTCTCATGGGCTAAATCCTGGTGCTACAAAACACTAATCATTAAGCGATCATCACATGGCCATACTAGGCATTTCCAAAATATACTCAAAAAAACTCTCAATGGTTGGGCTCTCTCATGTCAACTGCAAATTTTACTTCTGCCTCTCATGGGCTCAAATCTCTTAAATATTCGGACTCGCTCGCTCTATCAGTGAATCTGGGTGAATTACTGGTCACGTCTTGGACACAACTATACACATCTATGTCTGCAGAAACAAATGCCTAAATGCGATCTAATAAAAGTACCTATCTGTTAGACTAACCTCCTATGACCAAATGAGTTCGATCAGACCCTTACAAAAACACGTACGTTAAACTAACGCAATCAAAATGAAATATGAACTCGCTAACAAGGACTCTACAAATAACATCTACCTTAAAGTACGGGGTTCGAGTTTGAGGCCTAGCTCTAAATTACAAGGAAAATTTTCCTAATACCACAAATCTGTTGACTGACGGCCCCCATATTCCTATCTAAATTTAAATGACATGCTTGAAACAGAATTGGAAAGCTCTGACCTTATTTATCGGGGACATAGCGGAGCGGCCATCCCTGTGGACCACTGGATCTACCACATCATGATAGACTGCGGAGCTGGCATCAGATACTGTTGACCACTTGGAGACATTCTTGCTTGTGTGGCGTCTTCGTACAGCTCCCTCTGTAGTTGGAAGGTGTCCCCTTCGATGTTGTGCTGATCAGGTGCTCCCAACGTTCCTGGATCCATGCCCGTTGTCGTGTTGGCTTCAGCTCCTGGTTGTGGCTTCCTTGCAATGGTGATGTCAAACACTCGTTCTGACTTGATGCTGGGGTAACTGAAAATAAATTCATATATTACAGACTGTCCCAACTCGATGCCTGTCTCCACTACTAGCGTGTCTCACACGTCACATTGACCAAGTCTCGTTCAGAGTTTTAACCTAGTACACAATAGTTTCTTCACTCCTCTCAGTCACTGTTCTTTCACCCTATCACACGGACAACATATAGTTTCATAATTCCTAACCTGAGCCAATATTAATTCTAGCCTTTCGTCCGTAATACCTTGACCTCATAGAAATATGAAGCTACTAGTTCATTAGTCTCTTATAAGCAGTACCTCTTCTCCCCATAGCATATTCTCACAGGTAAAATCTTAAATTCAGCTGAATATTCAAGTTGATTACTTACTTCCTTGCAGAAATAGCAGTACGGGTAGTAGGTGTAGCTCGAAGACAAAGCGTTGTTCTCAGTACCAACACGCAGTATGACGACTCGTTCACGCAGCCTTTTGGTCCAAGAATGACCCTGATCTGCCCGGCGGCCTTAATTTATAATTCCGGATAGCGTCATCAAGCCGCTTGACTGCGTGCAATCTTAGCGCGCCCGGGAAGTTTTCCCGCATTAATTATATCATGAGCTCTAATTAGCGAATGCATTAATGAATGCAGCCCTAATGCATATCAAAATAAAGCAGAAATTATACAGGTTGCAATTCTTGTCTCAAATCCAATGCAACTCTTCCGTAACCAAAGATATTAATTTAATTCTTTCTTCCCTCCAATAATAAGTTTAGCCGGGATCTGGGAAGCGTCCCCAATCTTCATCAAGAGGCTTGGCTTGGGACATAACTCCTTTTAATGAGTTCTGGAGATTTCTCATAATGACGCTCGCGCTCACTTCACATAAGAACGCTTCTTCTGGACCCCTTTATGACATATACTGTAAGACATTGGCTTCGTGGGTGGCCTTGTGTGATTCCAATATCCAATACTCAAATTAATACAATTGTCCCAATGAACCGAATGGTTCAATATCTCGATAGTACTTCATTCTAATCGTTAATTTTATCTGCTGTTAACCTGAATATCAGTTTAGTTTTTGGTTGAGGAACCTGTAAGTATATAAGAGAAGGGTCTTGGTCCGAGGTGCCTCAGAGTTAATATCTGATGCACACCCGAAGCGGTAAACCTCTCTTTCCGTATTTCCCTGTTTTCACCTAACCTAAATTTAAAGACCTTGAATGCTGGTACACGCATGCACAGAAATAGTGTCCCGATATAAACAAAGCACCTCCTCGCTTAACACATTGATGCAAGTAGACAACCAGATACAAGATTTTTGTGATTGAAACGGACACGGTGGTGGATGTACAGTACTGGTAATATACACACTGTGCCTTCACCACTTCCCATTCACTGTCTTCCCCTCGTTTACAGTACTGGAGCGGCCTTCAACACAACACAACACAACACAACACAACACAACACAACACAACACAACACAACACAACACCTTCACCCCCTCCCCTCCTTTTCAGTACTGGGAGTGGCCTTCAACATAACAGTTTCACTCTTCCCCGCCTTTTCAGTACTCGAGTGTCCTTCAACATTACTCCTTCACTCTCTTCCCATCGTTTCAGTACTAGGGTGGCCGTCAACACTACCTCTTCACCCCTTACCCTTCTTTTCAGTACTGGGTTGGTCTTCAACACTATCCCTTCACCCCTTACCCTCCTTTTCAGTACCGGGGCGGTCTTCAACACTACCCCTTTACCACCTCCCCTCCTTTTCGGTACTGGGGAGGCCTTCAACCCTACCCATTCGCCCTCTCCCCTTCTTTTTAGCAGTATCGGAGTGGGACAATAGTGATAATTTATGTCGGAACACCATTTATGTGCATTATGTGAGAATGAGAATGAGGTGTACTTGATTCACTACAGCTTGATTCATCGTTGCTTCATTTAACATAACATGAAAGACCTGTAGATTATAAGCAGAACAACAGGTCAGATTCTAGATTATCTATATGTATAAAGTAGCTTGTCCTGACTGACTGACTGACTGACTGACTGACTGACAGATTCATCATCGCCGAGCCAAAAGTACTGGATATAAAGAAATGAAATTTTGGGCATATATTCATATTAAGATGTAGGTGCTCGCTAAGAGAGGATTTTTGGATATTCCGTCGCTAAGGGAGTGAAAAGGGGGGTGAAATTTTAAAATGTGTGAGTTTATATCTCAAAACTTTAAAAGTTTAGAGATGTGAGAATTAGTATTTAGAATCTTCTTTAAAAATAAGGAAACACGTATTTTTTTGTTTTCAGACAATCCCAATAGGAGGGGTGAAAAAGGGTGAAAAAGGGGTTGAATGCCTAATCAGGATACCGGTGCTTATATCTCAGAAACTGAAGATATTACAGACCTGAAAATTGGTACTTTTGATCTATTTTAAAAATAAAGAAACAAGTAATTTTTTGTTTTTGGAAAATCCAATTAATGGGAGGGTGAAAAGGGGGTGAATTTTAAAAATGAGTGAATCTATATCTCCAAACTTTTAAAGTTTGCAGATCTAAAAATTGGTATTTAGAATCTTCATTAAAAATAAAGAAACACGCATTTTTTTGTTTTCGGAAAATCGCAATAGGAATCGCGAAAAGGGGTGAAAAAGGGTTTGAATGCCTTTAATGAGGCTACTTATATCTCAGAACCTGAAGATATTACAGACCTGAAAATTGGTGTTTGGGATCTCTTTTAAAAATAAAGAAACACGTATTTTTTGTTTTTGGAAAATCCAATTAATGGGGGGGGGGGGTGAAAAGGGGGTGATTTTTTAAAATGAGTGTATATATATCTCAAAACTTTTAAAGTGTATGGATATAAAAATTGGTATTTAGAATCTCCTTTAAAAATAAAGAAACACGTATTCTTTTGTTTTCGGAAAATCCCAATAGGAAGGGTGTAAAAGGGTGAATAATGGGTTGAATACCTTTAATGAGGCTACTTATATTTCAGAACCTGAAGATATTACAGACCTGAAAATTGGTATTTGGGATCTACTTTAAAAGTAAAGAAGCACACGTATTTTTTCGTTTTTGGAAAATTCAAATATTGGGGGGTGAAAAGGGGGGTGTGAATTTTTTAAAATGAGTGTGTCTACATCTTAAAACTTTAAAATTTACATATATAAAAATTGGTAGTTAGAATCTCCTCTAAAAGTAAAGGAACACGTATTTTTTTGTTTCCTGTAAATCCCAATAGGAGAGGTGTAAAAGGGTGAAAAATGGGTTGAATGCCTTTAATGAGGATACTTATATTTCAGAACCTGAAGATATTACAGAACTGAAAATTTGTATATGGGACCTCCTTTAAAAATAAAGAAACACGTATTTTTTAGTTTTTGGAAAATCCAATTAATGGCGTTTAAACAGGAGTGACAAATTGGGGTGACTTTTTTGAAAGGCTATATCTACAGAATATCTTCGAAACGTAAATTGTTACAGACGTAAAAAGTGGGTGTTTGGAATCTCTTGTAAATGCAAAGAAACATAGGTGATTTGTTTTTGGAAACTCCACTTAAGGGGAACTCAAAAGGGGTGAAATTTTAAAATGAGAATTTTTACAGTATATCTAAAAAAACTTAACATGTTACAGAAGTGAAAAATGGTATTTTTTATCTCTATTAAACATAACGAATCGTGTATTTTTAGTTTTTGGAAATACCACTTGGGTGGTGGGGGGTGGGTAAAAGTAACTGAAAATGGTGTTGAATTCTTTTAATTAGGCTACTGATATCTCAAAAATGAAGATGTTACAGACGTGAAATTTGATATTTGCAATCTGCTTTAAAAGTAAAGAAAGACGTATTCTCGGAAAATCCAATGAAAAGGGGGGGGGGGGTGAAAGAATTAAAA
The DNA here is from genome assembly GCF_040414725.1 of Anabrus simplex. NCBI lineage: Eukaryota > Metazoa > Arthropoda > Insecta > Orthoptera > Tettigoniidae > Anabrus > Anabrus simplex. The sequence continues at coordinate 428,093,873 of NC_090268.1, read as the reverse complement.
ACTTAATTGACTTAATTGTATGAGAATGCACACATCTAATAAAAACTAAAGTTGTTACAGACGTGAAAATTCGTATTTAGATATCCTTTAAAAACAAAGAAAAACGCGTTTTGGTGGGGAAACCATCTTGGAGGGTGGGAGTGGAAAGGAGTTGAATTCCTTTCATGGGGACACATAAATCAAAAATTGAAGAAGTTAGAGTCGTGATAATTGGTATTTAGAAGATATTTTACTATTAAAGAAACAAGTATTTTTTGCGGGAAAATTCACTTAGGGGGCGGGGGGGGGGGAAGAGTAGTGTGAAATGAAGTGAAAAAAGTAAATTATTTTTATTGGGATACTTATATCTCAAAACTGAAGGCAATAGACGTGAACATTGGTGTTTGGAATCTCCTTTAAACATAAAGAAACAAGCCTTCTTTAAATTTTTTTGGGGGTGGGGGGTGGGGGTGGCGGTAAATAAACTTAACGGCGGTGGGGTGTAGAAGGAGGTGAGACCAATTGATTTTACTGTTCTTAATGTACTTATAAGTATCCTCCGTTGCTCAGGCGGCAGCGCGCCGGCCTCTCACAGCTGGGTTCCGTGGTTCAAATCCCGGTCACTCCATGTGATATTCGTACTGGAAAAAACGGAGGCGGGACAGGTTTTTCTCCGGATACTCCACTTTTCCCTGTCATCAGCCATTCCAGCAACACATAATAATAATAATAATAATAATAATAATAATAATAATAATAATAATAATAATAATAATAATAATAATAATGTTCCGGACCGTCGTCAAATGTGCGGACCGCGCTGGAAACGGCTCCTGGACGGGTAATGACAAAGAATGCAGTCCGGCCGCGGGTTCAGTGCCGCCAAAGCACCCAATATGACACCACGCCGGATCTCCTGAAGGATTTTATACATATTAAAATGATTATAGGAAAAGATGACAAAGATTTACGGACCCAACTAACCGGGAGGAATACCTGAGCCTAGCCCGAGAAGTACGAAATCGATTGCTGGAAAGGAAGATTGAAAAATGGGAGGAAACGTGCCGGAATCTAATAGAAAACGATTCAGATCGGGAATTTTGGTGGATTCTCGCAGAAAACGAGTCAGATCGCGAATTTCGGCGGATTATATATCTAAAACAATAAGCATTCAATTATAAATTTCAGTATAATACCGTAGCGAAGCACGGGTATCTTGCTAGTAATCTATATTTGTATCTATCCATCTTTAAGGGTTCATCAGGAAAAAAGCACAGTTACTATTAGCTCTATATTTAAAAAAATGATAGTTTTGCTTGCCTACTCTAGAGGTAAAGTCAAAATGGTTATCACCCAGTAATCTTTGAGCTTCACTGCCCTAAGCGAGGTAACATAAAAGATTAATACACACAAAGGATACGTAACTTTTCGTTGTTGAAAAGTAAATTTTAGGTGGTTATGTGAGCGGCCAATCTATATCTGAGATGATTCGAGCTTGTCAGACTGCAAAAGCTTTGCGTCGTGTTTAAAGATATTTATTAACCACCTGTCCGACAGAAGACCATAACGTCCGATGAGAATGAGGAGGCTGTTATAGACACAGCTCGCAATAGTCATACACGAATACACAGACAATTGCACGATAGAAGAATATCAGCCAGGCTTCCGCACTACGAATAGCAGGTGAATAAATATAATCTCTACCATTTACAGCTAAATCAAGAGCTCCAAGAGCGGAATTTCGAAACACTACTGAATTTATGCCACTGACTGTTAAGGGTTCTGGAAAAGATGCAGATTTCCTTCGGAAATTCCACTCTCGGTTGAATCGTGATTCCACAATATTGGTACAGTCAGCCGCCAATGTTGGAGTGCTGGCAATCCCCAATGAGTGAGAAACGCTACCTATCAAGTTGTTACTTCACATATCGCTTTAACAATTATATTTAAGTAATTTTATAACTTATTTGTGTTTTAACTTAACATTATTGTAGTATTTTATTTATATTTGTTAAAATTGTGTATAGAGAGCAGCACTTCGCTTCCGGGACTGTTTTCTGGCGCAAGTGACTGGCTAGGGAACAGAGGAGCGCGTCAGACATGCCGCGAGTAACATGTGGAGACAACAGTCTCATAAAATAATGTAATTGCACAACAGTGCTAACATTTCAAGTGCAGCCAAACCATTGGCACAATAACAATTACGTCTTCAAGTGTAAAGAATATTTCTGGTGTTTTTTAGTGTCAGTGCGTACCTCATGTGTAAATATATAATTGTATATGTACAAGAAATACTTACAGTACTAGTGTGTTTTTTGTTCACGTACAACTGAATAAATAAGTGACTTGTGTGCTCTTTATGTTTTTACATACTGTATTTTCTTAATATCATTTAAGTGGTCCTCCGAAAGTACTTTATTATGTGGTTATCATATGCGACCACCAGAGGTAAGTTTAGATCGGAAACAAAACAACAGTTTTCATCTCGGTCAAACATTTTGGTCCTCCGGCCCGGATACTTCGAGCTTTCATTTTATGTGACAACAAACATAGTGCATTTACAGTGACTGGATTATCCAGATAATATTATGTGATGTATCGTGGTGCAATTTATGACGCAATTCGCTACATGGCTGATTTACGCGCGAACTCACGCCACTATATCAGAGATACCAACCGCGCCGGTCAAATCTTCCGCGCTGTGGAACGTACAACCTGTGGACTGTTGGCAGTAGCAACCCTGAGTCATGTCAAGATGGCTCCTTGATGACAACAACTACTTCCCACACCTTACAAGGTCAGATCCAATTCATATCTTTATTCCTATCCTTTCATTATGGCAGAGGAGAGTATTAAAATTCTAATACGCAAACGAGATGTAATAAATGGCAGCGTAACACGAATTAAAAACTTCGTAGATGGGTTTAACATTGAGCAGGGAATTGCGGCTATTATTTCTCGTAGAGAAAGTTTAGAGGAATTGAAACAAAAGTATGAGGACATTCAATCCCAGCTAGAAATCAGTGAGGAGGGAGAAACATACGAAGCAGATAGAGAAATATTTGAAGACGCATATCATCAGATAAAGGTCGACATAGACAGAATAATCACCCAGCATGAATTAACAGGTCTTTGCAGACACTCCAGTCAAGGGAATATCTCAGCAAGCAATAATTACAATGGGGCGCACATCAAATTACCTACTATTACACTGAAACCATTTGGAGGCGAGTATGAAGATTGGAGAGGATTTCACGATTCCTTTTTATCTATGATCCATAATAATCAAGATTTGCACGATATACAGAAATTTCACTACTTAATTAGCAGTTTAAGAAACGAACCTCTTTCAATTGCACAAAGTCTCCCTCTATCTGCTGAAAACTACAGCATAGTTAGGCAAAGGTTAATCGACGGTTTTCAAAACAAGAAATTAATTTCGTCAATTCACATTAAACGGATATTAGAGCAAGATTCAATCCAGAAAGAGAATGCCAATTCTCTCAGAGAGGCTATAAACACAAGTCAGGCCAATGTGAAGGCATTACAGGCCCTTGACTTAGATGTTTAAATTGAAGATTTATTATTGTTACAATTATTAATGAACAGACTAGACCCAGCGACTAGGAAGGCATGGGAAATACACACTTCAGGTTCTGAGTTAGAATCTCTGGAGGTGTTGTGGACATTTTTAGAAAAGAGATGTTTAGCACTTGAGGCTATCAAGCCAGGTACTCAAGTTCAACAGATTAAACAGTCAATTAGAACTACACCCAAACATCAAGTAAGCAATGTGCATGCTAGTGTTAATTACCAATGTGTACTCTGCAAGGGCTCACATTACCTATATAAGTGTGAGTCCTTCAAAAGGCTTAATGTCCATGAGAGACATAATGTTGTGAGAGATTATAAATTATGCTTTAACTGCTTGGGCAGTAATCATAATGTCAATCAGTGCCAATCAGGCTCGTGCAAGATGTGCGGAAAATATCATAATTCACTATTGCACCATGACACCAGACGTGACCGCAGCAGGCCAATGCTTAGCTCACGGAAAACAGAGAGGGAACACAGCTCGCGCCAGTCAGTAGCTAATCACACAACCGGTTCAACAGATGTTACTCACTGCGCTGTCAAGGAATCCGATCTGTCTACAGTCTTGATGTCAACACCGATAGTCAAGGTTAAGGACATTCACGGTAATATGCATGAGGCTAGATGTCTTTTGGATTCAGGTTCTCAAACGAATTTCGTGAGCGAAGAACTAGCTCAAGTATTACGCCTCAGGAAGCAAAAACATGTTACACCAGTAACTGGAATTAACGGTGCAGGAGTTCAAACCTCACACTGCATCACAGTTCATTTGCAATCTGTGGTCAGCCCTTTCAATATAGATGCCACATGCTTAGTGCTACCAAAGATTACAAACAATTTGCCAAGTAGAAAAATCGACATTTCAAGATGGAATCTACCCACCAATATAAAATATGCCGACAGAAATTTCCACATTCCAAGTAAGATCGATGTGCTACTCTGTGCAGACATATTCTTTAATGTTATATTGGAGGGCAAGAAAACTCGTGATGGGTATCCAACATTGCAGAATACGAAACTGGGTTGGGTAGTAGCTGGCCAGGCACCCATACACCAACACCAAGGGGAACATGCAACATCACTATTCATCCAGGTAGACCAATTAGACACACAACTTAAAAGATTCTGGGAAATAGAAGAACTGAATAAGCCACCAATCACCAAAGAAGAAAGAGATTGCGAAGAACACTTCACTAAGAACACAACGCGAGATGCTACGGGAAGGTTCCGAGTTCGACTGCCACTTAAACAGACTTCATCGCAGTTAGGGAATACATACCCACAGGCAGTAGTGAGATTCTACAGTATTGAGAAGAAACTTAATCGTGATCCCAAATTAAGAGAAGAATATTCAGCATTCATGAATGAGTATCTGAAACTTGGGCACATGAAACCGGTATCCACGTGCACTGAAGATGGAAGATACTTCATGCCAAATCATGCCGTATTCAAACCGACAAGTACCAGCACTAAAACTCGTGTTGTCTTTGATGCGTCTGCTAAAACTGACAGTGGCGTATCTTTGAAAGACAAGTTACTCGTAGGTCCTACCATACAAGACGACCTGCATTCTATTGTACTTCGTTTCAGATCACACAAGATTGCTCTTGTCTCAGATATTACAAAAATGTATCGACGAATTCATGTTGACAACAAGGACATGAAACTACAACGAATACTATGGAGAAACACTAGCACCGAACCACTCCAGTGTTATGAACTCACGACAGTTACTTACGGAACGGCAAGTGCTCCCTTTCTCGCTGTGAGGTGTTTGAAACAGTTAGCCGATGACGAGTCAAAGGAATTTCCACATGCAGCATGTTGATGACCTCCTAACCGGAACCAATACTGAATCGGAAGCCATTCGCTTACAGCAAGAATTAGAGAGATTACTGTTAAGTGGAGGATTTGAACTTAGGAAATGGTGTTCTAACAGCAGTAAGGTGATGTCAAAAATACCAGAAGAAAATAGAGAAACCAAATCACCACTTCAACTCGACAATGCAGACACAGTAAGAACATTGGGAATACTCTGGCACCCTTGTACGGACCAGTTTCAATTCGACATAACTGTTAAAGGGGTTTCCCATGCAACCAAGAGAAGTGTACTCTCAACTATTGCTGCAATTTTTGACCCTCTGGGCTTATTGGGTCCAGTTATTCTCTCATGCAAGGTCTTCATGCAACAACTCTGGATTTTTCAATTAAAATGGGACCAAGACCTGCCAAGTCAGCTCCTTAACACTTGGAATGCAATATACTCGCAATTACCAGAACTTAAGAATAAAAAAATTGACAGGTACATTTTAAGTAAGACTAAAGTTGTAAATTGTGAATTACATGGTTTCTGTGACGCCTCTGAACGTGCTTACGGGGCGTGCGTATACATTCGTGCCACAGATGAACAAGGGCTTATTTCATGCAATTTGATGTGTTCTAAATCAAGAGTCGGCCCACTTAAACAATTGTCAATTCCACGCTTAGAATTGTGCGACGCTCTCCTGTTAGCAAGATTACTTAAGCGAACGTTCACGAGTCTCAACCTGGATATGAGTTCTATTCATGCGTGGACAGACTCAACAATTGTCTTACAATGGATTTCGTCACCGTCGACACGGTGGAAAACATTCGTCGCCAACCGGGGGTCTGAAATCCAGGACACGGCTGAAAACTTCACATGGCATCATGTATCTACACAACAGAACCCAGCTGAAATATTGTCACGAGGAAGCGAGCCTCAAGCATTAAAATCACATTACCTCTGGTGGCATGGACCATCCTGGTTGTGCCAGCCTCAAGAATTATGGCCAATCAGTACTGCAGAATGTACCTCAGAAGCACTTGAAGCCAAACCCACTACATGTGCAATCAACAGCTGCGATAATGAAGACATCACTACAAGGTTTTCCTCCTTATCAAGAATGAAACGTGTCTTTGCGTACTGTAAAATATTCATCTACAATCTACAGCACTCTCATGCGAAGATTACAGGAAATCTAAGCACGGAAGAATGCAACAATGCGCTACTTTGCTGTGTACGATATAATCAACACCAGGAATTTCAGAAGGAAATTCAATATCTTCAACTGAAAAAAGAAGTTGACAAGATAAGTCAGTTAAAATCTCTCGCTCCATTTCTTGATAAAGACGAGTGTCTCAGAGTGGGCGGGTGATTACGTAATGCAGACGCAGCATATGACCAGAAATATCGGATTATATTACCAGCGCATCACTATGTCACGAAATTAATTATTCGTGACGAACACTTAAGACTACTACATGCTATCACACAGCTACTAGTTGCATCACTTAGAATGAAGTATTGGATTCCTCACGCCAGGACAACTGTCAAAGGAGTCATTCGCAAATGTGTGACATGTTACAGGTTCAAGGCCGAGAGCTCATCGCAATTGATGGGCCAGCTGCCTGCTGAAAGAGTTAATCCCACTCGCCCTTTCCTATATAGCGGTGTAGACTTTGCGGGACCCTTCTTCATTAAACAAGGTTCTCCACGTAGTAACACGAGAGTAAAATGTTACGTTGCACTTTTTGTCTGCTTAGCCACCAAGGCCATTCACTTGGAACTTGTAAGCAATTTAACCACCGAAGCCTTCAGTGCTGCCTTAAGTAGAATGATAGCCCGGAGAGGAAAGGTACTTCAACTTCGCAGTGACAATGGTTCATCATTCATCGGAGCCAGAAATCAACTTCGAGAACTTCACGAATTATTCCAATCAGAACAACACCAACGTGAGATTGATAATGTTGGAATCCAAGAAGGATTTACCTGGAAATTCATTCCTCCACGAGCACCAAATTTTGGAGGTCTTTGGGAAGCTTGGGTCTAATCTATGAAATTCCATCTTACTAGAGTTACCAAGCACGCTCACTTGACATTCGAAGAAATGGCTACTCTTCTCTGTCAGATTGAATCCATTTTAAATTCACGTCCAATCACTCTCCTGAACAATGACCCAAATGCCACCTGCTATCTTCCACCCGGACATTTCCTGATAGGAGAACCCATGATGGCCATACCTGAACCAGACCTAACCTTATCAAATACTTAAAGGCTTTCCAGGTGGAATCATCTTCAAAAAATGAAGGGACATTTTTGGAACAGGTGGTCATCCGACTATCTGGGCAGCTTGCAGCAGCGCATGAGATGGAGGTCAGCCCAGCCCAGTGTATCTACAGAAAATGTTCTCCTAATTAAGAAGGACAACATTCCACCATTGGACTGGAGATTAGGCATCACTGGGCAAACATTCCCAGGCAAGGACGGGTTGGTGAGAGTCGTTGATGTCCGTACACCCGCAGGAGTTTATAGGAGACCTGTGTGCAAATTATGCCCACTCCCAATTGACTAGTGACCTCAGTGTAGTGCGTCGTCAATATTTTCTTGTGTATTTGTGCATATGTATTTATCTTTGCCTTGACAGTTTTTTTGAGACAGACCTCAATGCATTACTTGTTTTATTTTCAGGGTATTTAATTTCATTGTTACTGCATTTAATTAGTAAAATATGAGCACATTTTAAGTGGGCCGGTATGTTACTGCACATATCGCATTAACAATTATATTTAAGTAATTTTATAACATATTTGTGTTTTAACTTAACATTATTGTAGTATTTTATTTATATTTGTTGAAATTGTGTATAGAGAGCAGCACTTCGCTCCCGGGACTGTTTTCTGGCGCAAGTGACTGGCTAGGGAACAGAGAAGCGCGTCAGACATGCCGCGAGTAACACGTGGAGACAACAGTCTCATAAAATAATGTAATTGCACAACAGTGCTAACATTTCAAGTGCAGCCAAACCATTGGCACAATAACAATTACGTCTTGAAGTATAAAGAATATTTCTAGTGTTTTTTAGTGTCAGTGCGTACCTCATGTGTAAATATATAATTGTATATGTACAAGAAATACTTACAGTACTAGTGTGTTTTTTGTTCACGTACAACTGAATAAATAAGTGACTTGTGTGCTCTTTATGTTTTTACATACTGTATTTTCTTAATATCATTTAAGTGGTCCTCCGAAAGTACTTTATTATGTGGTTATCATATGCGACCACCAGGGGTATGGTTAGATCGGAAACAAAACAACAGTTTCATCTCGGTCAAACACAAGTGTAATGGAGAGTGAATGTATGGCGAGGAATCTTGGGTGATGGCCCTATCGGACCGTATTTATTTCAGGGCCACTTAATAAGCAAACTCGGCCTGCAATGTCTACGCCATGAACTCCCGCTTTTACTGGAGATTTTGCTACTTGGAGAAGGTTCAGTTATGTCTTTTGTATTTCTTTCTGCCTTTCTTTCTGTCGTTCTTCTTTATATATATATATATTCTCAAATTTGGCCTACAATGAACATTTTATTGTGTGTGGAAATAAGAGGCTATCATTCCTTTATTAAGGGTGATATATTTCAAGTACATTCTTACACAGTCGTGTTTGCATGCATACAACCGGTTTTTACAGGCCGGGGGAGCGGTATTGATTTTTCAATCGACCAGTCAGCTGTATCATGTGACCTATTTGGGAGATTTCAAGGCCAAATTCTAGAATCCGCTTGTAATATATGTACATAATTTCGTGTATCATTTGTATGAGTGTTGTAGTTAATTACATTTGTTTCTTTGATTATTGAAATGTGGTTCTGACCTGGCCACGTGTTCAACTTGTCGGGCCCAGGTTATCGTCACCGTTGTTTACGATGATTTATTTTGTGTTGATTTAAGCCTTTAGTGAATTTTATTTAAAATTTACATAAAAGTAACATTAAAGTACCAGTCACGAATGAAGAAGTGTGTAATACTTCATAAGTGAGTTCAAAGGTACCCGAATTTGTAAAGTTGTTAATTTCATTTTTGAGGCGTCAGATAATGTGAATTGATTAATAACACGTATTATTCAGTGAGATTTAGAAGGAGTTTCGTGGAAATAACAATTATGAGAATGTAATTTAGTGGAGATAAGTCTTAAATAGACATGCTTTAGTAAAATGTTATTATAAATATTTTGAAGCATAGTTGAGGGGAACTGGCACTAGATAAATGTAATAATGTTAATGAAACTTATCCGCGAGAAGGACGACTTTGTTACAATATTTCAGACATATTTTTGTGAAATTAATGACGCCACAATTAATTCATTTCGTCAGAAAACATGAAGTTTCTTTATGGAAATGCAGATGTTATCCCGATAACACATGAAAGTATAAGATAGCCTAGGATAGCCTAGCATGGTATAGGTGTAAATTTTCGAGCCATGGAAAGTTCATATATATTTAATTTTCTTATAAATTGTCAATAATCCCACCATTATTAAGAGGAGATTCTCCCAGCATAATTTAATTTCTCTATTTAAGCCCGATGTAGGCCAATAAGTATTTATTATGTATTTCAGTTAAATTCATGTTTCGATATGAGCGGAGAACGATGGTGTTATATCTCAGGCAACTAGCAGAGAAGACATTTTGAGTAAAAATCCATGAAGATTTTTTGTTAAAATTGGTTAAATTTGTGTTTTGAGTGCTAGTTTTAAATAAATGTCAAACCTGTTGTTTTAATTTTTTTTTTGTGATTGTCGTCAGTCCTTATCTTTTTCCTGCCTTTTAAAAGCATTCAAAGCCTGACAGCGAACGGTCCACGTCTGGAAATTTCGCTCTGCGGCTGAGCCGACCGGGAATACAGGGGGCAAAAAATATATATACAATAGTTACTAATCCAAAATAAAGGAATACAGAAACATTTACAAAGGACACAACTGTACGCAATATAAAATGTACAATACTATATTTTACATATTTAGAAAAAAAGCATAAACAAAATCATCACTTACAACATAACAGACAGGAAGGAACCAGAAGAAAGAAATGAGAAATATCACGACAGAAGGAAGGATAGGATAGGAAGATATCTAGGTTCCTTACCTTTGGGTAAGAGAAAGGCAGGAGAATGGAATATGGAAGAGTTCTTTATTCTGGTACTACGGAAAGGGACGTGGAGCGGTAATAAGGATACTAAATAAGGTGACATAATAAACCATTAGAAGCTTTGTATTATTACCTTTTGGTCGGCTACTTTCCTCTGATCGGGCGAGTTGACCGTGCGGCTACGGGCGCGCAGCTCTGAGCTTTTATGCGGGAGATAGTGGGTTCGAGCCCCACTGTCGGCAGCCCTGAAGATGGTTTTCCGTGCTTTCCCAATTTCGCACCAGGCAAAAGCTGGGGCTGTACCTTATTTAAGGCCAAGGCCATTTCCTTCCCGCTCCTAGGCCTTTCCGATCCATCGTCGCCATAAGCCCTATCTGTGTCGGTGCGACGTAAAGCAAATTATAACAAAAAAGAAACCGTTCCTCAGAGCAGAAAGAATTTTGAGGTTTAGTTTCCTAAGCAATTGGTTAGTGCTCACATTGAGACAGAAGACAGCGACTCTGGCTCTGACGATTGCACAGAAGAAGAAAGATTGTACACGGTGAAGGTTGCTGAGATTAGAAGTAGAAGAAGAAGAAGAAACATGGATCACACTGAGGAGGCGTTTTCGACAGTCGTTAAGACAAAGGAAGCGTAGACGGTTCTGAGAACCTTTACATCTGCAAAGTCAGAAAATCTGTAGACTAAACCAAGAAGTATTATAGCATGTCAGATGACCCAGTTTAAGTGTGAAACAAACAACAATTTAGTACCAACATATACTGGAGGCAGGGTGGAGCTCCACCACATTGAATGAAAAGCCGATCTGAATGTGTTACATCCAGAAAAATGTGTAGGAAGAGAAGGAACTGTCTTTTGGCCCACCATGTCACCGGATATAAACCCATTAGACTTCTTCCTTTGGAGGCATTTGAGATAAACAGTTAATATCCAGAAACTAGAAAATCCCGACGCCTTCGACACTTCATCGTCAAAACCTGCAGACCAATAACACCGGCTGTATTACAAAATACCAGATTATCCATTGAGGAGCGTGGCCGGATGTTCATAAATAAAGCAGAACAGCACTTCGAGCTCTTGCTAATGTAACTAAGCATTGTTAGTGCAGTTTCGTTCTCCCAACAATGTATCCTATCTTCCTCTGATCCTGATGACATATCGGTCTTTCTTAGGGCCACTTCCATTTACTGAAAATGTGAATGCAAGAGGAAATATTATGTACATAAGGTAAGTTAAAAAATCCACACTTCTAACCCTACAGGTAATCAACTAAATGTTGAAAACATCCTAGGGATAGGAGCTACAAATTTTATGTAAATAAAATATAATAAAGTGTGGGAATATATTCTTTATTTATTCCTAAATGTTAAAATCGTTTTCTTAATGATTGTTATGAGGTCGATATGATTAACAGTTGAGGGTGCTAAATCAGAAAGAAATGGTGGGGTAGTGGGGGTGGGCAGAAGGAACATAGGGCAAGAGAGGGGGTATAAAATTCCCTTGTAAGTTAATTTCTCCCTCCCCCAGAAAAATGTACAGTTTAAATCTTCTTGTTTGAATTTTGTTATAACAAGAATGATAAACATTAGAGAGTTATTCCATTCAGCTGAGAAATTTATGAGAGTCTGTTTCTTCTTAAGAAACGCCAGACCGCGCGAGATTTGTTTTAATAGTGGAACCTTTCTCTGCTGACTGAACGAATTTGTCAGCTTGTACACTCCTAAAGTGAACATGTCCTATTGGAAAATTATCGGAAATATACGTTCCTCAAGAAGTACAGGAGTTGTGTAAGCTCGAGCTACTTAGAGCAATCACAAGAGAGGAGAGCTTCAAGTAAGTTACATTTTGCCCGGGTTTCAGATGGACTTGCCAGAGTAAAACTTGAAAAATAGGCTGCAGGTCTGGATTGCCACTGCTGCGTTGTTTTCTTGCTCAAGGTCTGGCAGTCGTTTGTATTATTGCTGATGTTTTTACGAAAATATGCACAGTGAACCCTACAGTGCATACTGATTCATTTCAGTAATAAATTACATGTTTTCTACATTTTCCCCGTTATTTTATAACGATAGATCCCCTCCTGGAAAGGCGGGGAACCTTTGAGATAAAATCGTCGGTGGGGGGGGGGGGGAATCCCTCCCTTCCCCCTGCGATTTCGCACCCTGTAACAGTTTGCCTTTTTCAACCACTACGAACGTTAATGTGTGTCAATGCATTGTTCGACTTAATCACCACTACGAGCACTAATGTCAGTCAATGCGGAATTTCACTTAAGCCCTTATAACTGCATTCGGTGTGGATATTTTTCAAGAATAAAAAATTTCCTGAGGGTATTGAACTAAGGAACTCATTACAGAAAGAATTATGTAAATAGGTTAATTTGGCTAGGATTTGAATGACAAAGAATACGCGTAAAGAAACAAAGCGATTTTATACTCTTTCTGCGGAACTGCATTTAGGTCGAAAGTGATTTCCGATTTATTTCAATTCGGTATAGCTATCCAAGACTCAAAATTTGAAACATTTCCGGGACCTTCAGCCGTTCAACTTTCAGCACATTGAGGAAATTGCTTAATTTTACGATCTTTCGTTGAATGGGGACCCCTACTTTGTATGTTAAGAAATATTTTCAATATTAAAAGTAAATCAACAGAAAAAAGAGTACCCATGCCACGGTCTCGAACTAGTCACATATATCGTACTTACGCGAACAAACCCGCATAGTTTAAAAAAATTGAGGAATGAAATTGGGGTTGCGGGTTTTATTTGCGTCAATGTTGGCTTTTATTTTTTCAAAATGAGCCTTCCTAAACATAGGGTGCGGGGATTATTCGGTTGCGGGGTTTATTCACGTAAATACGGTAATACTGGTACGCCATCTCTTACCATCTACTATATACTGCACCGCGTCACGAGACGTGTATATTACAGGTCATTACATTTGTTCCTTTAACAATTTGCTTTACATGTCTCATGGCGATGATGGGATAGGAAAGAGATAGGAGTGCTTAGAAGTGACTATGGCCTTAATTTGCCTGGTATGAAAATGGTAAACCACGGAAATCACCTCACACCTTTCACACATATATGTATCAGATCATTCAGAGAGTGCACTCCTGGCTTTCCTCACTTAATAATATTATGGAACTACATCTTCCTATTTTTGTGTGGGCTGTAAGTACAAACCTATACATTTTATAGTGTTTATTGCGTGTAGATAAATGTTTTCAGAAAGTGTAAAAAATTGCGGTCCGCATAAGTAGTATAATAAGCGGGTTCGGCCGCCTCCTCCTCCTCCCGCCGCCTCCTCCGCCGCCGCCTCCGCCTCCGCCGCCCGCGGGAAATTTGAATTTTGGCGGGAAATTTGAATTTTGGCGCGAGATTTGAATTTGTAAACAAAGCCACGTGCTTTTTGACAGCTGTCATCAACAACAACGCATCGCTAACCTCACTGCTGCCATCTTGACGGGCCTAAAGCTCACTAGTGCCAACTTAACCTAACTAGCATGAGGTAAACAAAGCCACGTGTTTTTTGACAGCCACGTGCTTTTTGACAGACAACAACGCATCGCTAACCTCAGTACTGCCATCTTGACGGGCCTAAACCTCAGTAGTGCCAACTTAACCTAACTAGTGCGAGATAAACAAATCCACGTGCTTTTTGACAGCCACGTGCTTTTTGACAGATTTGTAAACAAAGCCACGTGCTTTTTGACAGCTGTCATCGACAACAACGCATCGCTAACCTCAGTACTGCCATCTTGACGGGCCTAAACCTCAGTAGTACCAACTTAACCTAACTAGCGTGTGGTAAACAAAGCCACGTGCTTTTGACAGCCACGTGCTTTTTTGACAGCTGTCATCCGCCATCTTTAAACTACAGAGCACCGTGCTGCCCTCTTTCATCACCTATCATCGGCAGTGCTGCCATCTTGACAGACCTAAACCTTAGTGCTACCAACTTAACCTCACTAGCTCGAGATAAACAAATCCACGTGCTTTTTTGACAGCCACGTGCTTTTTTGATAGCTGTCATCCGCCATCTTTGAGCACAGTGCTGCCCTCTTTAGCTACTTACCTTTGAAATGTGGTGGCGGATAATTTGAAAAATGCTTTTCGACAAGCAGCCATCTTTAATCCAGAGAGAACAGTGCTACCCTGTATGTGGTGGCGGCAAATTGAAAAATTCCACGTGCTCTTGTTTGGAAACAAACTCACGTGCTTTTTCGACAGCTACCATCTGCCATCTTTAATCTATAGAGCACAGTGCTGCCCTCTTTAGCTACTTACCTTTGAAATGTGGTGGCGACAAATTCCACGTGCTCTTGTTTAGTAAACAAACTCACGTGCTTTTTTTCAGCTGTCATCCGCCATCTTTAATCTATAGAGCACAGTGCTGCCCTCTTTATCGTAGTAGATGTAAATTCGTCACAGCTGTCATCCGCAGTGCTGCCATCTTAACGGGCTTAAACCTTAGTGCTACCAACTTAACCTTACTAGCGCGAGATAAACAAATCCACGTGCTTTTTGACAGCTGTCATCCACCATCTTTAATCTATAGAGCACAGTGGTGCCCTCTTTAGCTACTTACCTTTGAAATGTGGTGGCGGATAATTTGAAAAACGCTTTTTGATAGCAGCCATCTTTGAGCACCGTGCTACCCTCTTTTGTGGTGGCAGGCAATTCCACGTGACAGCAGCCATCTTTAATCATGAGAGCACCGTGCTGCCCTCTATGTGGTGGCGGCAAATTCTACATGCTCTTGTTTGGTAACAAACTCACGTGCTTTTTTCTGACAGCTGTCATCCGCCATCTTGCATCACAAACCTCAGTGCTGCGCTCTTTAGCTAGATACCTTTGAAATGTGGTGGCGGCAATTTGAAAAAAAATCTATGTGCTCTTGTTTAGTAAACAAAGCCACGTGCTTTTTATGACATCTATCATCCACCATCTTTAATCAATAGAGCACGGTGCTGCTATCATGCAGGCAATTTCATCACCTGTCATCCGCCATCTTTTAATGAACAGAGCACCGTGCTGCTCTCTGTAGTAGCGGGCAATTTGAAAAGTTCTGTTAGCTGTCATCCGCCATCTTTAATCAAGAGAGCACCGTGCTGCCATCTATGTGGTGGCGGCAAATTCTACGTGCTACGCACAGCTGTCATCCACCATCTTACATCGCAAACCTCAGTGCTACACTCTATGTGGTGGCGGATAATTTAAAAAAAAAAATTCTACATCAGTCCTCTCTCGACGCTAATTGCACAAGATGGTGACTATACAAGACTCCTTAAAGGTGCTTATGCAAGATGATCGCTATACATAGACACCCTTGGGATGCTTGCGCAAGATGGCGGTTATACAAGGCTCCTTATGAGGGATGCTTGCGCGAGATGGTGGTTGCTCTTATGAGGCGGCTTAAGGATCCATGACTAGAGACGCCCTAAGGATGCTTGCGCAAGATGGCGGATGCAAGATGGCGGCTATACATAGCTCCTTATGAGACAGCCAGTACTCGATACAACATGTGATCAGAACATTGATTGATGTGTTCAGAACACTGTACTCGATACAACATGTGATTAAAACATTGTGTGGTGTGTTCAGAACACTACATAAGTAGAATCGAACGCTGTATTAGGGGATACCTTTGTTTAGATTGAAACATAACAAGACTAGAATTGAACACTGCACATTGATTGATTGATGTGTTCAGAACACAAAATAAGTAGAATCGAACACTGTACTCGATGTCGTTAACTTCAACATGTGATTAAAACATTGTCTGGTGTGTTCAGAACACTACATAAGTAGAATCGAACGCTGTACAACATGTTAGGGGATACCTTTGTTTAGATTGAAACATAACAAGACTAGAATTGAACACTGCACTCGATGTCGTTACATGCGATCGGAACAATGATTGATGTGTTCAGATCACGAAACAAGTAGAACCGAACACTGTACAACATGTTAGGGGATACCTTTGTTCTAAGAAGATCAGCTTGAAACATAACAAGACTAGAATTGAACACTGCACTCGATACAACATGTAATCAGAACATTGATTGATGCGTTCAGATCACGAAACAAGTAGAACCGAACACTGTACAACATGTTAGGGGATACCTTTGTTTAGATTGAAACTAACAAGACTAACACTTCAAATGATTTGCTTAGTACGAAAATAAAAAAAATCTATACCGCGTAGCTAACTCGTTCATCACACTGCTAAGACGCTTAGTAATTGTGAATACACTCATACGAAAATCAAGAAAGCACACTGCGTAGCCAACTCGCTCGGCTCACTCGCTTAGTAATTGCAACACACACGGATAAGAATGTTCCGAGATACTTACATGTTTTTTAAGGGGGTTGAAAGATCATAAATTATATGTACACATGTTGTCTCCTCCAAGTTGTAAGATGAAATAGACGCAGTACTGCGAGTTTCCGCTCTAGCTGGCGAACGGAAGTAGCATGATATCTCAGCAAAAAATAAAAATACGCGTGAGCTTGCAAGTCAGACACAATGATGGATACCGCGATTCAAATCCTGGTAACTTATGCCGTCGGGAAGGGTATCCGGCGAGCATCTAGCTGTATATCCCCCGATTCTCGACAGATTCTTAATCCGAGTTCTTTGACGTCAGGAAGGGCAACCGGTTGAAAACAATTATCGAATGCGCATCGTGAAGGCAAGAGTGTACAGCGATATGCTTGTTTAGACTTGCAGATTACGAAAGAAACATAACAAGACTTGAGTCTTAAAACAAATTCTTGCGATTTAAAATCTTAGTCAGGAAGGGCATCCAGCAGTAAAACAATAGTTCGTGATACTGCGATTTAAAATCTAGCTGTAAAACCCCCGATTCTCGACAGATTCTTAATCCGAGTTCTTTGACGTCAGGAAGGGCAACCGGTTGAAAACAATTATCGAACACGCATCGCGAAGGCAAGAGTGTGCAGCGATATGCTTGTTTAGACTTGCAGATTACGAAAGAAACATAACAAGACTTGAGTCTTAAAACAAATTCTTGCGATTTAAAATCTTAGTCAGGAAGGGCATCCGGTAGTAAAACAATAGTTCGTGATACTGCGATTTAAAATCTAGCAGTAAAACCCCCGATTCTCGACAGATTCTTAATCCGAGTTCTTTGACGTCAGGAAGGCCAACCGGTTGAAAACAATTATCGAACACGCATCGTGAAGGCAAGAGTGTACAGCGATATGCTTGTTTAGACTTGCAGATTACGAAAGAAACATAACAAGACTTGAGTCTTAAAACAAATTCTTGCGATTTAAAATCTTAGTCAGGAAGGGCATCCAGCAGTAAAACAATAGTTCGTGATACTGCGATTTAAAATCTAGCTGTAAAACCCCCGATTCTTGACAGATTCTTAATCCGAGTTCTTTGACGTCAGGAAGGGCAACCGGTTGAAAACTATTATCGAACACGCATCGCGAAGGCAAGAGTGTGCAGCGATATGCTTGTTTAGACTTGCAGATTACGAAACAAACATAACAAGACTTGAGTCTTAAAACAAATTCTTGCGATTTAAAATCTTAGTCAGGAAGGGCATCCAGCAGTAAAACAACAGTTCGTGATTTAAAATCTAAGAAGTGCATCTAGCTGTATATCCCCCGATTCTCGACAGATTCTTAATCCGAGTTCTTTGACGTCAGGAAGGGCAACTAGTTGAAAACAATTATCGAACACGCATCGTGAAGGCAAGAGTGTGCAGCGATATGCTTGTTTAGACTTGCAGATTACGAAAGAAACATAACAAGACTTGAGTCTTAAAACAAATTCTTGCGATTTAAAATCTTAGTCAGGAAGGGCATCCAGCAGTAAAACAATAGTTCGTGATACTGCGATTTAAAATCTAGCTGTAAAACCCCCGATTCTTGACAGATTCTTAATCCGAGTTCTTTGACGTCAGGAAGGGCAACCGGTTGAAAACAATTATCGAACACGCATCGCGAAGGCAAGAGTGTGCAGCGATATGCTTGTTTAGACTTGCAGATTACGAAAGAAACATAACAAGACTTGAGTCTTAAAACAAATTCTTGCGATTTAAAATCTTAGTCAGGAAGGGCATCCAGCAGTAAAACGATAGTTCGTGATTTAAAATATAAGAAGTGCATCTAGCTGTATATCCCCCGATTCTCGACAGATTCTTAATCCGAGTTGTTTGACGTCAGGAAGGGCAACTACTTGAAAACAATTATCGAACACGCATCGTGAAGGCAAGAGTGTGCAGCGATATGCTTGTTTAGACTTGCAGATTACGAAAGAAACATAACAAGACTTGAGTCTTAAAACAAATTCTTGCGATTTAAAATCTTAGTCAGGAAGGGCATCCAGCAGTAAAACAATAGTTCGTGATACTGCGATTTAAAATCTAGCTGTAAAACCCCCGATTCTCGACAGATTCTTAATCCGAGTTCTTTGACGTCAGGAAGGGCAACCGGTTGAAAACAATTATCGAATACGCATCGTGAAGGCAAGAGTGTACAGCGATATGCTTGTTTAGACTTGCAGATTACGAAAGAAACATAACAAGACTTGAGTCTTAAAACAAATTCTTGCGATTTAAAATCTTAGTCAGGAAGGGCATCCAGCAGTAAAACAATAGTTCGTGATACTGCGATTTAAAATCTAGCTGTATATCCCCCGATTCTCGACAGATTCTTAATCCGAGTTCTTTGACGTCAGGAAGGGCAACCGGTTGAAAACAATTATCGAACACGCATCGCGAAGGCAAGAGTGTGCAGCGATATGCTTGTTTAGACTTGCAGATTACGAAAGAAACATAACAAGACTTGAGTCTTAAAACAAATTCTTGCGATTTAAAATCTTAGTCAGGAAGGGCATCCAGCAGTAAAACAATAGTTCGTGATACTGCGATTTAAAATCTAGCAGTAAAACCCCCGATTCTCGACAGATTCTTAATCCGAGTTCTTTGACGTCAGGAAGGGCAACCGGTTGAAAACAATTATCGAATACGCATCGTGAAGGCAAGAGTGTACAGCGATATGCTTGTTTAGACTTGCAGATTACGAAAGAAACATAACAAGACTTGAGTCTTAAAACAAATTCTTGCGATTTAAAATCTTAGTCAGGAAGGGCATCCAGCAGTAAAACAATAGTTCGTGATACTGCGATTTAAAATCTAGCTGTAAAACCCCCGATTCTCGACAGATTCTTAATCCGAGTTCTTTGACGTCAGGAAGGGCAACCGGTTGAAAACAATTATCGAACACGCATCGCGAAGGCAAGAGTGTGCAGCGATATGCTTGTTTAGACTTGCAGATTACGAAAGAAACATAACAAGACTTGAGTCTTAAAACAAATTCTTGCGATTTAAAATCTTAGTCAGGAAGGGCATCCGGTAGTAAAACAATAGTTCGTGATACTGCGATTTAAAATCTAGCAGTAAAACCCCCGATTCTCGACAGATTCTTAATCCGAGTTCTTTGACGTCAGGAAGGGCAACCGGTTGAAAACAATTATCGAACACGCATCGTGAAGGCAAGAGTGTACAGCGATATGCTTGTTTAGACTTGCAGATTACGAAAGAAACATAACAAGACTTGAGTCTTAAAACAAATTCTTGCGATTTAAAATCTTAGTCAGGAAGGGCATCCAGCAGTAAAACAATAGTTCGTGATACTGCGATTTAAAATCTAGCAGTAAAACCCCCGATTCTCGACAGATTCTTAATCCGAGTTCTTTGACGTCAGGAAGGGCAACCGGTTGAAAACAATTATCGAACACGCATCGCGAAGGCAAGAGTGTGCAGCGATATGCTTGTTTAGACTTGCAGATTACGAAAGAAACATAACAAGACTTGAGTCTTAAAACAAATTCTTGCGATTTAAAATCTTAGTCAGGAAGGGCATCCAGCAGTAAAACAATAGTTCGTGATACTGCGATTTAAAATCTAGCAGTAAAACCCCCGATTCTCGACAGATTCTTAATCCGAGTTCTTTGACGTCAGGAAGGGCAACTAGTTGAAAACAATTATCGAACACGCATCGTGAAGGCAAGAGTGTGCAGCGATATGCTTGTTTAGACTTGCAGATTACGAAAGAAACATAACAAGACTTGAGTCTTAAAACAAATTCTTGCGATTTAAAATCTTAGTCAGGAAGGGCATCCAGCAGTAAAACAATAGTTCGTGATACTGCGATTTAAAATCTAGCTGTAAAACCCCCGATTCTCGACAGATTCTAAATCCGAGTTGTCAGGAAGGGCAACCGGTCGAAAACAATAGCGTATGATGTAAGAGCTTAGATACTGCCAATTTTGCATCAGGAAGGACAACTAGTCTTAAAACAAAACAGATTCTTAATCCGAGTTCTTTGACGTCAGGAAGGGCAACCGGTTGAAAACTATAGTGTATGAGGTTAGATACTGCTAGTTTTACGTTAGGAAGGGCAACTCAACAAATTCTTGCGATTTAAACACATTTTTATTCCCAAGAGAATCGAACCCGAGACTACCGGGTGAGAGGCATGCATACTGTAGGCTATGGGTTTGTTCTACTGTCCATGAAGTCGTATCAGCGCAGAGCGAGCAGCGGAATGCGTGTGTTAGCTGAAATTGTACACGTATCTTCCGGCTCGGCCTTGAACGAGGACACTGCATGCTGATAAGCGGCTTGTAACTCGCGAAGGTCTTCTTAGCTGAGTACCATTCAAGCTCTTAAAACACAGTACCAATTAAGGTTGTAAAATATTCTGAAATAGTCCTCCTCTGTGGTGTAGCCTGCACAAGGCTTATTGCCTCCATCCGACAAATGAATCACCGTCAAGTCTTGTACTCAAAAATCATTTTCGAAGGAGTCTGCACAAGGTTTAACGTCCCCATCAACAGCCCTTACTTATTGCTAGCTTTTTTGCACACCCCGCCTCACACCATAGTTTTATACGACCGGTTGCCCCTCCTGACTAGGATTTAAAATCGATATCCCGACATAGCCTACTCCTACCGAAGAAGCCAGCTTAACACCTCCATCCAACAAATGAATCACCCTCAAACACTCTTCAATCATTCTCGCTACTTCGGAAGATAGCGGGTTCGAACTGGAAGCCGTAAATGTTAGGCGAGGGACCTGCGCGATCGTCATAACATGATCTAGCTAGATGCCCTTCCCGACGGCATAAGTTACCAGGATTTGAATCGCGTACCCCGACTAGAAGAAGCCTGCACATAGCTTAACGCCTCCATCCGACAGATGAATCACCATCAACACTCTTGTACTCAAAAATCATTTTCGAAGGAGCCTGCACAAGGTTTAACGCTCCCCCTATCAACAGCCCTTACTTAATGCTGGCTTTCTTGCACACCCCGCCTCACACCATAGTTTTACGACCGGCTGCCCTTCCTGACTAGGATTTTAAATCGCAAGAATTTGTTGAGTTGCCCTTCCTGACGCAAAACTAGCAGTATCTAGCCTCTTACATCATACAGTATAGTTTTCGACCGGTTACCCTTCCTGACGTCAAAGAACTCGGATTAAGAATCTGTTTTGTTTTAAGACTAGTTGTCCTTCCCGACACAAAACTGGTAGTATCTAACTTCTCACATCATACGCTATTGTTTTCGACCGGTTGCCCTTCCTGACGTCAAAGAACTCGGATTAAGAATCTGTCGAGAATCAGGGGTTTTACAGCCGGATGCCCTTCCCGACTAAGATTTTAAATCGCAAGAATTTGTTGAGCTGCCCTTCCTGACGCAAAACTGGCAGTATCTAGCCTCTTACACTATTGTTTTCGACCGGTTGCCCTTCCTGACGTCAAAGAACTCGGATTAAGCATCTGTCGAGAATCGGGGGTTTTACAGCTAGATTTTAAATCGCTGTATCACTACAGCCGGTTGCCCTTCCTGACGTCAAAGAACTGGGATTAAGAATCTGTCGAGAATCGGGGATTTACAGCTAGATGCTCGCCGGATACCCTTCCCGACGGCATAAGTTACTAGGATTTGAATCGCGGTATCCATCATTGTGTCTGACTTGCAAGCTCACGCGTATTTTTATTTTTTGCTGAGATATCATGCTACTTCCGTTCGCCAGCTAGAGCGGAAACTCGCAGTACTGCGTCTATTTCATCTTACAACTTGGAGGAGACAACATGTGTACATATAATTTATGATCTTTCACCCTCCCTTAAAAAACATGTAAGTATCTCGGAACATTCTTATCCGTGTGTGTTGCAATTACTAAGCGAGTGAGCCGAGCGAGTTGGCTACGCAGTGTGCTTTCTTGATTTTCGTATGAGTGTATTCACAATTACTAAGCGTCTTAGCAGTGTGATGAACGAGTTAGCTACGCGGTATAGATTTTTTTATTTTCGTACTAAGCTAATCATTTGAAGTGTTAGTCTTGTTAGTTTCAATCTAAACAAAGGTATCCCCTAACATGTTGTACAGTGTTCGGTTCTACTTGTTTCGTGATCTGAACGCATCAATCAATGTTCTGATTACATGTTGTATCGAGTGCAGTGTTCAATTCTAGTCTTGTTATGTTTCAAGCTGATCTTCTTAGAACAAAGGTATCCCCTAACATGTTGTACAGTGTTCGGTTTTACTTGTTTCGTGATCTGAACACATCAATCATTGTTCTGATCGCATGTAACGACATCGAGTGCAGTGTTCAATTCTAGTCTTGTTATGTTTCAATCTAAACAAAGGTATCCCCTAACATGTTGTACAGCGTTCGATTCTACTTATGTAGTGTTCTGAACACACCAGACAATGTTTTAATCACATGTTGAAGTTAACGACATCGAGTACAGTGTTCGATTCTACTTATTTTGTGTTCTGAACACATCAATCAATCAATGTGCAGTGTTCAATTCTAGTCTTGTTATGTTTCAATCTAAACAAAGGTATCCCCTAATACAGCGTTCGATTCTACTTATGTAGTGTTCTGAACACACCACACAATGTTTTAATCACATGTTGTATCGAGTACAGTGTTCTGAACACATCAATCAATGTTCTGATCACATGTTGTATCGAGTACTGGCTGTCTCATAAGGAGCTATGTATAGCCGCCATCTTGCATCCGCCATCTTGCGCAAGCATCCTTAGGGCGTCTCTAGTCATGGATCCTTAAGCCGCCTCATAAGAGCAACCACCATCTCGCGCAAGCATCCCTCATAAGGAGCCTTGTATAACCGCCATCTTGCGCAAGCATCCCAAGGGCGTCTATGTATAGCGATCATCTTGCATAAGCACCTTTAAGGAGTCATGTATAGTCACCATCTTGTGCAATTAGCGTCGAGAGAGGACTGATGTAGAATTTTTCTTTTTAAATTATCCGCCACCACATAGAGTGTAGCACTGAGGTTTGCGATGTAAGATGGTGGATGACAGCTGTGCGTAGCACGTAGAATTTGCCGCCACCACATAGATGGCAGCACGGTGCTCTCTTGATTAAAGATGGCGGATGACAGCTAACAGAACTTTTCAAATTGCCCGCTACTACAGAGAGCAGCACGGTGCTCTGTTCATTAAAAGATAGCGGATGACAGGTGATGAAATTGCCTGCATGATAGCAGCACCGTGCTCTATTGATTAAAGATGGTGGATGATAGCTGTCATAAAAAGCACGTGGCTTTGTTTACTAAACAAGAGCACATAGATTTTTTTCAAATTGCCGCCACCACATTTCAAAGGTATCTAGCTAAAGAGCGCAGCACTGAGGTTTGTGATGCAAGATGGCGGATGACAGCTGTCAGAAAAAAGCACGTGAGTTTGTTTCCAAACAAGAGCATGTAGAATTTGCCGCCACCACATAGAGGGCAGCACGGTGCTCTCATGATTAAAGATGGCTGCTGTCACGTAGAATTGCCTGCCACCACAAAAGAGGGTAGCACGGTGCTCAAAGATGGCTGCTATCAAAAAGCATTTTTCAAATTATCCGCCACCACATTTCAAAGGTAAGTAGCTAAAGAGGGCACCACTGTGCTCTATAGATTAAAGATGGTGGATGACAGCTGTCAAAAAGCACGTAGATTTGTTTATCTCGCGCTAGTAAGGTTAAGTTGGTAGCACTAAGGTTTAAGCCCGTTAAGATGGCAGCACTGTGGATGACAGCTGTGACGAATTTACATCTACTACGATAAAGAGGGCAGCACTGTGCTCTATAGATTAAAGATGGCGGATGACAGCTGACAAAAATGTACGTGAGTTTGTTTACTAAACAAGAGCACGTGGAATTTGTCGCCACCACATTTCAAAGGTAAGTAGCTAAAGAGGGCAGCACTGTGCTCTATAGATTAAAGATGGCAGATGGTAGCTGTCGAAAAAGCACGTGAGTTTGTTTCCAAACAAGAGCACGTGGAATTTTTCAATTTGCCGCCACCACATAGAGGGTAGCACTGTTCTCTCTGGATTAAAGATGGCTGCTTGTCGAAAAGCATTTTTCAAATTATCCGCCACCACATTTCAAAGGTAAGTAGCTAAAGAGGGCAGCACTGTGCTCTCTGGATTAAAGATGGCGGATGACAGCTGTCAAAAAACACGTGGCTTTGTTTATCTCGCGCTAGTGAGGTTAAGTTGGTAGCACTAAGGTTTAGACCCGTCAAGATGGTAGCACTGCCGATGACAGGTGACGAATTTTGCAGCTACTGCGATATAGAGGGCAGCACAGTGCTTTGTGGTTTAAAGATGGCGGATGACAGCTGTCAAAAAAGCACGTGGCTCTCAAAAAGCACGTGGCTTTGTTTACCTCATGCTCGTGAGGTTAAGTTGGTACCACTAAGTTTTAGGCCCGTCAAGATGGCAGTACTGAGGTTAGCGATGCGTTGTTGTCTGTCAAAAAGCACGTGGCTTTGTTTACAAATCTGTTGAAAAGCACGTGGCTGTCAAAAAGCACGTGGCTTTGTTTACCTCGCGCTAGTGAGGTTAAGTTGGCACTACTGAGGTTTAGGCCCGTCAAGATGGCAGTACTGAGGTTGGCGATGCGTTGTTGTCTGTCAAAAAGCACGTGGCTGTCAAAAAACACGTGGCTTTGTTTACCTCGCGCTAGTGAGGTTAAGTTGGCACTAGTGAGGTTTAGGCCCGTCAAGATGGCAGCAGTGAGGTTAGCGTTGCGTTGTTGGCGATGACAGCTGTCCAAAAGCACGTGGCTTTGTTTACAAATTCAAATCTCCCGCCAAAATTCAAATTTCCCGCCAAAATTCAAATTTCCCGCGGGCGGCGGCGGCGGAGGCGGCGGCGGCGGCGGAGGAGGAGGCGGAGGAGGCGGCGGTAGGAGGAGGAGGCGGCCGAACCCGCTTATTATACTACTCGCATAAATCTATATGGATAGGGGCAGTTGATCCACCTAGTACATATACTGTATATGCATATAACCATGAAACTCATTGCTTCAGAAAATGAACACCCTATGATGACGGTGATAAGGAGTTCAGCCAATGATGTTCCCTCTCGCACTCTCTGGGGAACATCCAAGAAACACTGTTCTCAATATATAAGATGAAGCATTGAGAGCCTTCGTCATGTTCTGCAGTTATCATCTCTGGATTTCCTGGTGAGTATTTATAGGAAAGGCTAGACTTAACTGAAAACAATCAGAAAAAATATTAATTAACATCCATTGTTAGTAATTATTTCTGGAGACTTATGAGTATGGTCACAAAAAAGAAAAGAATAGAAAATCTCCTCGTCTAGGGAATAGACCAGGTGTGTCGGTACTAACGTGATGCAATACTCTCTGATTGTGACGGAGATTTACTTTCTGTTGTATCAGAGTAGTGGGGTAACAAATATGATACGGACTCTCCTTTCAAATTAAAAATTCCCACCTTCTCGAATACAATGTAAAACCTATCAATAACTTACTATACGTTTAATAGATTGTATTTGCATTCCTCCCTGGTTTAACGGCTATATACTTCTGAACTGCCAACCACGAACTACTTAGATGTTCGTTCTTAACTTTAATTGGTTTCTTCTTTCAGTAACTACAGAATCGTACTCTATAACCGATACCGAAGCTTCGGTTATAATCATGTATTCTACTAAAACACAGAAAATAATACGAAGAAAATTAATACTGTTACTGTCTTTATGTCACACTAAATTCTCCTTGATGGTTTTCGGAGACTTTAAGGTGCCGGAATTTTGTTCCGGAGGAATTCTTTCACGTGCCAGTAAATCTACCGACACGAGGCTGAGGAGTATTTGATCACCTTCAAATACCTCCGGACTGATCCAGGACCACGTACAAAATTAAATAAAAATGTTTAAATAAAGTTTCAATAAATCAAAACTCACAAATTTTAAGCCTATTTTATCTTAGTGCAAAGATAACTCGTTGTAAACTGAGGTGACTCATTGTTACTGGTATTATACACTATTGTCGAATAAATGTGTTACAAACGTTAAGTATTCTACAAAATTTGTGCATAATACGATCAAAGGTACAATACAAAACAAGGAAGTATAATTTCCTAACTACCGGGCGAGTTGGCTGTGCGGTTATGGGCACGCAGCTGTGAGTTTGCATCCGGGGTACAGTGGGTTCGAACCCAACTGTGAGCAGACCTGAAAATGGCTTTCCGGGGTTTCCCATTTTCAAACCAGGCAAATGCTGGGGATGTACCTTAACTAACGCCACGGCCGCTTCCTTCCCAGTCCTTGATATTTCCTATCCCATCGTCGCCATAAGACGTATCTATATCGGTGAGACGTGAAGCAAATTCCAATATTGATTATGGCTCACACGTCGAGCACTTGTTGAGCATCCATATTTGACGTAATGCGATTATGCGTATGCGTTCACATGTCGAAAATGCACATACCAGACGCTCACTCTACTGAATAACACACCCCTCTAATGCTTCCACATCAGTGCTACAACTTCAGCTGAAATAATGTCCGACTCGTTGGCTGAATGGTCAGCGTACTGGTCTTCATTTCAGAGGATCCCGCGGTCGATTCCTGGCCGGGTCGGGGATTTCAACCTACATTGGTTAATTCCAATGGCCCGGGGGGCTGGGTGTTTGTGCCGTCCCCCAAATCCCTGCAACTCACACACCACACATAACACTATCCTCCACCACAATCACACGCAGTTGTCGCCCACCCTCATCGGAGGGTCTGCCTTAAAGTCTGACCTCGGCTCGAAATAGCCACACGAAATTATTATAGCTGAAATAATTTTGTGTGTGGTGTTCTGCTTGTGAGTTGGGGTAAGATCAGCTGCGAGTATATTAATAAACATTGTAAGGGTCGTCCTTCCGATCTGCATAGCTCGGGCCAAACGACAAACAGGGGTGATTCAAAATTATTTTTGATGCGTATAACTTGGTAATATTCCTATAACCTAAACGTTTCTGCTTTACGATTTAAGTTCCATTCTCTCACCTCCTAGTAAGACGTCAATGTTATCAACAAGATAGAAGGTCTTAATAATTCAGTGACTCCGCCTTTACAATACAGGACAATGTTATTCCTTCTTGCTTTATTTCAAATAAGGGACTTTTTTCGTATCTTCCTTGTGAGATATCTTCAACCTAAAAATATTATAATGACAAACGCATGATATTCTTATCACAAAAAAAACATTGACTTATCATTAAAATGTTCAAGAGTCAAGATGGCTCAATCTGTCATATGTAAACACAATTCTAAAAACAGTTCATGTTGTTAAAAATTGTCTTAAGACCAATTACTAAATAATGAAAATCCCATTGACTTTTGATACTAAAAATAAAAATGAATATTATGATCAGAGTTTTCTAAAATCGGAATGTCCGGGCGAGTTGGCCGTGCGGGTAGAGGCGCGTGGCTGTGAGCTTGCATCCGGGAGATAGTAGGTTCGAATCCCACTATCGGCAGCCCTGAAGATGGTTTTCCGTGGTTTCCCATTTTCACACCAGGCAAATGCTGGGGCTGTACCTTAAATAAGGCCACGGCCGCTTCCTTCCAACTCCTATGCCTTTCCTATCCCATCGTCGCCATAAGACCTATCTGTGTCGGTGCGACGTAAAGCCCCTAGCCAAAAAAAAAAATCGGAATGAAATCATGAAATTAGGTCGATGTTATCTTAAGTTGTAAGCCCGAATACATATGTATCTGGTTAAATAGGGCTTGCTTTTCTATGTGGAACTACTCAATATATTGGTCATGTAGCCCGACAATTCGTGCGATCCATATATTATTGGTGTATGAAAGATTTTTTCCGCCCTGCTGTTTTCTTTCTTTTGTCCGGCCGGCTCGTGTGTCCATGGGAGTTTCATCATTTAGTAATTGGTCTTAGGACCAATTTTAGGAAATTTTAGTAAATTAGTGTTATTTATTGAAGATGTATTTGTTGTATATTAAGTTTTATTGAATCGTCCTTAATTGGGCAAATAACCTGCTGATGACAAATAAATCCATATATCTTAACAACATTAACTGTTTTCAAAACAGTGTATACATAAAACAGATTGAGTCATCTTGACTCTTAATCATTTTAAGGATAAGTCATTGTTTTTAGTATTAATAATGTCATGTGTTTATATTTGTAATGGTAAATATGTCCTCTTTAAAAAATAAACTAAAAAGGAATAATATTGTACTCTATTGTAAAGATGCAGTCACTCAATTATTAAGACCTTATATCTTGCTGAGGCTCACAATACGGATTGATTATGAAATTTATTTCTTAAGGTGTTACCAACAGGTATCAGTATGCTGTTCTTGATAACTCTGTCTGCGATGATTCTGGAGTCTAGTGCCGTCTCCAGGCAGTGTGATCGATTACCGAGTTTGAAATTCTCTGTTTCCAGCTGGAGAAATGAGTCTGGTCATCGGCTTGTAGCGGTGAGTATACTGTGCTCCTGATGGTTCGTTACTGTTAATATCAAATACACAATATATATGCATATATTATTCTTCACTGTATTTTGTACATAAAGAGAGTCAATGAAAGCACCGTAAAAGCACTAGTCTAATTTATTTCAGGATGGCATAATAATATTTAGGAGTCATTATCCTCTTCACACAGCAGGAAGTCCGGCTCGTTGCTGTTTCTGAGGGACGTAATCCTGATTGAAATGCTCGCCTTGCTTTCACTTCTCCAAGTCCAGCCACCCCAAACAGCCGCCCCATGCAGACATCTAGGTTTGAACACTGGGCTACTGGTCACACGGCACAACATGTCTGTTCCTTGGTTCGACTCCAGAATTAGTCTAGCAATTCACACAGTAAAAAGCAGTGAACAACTAAAGTGCAACAGCTCAACAGTGTTAAACAGCAAGACAATACTCCTCATAACAACCACCATTAACACTGTTCCAATCACACTCACGATACTTGCTCCAGTCACTGACTTAACGACGGTGCTCATGCCACAGAAATACACACACATACACAGTACTCTAAGACAGTACACAGAATATTCCGCTAAGTACGCGACGACACTCTCACTTCCGGCAGTCAACTACTAATACAGCCGCCCTCAGTCCAGCTACACATTCGACAACAGCTCCTCGTTCAGACTCCAGCTGGACACTGGCGACAGCCAACACCCCCACACACTGACTCCAGCTCTGAGCCAAACACTGACTGACTGTACGCGGGTAGCCTCCTTTTAATACTTCGGGTGATGTGTATTGGAATATTCGCGATGTGGCTAGGCACGGAACACTCTTGCTGCACCTTGCAGAACACCTGGGGAACAGAACAATACACGGAAAGGCCGCCCGTGCCCTCCAGACCATCTGGGAGTTTCCCGGTCGTCTGAGTCATCAGTCCCTTCCAGGAAGTAGGGAATGTGGCCTTGACAGGTCTAATAATAAGGGAACACGAAATAAGTGCCTGTGTAACACAACCTGGCTTTTTTTTAAAGACTCTGAATTCTGTTTTGTACCTAAGACCCAAAATAATCCACCATAATATTTATTAATACCAAATGCTGCGCAAGGGTTCTCTCATATGAACTCAGACCGAATGCACGGTGTTTTTGCTTTCCGCTCCGGCAGCTGCAGTAGGGAAGGCGCGTGCTCAGTACCTGACCTTGCAAGCAGCCAGCACGTGTTCGACCTGACAAGCTTGAGTCGCCAGTCTGAACACAGCTGTTAATATGTTGAGACAGTTATCATTGCAATACCGAATTTTCGTATGTAAATGTACGAGTTTCATCTAAATAGTGGTGTGAGTAGTCATAACTCAAGCTACTTTAGCGCAGAAAATCTTAATAGTGTTTACGAAGTCCCTCATTATGATATGAAGTTTGGTGTTTGGTGTGGTGTTAGTGTAGACGAGTAATTGCGCCTATTTTTTCGAGACGACAGTAAATCCAGAGAGGCACCAAGATGACATTTTGACGCCTTTCTTCCATCAGTTAACGGGAGCAGATAAATCGAGTGATTGGTTTGGACTAGATTCAGCCCGTGCTCACACCGCAAAAGATTTCATTCTTACAATCTCGGAAGTGTTTGCAGACAGAGTGCTCAGTGCTGGTCTGTTTCCCCCTCATTCTCCAGATCTAACAGTGTGTGAATTTTACTTGTGGGGTAAACTGAAAGAAAAAGTGTACAGAAAAATCCTCACATATTGGAGAAACTGGGGGAAACTGTTACGAATGAAATCAGAAACATTTCAGCGGAAGAACTCAAACGCGTCAGCCAGGATGTAGTTACCAGATACAATGCCTGTGTAGCCCAGGATGTGCGACACTCCCAGCATCCTTTAATAAGGTAATATTTCATATAAGATTGTTCACGCATTGAAAGCAGAGCGGCCGCGCGCGAGGTAAGTTCGGCTGAGGCACCTGCCGTGACTCAGAGGACAGACACCGTGCGTTCGGTCTGAGTTTGTATGAGGGAACCTGTACTATCTGCGCACCTTTTAGCGATAGATTTACACCCTAGTGCTGAGCGGTCGACCTCGGCAATCTTCGAGATTCGTACTGGCAATCTTTGAAACACAAACTATGAATCGCTTATGCATCGCTGTGCGACGTCTGGCGTACACTTTACGTACTAGTACTGTTGTATTTACACAGCAAAGCCAAACTATAGAATTCACTCTAGGAATAAGATTCGCATCGAGAAATGTTATATAATGTTATATAATGTGTGTGTGACACAGTTGTTGGCTTAAAATAACAAAGGTTTAGAAAATTCATATCGATCGATCATATTATCGATTCAATTCAGATTTCATTTCCATTCAGTTGGCAGTACTAACGGAACCGGAAGAGCTCCCTCCTTACTTCTCAAACCGGTACACAAATCTATCGCTAAAAAGTGCGCAGAGAGTATATACCATATTTATGATTATACAGCATTTAAGTTACAAATTATTTGTTTCCTTTTTGTAGATGATATAATTTCTCAAGCAAGTCCTCCTACATATCTTGTTATTATTTTAATTCATTGCTTTATGTAGTCTTTATTACTAATTTATTCGTGCTTAGAAGCGTAGAAAAGCAATAGCTGAATGTTTAGGGGTATGATTTTATTTAATGTTCCATAAATTACCTATCACTGAATATTCTGTAAAAACAATGGGTTAAAGGGAAAGCATGCAAGACAGCAGTGAGACCAGCCATGGTGCATGGTGCAGAGACTTGGGCAACAACAATGGCACAAAGTATTAAATTAGATGTTGCAGAAATGAAGATGCTAAGATGGATGAGTGGTTTCAGTAGAATGAACCGCATCAAAGATGAGAAAATCAGAAAACAGCTAAGGTGACAGAAGTATCTAAGAAAGTACAGGAGAGAACACTGCTATGGTGTGGACACATTATGCGAAGGGATGAAAGCTATGTAGGGAGGAGAGTGATGGGTACGACTGTGAATGAGACTGGAAACTGTAGGAGACCAAGAAGGAGGTGAAAATACAATGTATAAGAAGATCTGGAGGATAAGAGATTAGGGGACGGTGATGTGTGGGACAGGATAATGTAGAAAAGAGTTGCCAAAAACATTGACCCCGCCTGAAGCGGGATAAGATGATGAAGAAGGAAACAAATGTACGAGACTGGTACAGAGAATAATATCTGGTGGTTCAATTGCAATCTACCTTGTAATTTGTTAATTTTAATTAAGAAACTTGCATACAAAAATGGTAAGAGCTGCATCATACACTAAGAATAGATATATCGCTAAGGCTGTGAAAATTATATACATCTAATCGTACGAATGAGTTAACAGACATAAAAATAGCCAATATTATTGAGTACTAGAATGCGAGAGAGAGCTAACCCCACAGACATGGAACTGAGTTTTGCCTTTGTCTTTCTTGAATGAAATTGAGCCCGTTAACAGTCGCAATTTACGTTCATGAACAATTATTTATAGTCCAAAGAACATAGAAAAAATAAAATCATATTCTAATGCCTATTATTTATGTGAAAAATATCATCTCCAATTCGCCAAATATGAAACATAACTTAAAAAAATAGGTCACTTTTACAACAGACGAGTTTTAATCAATTTCTTGCTTTAAAATCCAGTTAGGTTCAGATGTACTTCGACGTGAATTTTTTGTTACATTTAAGGTTTACTATCGGTGTCTGGAGTTCATGTCACACCGATACTAAGCAGCCATCTTTCACTGTCAGTCGTGATGTCAACGCTAAGATATGTGACAGCAAGCGCGTGTGCTATTGGCTACCACTAGCTGGCGCAATGTTACCGCGTGGCTTAGCTCCCTCTCGCGCTGAAAATTGCTCTTAAGAGATATTCCAAAAATCTTTCTTTTGTACAGTGGAAGAATAAAAGTCGATTATAATTAGTATTCATATACCGGGTGAGTCAGCCGCGCCCGACGTTTTATGCTGTTAGGCATCCCATCGAACGGCACTGGTGTCGTTATGGTCTATTCTCCTTTGCTGTATACCAAGCACCATTCGCCTTTAATCACTTACTGCACGATTACATTTGCAGGAACAAGTACCGTATGCATCAAACTGTCATACGGCTATATAAAAAGTACGTTCCAATAATCAGCTTTCAGAAGAGTATGAAATGAACGCTAAAAGCAATCGCATACTGACAGAAAACGTGTGTGGATTTGTGAAGCTGAAGTAGTAGTGCTTCTAGTTGGCTTTTTGGAAACCTACTCGCTGGAGTCACCGTGTGTCATAGGTTAAATGCGATGCTGTTAATACAGCTGCATTTGGTAGGTGGGTTCGAAACCTACATGAGCCTGTACATATGTGTAACAATATGTGACGTGGAGGGTCACCTTAATTTTAATATAAAAGAATAATCTCTCAATGTTTCTCCATAAACAAGATCTCATGGGCGCCAGCCTTCAAGCTTATGGCTTGAAAACGATAGTTGAAAATTAATAATAATAATAATAAAACTACGTAATGAGAGATTAAATACTCCCAGAGGTGGGGTGACGGAACACTAACCATTAAGTACACACTAACTTGGAATTTAAGGATCATTAATAAGAATTTCAGAAAATATTCATTAAAACAACTATTTATTAGGATGAAAAACGTGACGGCGTATTTACGAAATCTGAACTTACGGAAGCAAAAGAAAACTGAATGAAATAAAATTTAATAAAATGAATCTTTACGCGGAGACTTGCAGTAATTTATGCCATTAGCTCACCATTTGTAGACTCTGTTATGTGAATACAATCTATGTAGCAGCTGATGTTTGATGGACCTCTCGTACAGGCGTCGTCATCTCTCTTTGTTGGTACCAGTCCTATATCTGATTCGTGCATAGTCCACTAGTTGTACTACGACATTCCTGTTTTTAACACATCCTACAGTACACCTTACATAAATTTGTAATGAGTCCTAATTTCAATAACAAAACCACCTTGGGTTACGTTCATGGAGAGAATACACTTATGTTCTTCCGTATTAGAGAACAGCAGCGTAACTGTAAATACATAACAAAATCTCCCCTGCCCTATACCAGTCAAAAGCGATCTCTCGTTGACTTTAACTCTCGTCATTGAGTTAAACAGGTCTCAATGAGAATAGTTTTGTGTATTTATCTACTCAGATGCGAAGTGAACTAAGTTAAGATCTTCAGCAGTTAAGACCTTCTCCGATGTCAAGGCGTAAAGTCCTCCTCCGATAATAGATTACAATTGTCCGATAGAATTCCCTCCAACTCCTGTCGTTGATGTATATAGGCTCCAATGTCACCCTCCATCAATCATATCACATGGTCCAGTAAGATCTAATGTATTATCCCTTCTTTTATCCATTGGTGTATATACATCATCTTGCTTCATAACGTCCATTCACATAGGTTGAACGTTCCCCTGCAATTCAAGCGTCATGTAGCGAACTTCGAAAAGTATGCGTTAACAAGGCTTTAACTTTCTCTTCAGTGTATGGAAGGGGTAAGGCCTCTTCCAAGCTTGATGACGTACATTTCCTGGTAATGGACTAAAATTAGCATGGGGAATCCGGTCACCTGATCTCGGCTATTGGAAATTTACTGCAAGCTATTAATATGAATGATGTTGTAATACTTTAGTCAAGAAGTCGGTCGTTCAGAAT
Organism: Anabrus simplex; assembly: GCF_040414725.1. Lineage (NCBI taxonomy): Eukaryota > Metazoa > Arthropoda > Insecta > Orthoptera > Tettigoniidae > Anabrus > Anabrus simplex. Next base: position 428,058,857 of record NC_090268.1, on the reverse strand, counting down.
ACGTTATAGCCGTAGTACAAAGAAATGAAATGATGATGTGAAATGGATGACTAAAAATCCTATATATAAACATAATAATTCAAAATGACGTACCACTGATTAAATATATACATCTTTCCAATTAATTACACAGTTTGCCAATTTAGTACATGCTGTGATGTTCCAAACATCACAACTACATCCTTCAAATAACCTCACAAGAAGAAGTCCAGTGGCGTCAAATCGGGCAATCTAGCAGGCCACGTGACAGGTCCCCTCCCTTTCCTATCCATGTGTCACATTCAGGTAGTTGCGTACATCTGCTCACATTTGTGTGGGAGCTCCGCCGTGTGGATAGCACATGGTTACACGCTCACGCTGGGGCACATCCTGTAGCAGCAATGCTAGTTGGTCTCCAAGAAGCTGTAGGTACCGGGCTCCTGTAAAATGATCCTCAAAGAAATATGTTCCAATTAGGTGATCACCTTTGTATAAAACACCAGACATTTATTCCCCATCGTGCCTAAAATGCTGCCTGCCTTACCCAGTGGGGATTTTCAACACTCCCGTAGTGCATATTATGACGATCCAAAGAGCCGTTATTATGAAATAGTGCCTCGTCTGAAAGTAAAATATGAAATACAGACGCTGGATCATTTACCACTTGCGTCAGTATCCACGCACAGAAATCAGCACGAGTTTCGAAATCTCGTCCGTGGAGTTCTTGATGTAGTTGCAGGTGATACGGGCAAAAAACTGGTATTAATATCCTTACAACAGACGACTGGCTGATTTTGGCCTGTCTGTGTGGAAATCTTTCCTGGTGCAGGCGCTGTGCTTCCTAGGCGTTCTGTCTTGCTTCACCGTAGATGAGGAGCACGTCAACATACTCATCTGTTGAATACATAGCGAAGAAATGAACACATTCAACATGCATGCTATTGGTCAAATGTGGCACGAATGGCCTATTATTTGATTGTCAAAGTTTAAAATGTGAATAAAGATATATATCCCTCGCGGGATTCGAATCCGCCTACCAACGCAACTTGCGTCAACACATTTGTAGTTAGTCCACTACACCACGGCGACTGTCGCCTCCAGCTTATCAGAAAGCTTACTTGGTGTAAAACAACGTCCCTCCTCGCAAACTCTCTTTTAATATAAAATAATAATCTCTCAATGTTTCTCCATAAACAAGATCTCATGAGCGCCAGCCTTCAAGCTTATGGCTTGAAAACGACAGTTGAAAATTATTATTATTATTATTATTATTATTATTATTATAATAATAATAATAATAATAATAATAATAAAAGTACGTAATGAGAGATTAAATACTCCCAGAGGTGGGGTGACGGGACACTAACCATTAAGTACACACTAACTTGGAATTTAAGGATCATTAATAAGAATTTCAGAAAATATTCATTAAAACAACTATTTATTAGGATGAAAATCGTGACGGCGTATTTACGAAATCTGAACTTACGGAAGCAAAAGAAAACTGAATGAAATAAAATTTAAGAAAATGAATCTTTACGCGGAGACTTGCAGTAATTTATGCCATTAGCTCACCATTTGTAGACTCTGTTATGTGAATACAATCTATCTAGCAGCTATCAGTATGCCATCGATTTTAGCGATAATTTCATAACCAACGGAAAGCTTATAATTGGCACGTACATTTTACATAATCCTTTGACAGTTTGATGTATTGTGTAAATACCTGTCGCATACATGTTTTTGCAAAATTCGTGCAGTAATGACGCAGTAAGTGCTTTAAAAGGCGACTGTAGCTTGGTATACGGCAAAGAAAAATCGCCCACCATAATCCCACTGACGTGCGTTGGGATATCTAAAAGCAGAAACGTCAGGCGCAGAGGACTCACCCCGTATTGTGGGAGTAATAAATATATAATTGTAATAGCTAAATACGTCAACAACTCATTTTTCAACAATTTGTGGGTTATCTCCCTCTCGCATTCTAGCATACAATTGTTGAAGTAAGCAAGAGGGGACATGGCAGTACAGTGCTTCCAATGAGTATACAGATATGTAGGGCAGATTTCTATCAACAAAGCCGTATAGTTATAGGAAAATAATAGAGTAAAAGATCCAGATTAAAAAGTAACAGAGATGAGAGCGAGGGAGCTGTTTATTGATTTTAATGTGCTAGGTGAGAATGTAAAAGTGCTACGCTGAAATCAGTTAAGAAAAGGCTAGATGAACAATTGGTATGGATTCTGCCACTTCGGCGACATCCCTAAGGGGCCATGAGTGGTAAATGAAAAAAGTAGGTGTTTGTACAGCCTGTTAGTTTATCCACAGTGGATTACAGATTGAACTTTGTCAGATCAGTTAGTAACTAATATAAATAATAACGGATTGAGTTGTGAAAATGTGATTATTCTGAAAATATTATAATCCATAAATACCTACTGAATATGAATTGAAAGAGTCTACATGAAGCAGGCCGAGTGGAAACTTATTAAATCTAACCTTTTTCGATCAATCACTATAGCGAAATCCACAGGATATACAAGGCGTGATCAAAAAGTCTCCGTTTGAAGGCGGTGAGCAGCGGACAAGCAACGTTGCGTGACTCCAATGCGGGTATGTATGCACAGGCATGTGGGCAAAGGGATTAGTGTGGCAGCCGTGTCGCGCTGAGGTGCGTGCGTTAAATACGACCACGTGAACTGTAGGAATGTTATTACCAAATGCGTCCAAACAGGACCAATGTGCTGTTATTCTGTTCCTGGCTGACGAAGGACAAACACCGGTGGATATTAATCGGAAAATGAAGTCCGTGTATGATGCTGCATGTCTGTCGAAAACCACCGTTGTGGAATGATGTACCAAGTTCCGTGCGGGTCACGTTGCGGCACAAAACGCTGGTCAATCTGGGAGGCTACGCAGAAAGTTCGCCAACTAAATTGTGAGAAACTCCAGAACCATCCTTTAGTCCTGATCTCAATTAATACGCCCTTCGGTCCTCTCAAAACGGGCTTGAAGTGGACGATGTGCAGCAGATGGTCACGGAATTCTTCACGCAGCAGGTCATGGTGTTTCAACCTGGTGCGTCGGTGGGAGGAGTGCCACGATGCTCTCGGCGATTTTGCCAGATTGTCATCCCGATTCAGGACTGTACGGCCGTCGAATGGAAACTTTTCGATCGCCCCTTATATTCGATGTGCCGTTCACATGGATGCAAAGGTAGTTCATAAACAAATAATTCGTACTCAAACATTTGTACTGTAACAGTAAATGTTGTTTAAGTAGGCTAACAATGCATGAGACTGACACAGGGTGTGTCCGCTCTCTATATGAAGTGTTACAGAGGTGAGGTTAGCAATAAATAAGTATGAGGGAATTTTTCCTAAAATTGTTGAAAAGTTTATTCACAAAATAATGTTAAAATTCAACATCACATCAGTACAGAATTTATCGTGATGGCCCTCCCAGGATTGGGCTGGTACTGGTACACTGCGGTTTTGCAATATTCATTCACAACTGCGTCTTCTTCCCATGAAGGTCTGGAAGATCTCGAATTTCTGGAAAATCTCGAAGATCTAGAAAGTCTCCAAGATCTAGGAGCACTTGAAAAAAATGGAACACGACAATGCACTTTTGCCCTAATGTACCCGCTTAGGCATTCTACTTCTGCACAGACAAAGTTATTAGTAGTAATGATGTCCCTGAAATCTAATCGCACTTGAGAATTAGGATAGGATGTCACTGAAGTGTAAGTTTACACAGTCGGTAATACTAGACCGAGTTAAATATGAAATTTAACTCAACCTGTAACTTGAAATGGAATTGAACCTGTGATGCATCAGCCACTTAGGAAGAGATAATAAATATGTCACTTTATCACAGTCAAATATTAACAATAGCGGCTGAAGAATAACATAGAAAATAAAGTACTTCACTTGTGATTTCTTTCAAATTTACATATTTATTTGAAATAATTGCTAGTAATAAATCGTAAATAAAGAATTTGATCTTGTGAATTTAGCCCCGTTCACAAATAATAACATTGAAACGAAAACACAGCCTGTTCGAGAACTGTTCTGAGTTCGACGTATTCAGAGATACAAGTCCTATCCTAAGAAGCAAGAAGTGTTTTTACACGTAAAACAAAGTTTATTAAACCGCAAAGTCGTGACCAAGTCCTACCGAGAGCGTTATTCACTTTGGGGAAAAATCTATGTTCGATTGTAATGCTTAAATCCGTTAGCTATGCAAGTCACTTGGTTAAGTAGACGTAGAGTTTGACGTTTTACTGTCAGAAAAATCCTATCACCTTTTGAATTCAAACACTTGGTAAAGTAGATGCACACTTTGACGTTAGAAAAATTCCATCACCTTTTGAATGTCAAACACTCGGTTGTGTTTAATCACTTGATAATGTGGATGTACAGTTTGACGTTTCATTGACAGGAAAATTCTATCACCCTTTAAATTGAAACACTGAAATATGTTAAATCACTTGGTAAAGAAAATCGTACTCGTGAGAGAAAATATGCAATTTCTAATTGCTCTTGTGCTAATCACATAAACAGTTAATCACTTGAAATGCACGTAGATTAACACGTCTTAATTTGTAGTGGAACTTTCACTATCACACGCAAGCGGTGTTGAAATTTCTAAGTCCGATCGAGGCGTTGTAGAGTTAGAGTTTATCACGCGGTCTTTAAAACTCTTTTCGCGAATCGAACTGGTGACTTACATCACGGCGGCGGGGAATAACCATCAGCCGACCGTGCGGCCTCGACTGTGGTACAAATTAGACTGATTTTACAAGCAAATATGCCTCCCTTTTATACTAAATCCTGGAGAATTGAGGTTATTCTCTTTCATTAAATATCTATCTTAATCTTCGATGGATTTCTTTCAAACTTGGAAATGATGATCACAAAAAGTTGGTCCACACGACGGCATTGTTCATTTACTCGTACGTTAATCCAAACAAAGTTATTAATAATAGAATGTTTGGAATGTTCTCCCGGCCGACATAATTTGGCCTTGACCGTGCTCTGAAGAATGTGACGTCACAAGCTCCACGTTGCTCGCAGCTGACTTGCTTGCAGCCGGCTGGATGTTAACACTTGGCGCGTAGTACGACTCTGCACGTTGGGAACTCTGTCTCGGGCAAGCATTCCTGGTACATTTTCCCCTCTCTCCATGAAAAAGGAAATCCGATCCGGGTTTCCTTTTGCTTAATGTTCCTGATGGTAATAATTCTTTACGTTAGCTGCATTGTAGATTCCTTCCAAGTTTCCGTGCAATTTTCAGAGGTTTCAAATAAGGAGTAGAACATTTCAAATAATGCCATCATTTTGCATCTGCCGGATTACAGTCCTAGCTTCCTTCCAGTGCTTTTCGGGGGCAGGATAAGGTCGTTTTCTATAAGGTGAGGTGTCCCTGACATTCAGGTGATACTGAAAATTTTCAATCACACCAGGCTTGTCATTGAAGACGTTTGAATGTTCTTTAAATAACATCTGGGTCGCCTCTGCCACCTGAGAATAAAACTCTGGGCTTTCAGTTACATTGGTAGAAAACATGAAGTCAGTATTACCCAAATCAAACTCACCTTAAATGATGGGCGCTTCCCGGCCCTCGACTAGTCCCTCTTCATCTGGTCTACCATCTTCTTCGACAGGCGGAGCATAGCTCATATAGTCTTCGGCATCAATTATAGGGGCATCTAGATCCTGGTACTTCACAACCTCACTATTGAGCAGCTGTAACTCTACAGAGTAAATATTGAAAAATTTCAAGGTGTTGGCAGGATAGTCAATGATATCACCATACTTGACCAGAAAATCAGTCCCCCAACAGCGTCAAATCTCATCTGTGTGATTACGAGAAATACATGTTCAAAGTGGACACCTCCAATTTCAAATATCAAGAACGCCTGTGTCTTCCCTTTAAACTTAACTTGAGCGACTGCCATTAACCGTACATCCTCTGCCTTCTTTAAATCATTAATCAATCTATCGCAGACTAATGAAGCTTGAGCCCCGGAATCGACTAAGTCAGTTATAATGTAATGGCCTATCGTGACATTAACATCTGCGACACTGGGTTGTATCCTTGGATTTAAAATTGTAGGATCTTCATACAGTAGTTCGGTATCATCCAAGTGAAAATACTTAATATTCGTGATGCAAAAGATTTCTTCTCCACGTCGGTTTTTCAGGCAATATTATTGCTGGGAAATTCAAATTTTTTATCACGCCCTTCGAATCAAGATTTGGCCCGGACGTCTCATTCCGTCTACCAGTGTTTTCTTGGTACTCCAGTGAAGCGGCACCTAGTAATCCTTCGTATTGATTTCTACGCTGGATATAGTCACGAGTGTCCGTCCACCTTCTTTCAATTTCTGCCCTTTGTGTACCTCGGTCTGGGTTAGTTTATTTATTGGGCACTTTTCCATGTCTGCTTAAGCTCATTGGGTGTTCTACGCACATATGGGTGTCTTCTAAAGGCGCGTACACATTTGCGAGCATCTTGCGAGCCGAGCGGCTCGCGAGCACTTCTTGAGCCATTTGCTCGCCATTTCCTCGCAGCATCAGCCTGTGAATTCCATGCAAAGATGTCTGCCATTACCAGAGGAACTTCCGGGTCGTCAAATGTAGTTGCATACTTTTTCGTAGGTGACAGTGCATTTGCATTCAGCGAAAATCTTATGAAGCCATACCCGGGAGATCATACCTCTGGAACTTACTAGAGAATCTTCAACTATCGATTGAGCAAAGCTCGAAGAGTAGTGGAAAATAGCCTTTGTATATCAAGTTGAGTGTTTCGAGTTTTAAGAAAACGAATGCTTTTGGAGCCCCCTAAAGCCGAAATCATTGTTATGTCTGTAGTAGTTTTGCATAATTACCTGAGGATTCATTCCCCTAACTTATACACAACACCCGGTTCACTAGACCATGAAGCGAAGGGAGAGATTATTGACGGAACATGGAGACGCAATAAAGAGATGACTTCATGAGACAGCTACAAAATTTTCCTAGGAGATCTTCTGCTTACGTAAACAATATTAGAGACGAAATAGCTGACTAGTGCACGAAAGATAGAGCTCTGCCATAGCAAAATACGTACGCTTGAAAAAGATAAAGGAAAAATACTTCCTGTGTTTTGCGTCTGTCTTGGTTTATTACTTTCATTGAGGAACCAAAGCTTCATACGCAAACCATAGGTTTTGTAAATTTCCGTAGCTCCTTTTAAAAAATCGTGCAAAATATGTATGATTGAATACGGTATTGTATAAATACCACCTATTGAATTGCAATATGTGTCCACTTTTGAAATCTATTGTTTATTATATCATTACTTGTTTACAACAATTGTTACTTAAAAAGATGATAAATGAATACATCAAGTACAAAAAGGAAGTTGAAGCTTCATTTTATTTAAATACGATAGCTAACATTTTCCAGCGGTGCGACTGCTTTTCTCTTTGTTCCTTTCCCTCCGTTGTGATCCCAACAAAGAAATAATTTTCTTCTTACATTCATCCGCGGGTTGTCCAATTGTTGTACCAATATCCCGCCATGCATCCTCTTTCACATTCTTTGTCAAGCCATTTTTCGGGTCCCATAAAACAGAATGTGTCCGATAAGTGTCTATTAGCGTAGGCACATCTTCATCTGACCAGGCCGCCATGCTCACTTTGCCGTACACACTTGAGAGCATGGTAGTGTGAGCAGCTCATGAGCCGCTCGGCTCGCAACATGCTCGCTTTACTCTCAGTAACCCGTACACACTTGCGAGCATGGTAGTGTGAGCAGCTCATGAGCCGCTCGGCTCGCAACATGCTCGCTTTACGCTCAGTAACCCGTACATACTTGAGAGCATGGTAGTGTGAGCAGCTCATGAGCCGCTCGGCTCGCAACATGCTCGCTTTACTCTCAGTAACCCGTACACACTTCAGAGCATGGTAGTGTGAGCAGCTCATGAGCCGCTCGGCTCGCAACATGCTCGCTTTACTCTCAGTAACCCGTACACACTTGCGAGCATGGTAGTGTGAGCAGCTCATGAGCCGCTCGGCTCGCAACATGCTCGCTTTACGCTCAGTAACCCGTATACACTTGAGAGCATGGTAGTGTGAGCAGCTCATGAGCCGCTCGGCTCGCAACATGCTCGCTTTACTCTCAGTAGCCCGTACATACTTGAGAGCATGGTAGTGTGAGCAGCTCATGAGCCGCTCGGCTCGCAACATGCTCGCTTTACTCTCAGTAACCCGTACACACTTCAGAGCATGGTAGTGTGAGCAGCTCATGAGCCGCTCGGCTCGCAACATGCTCGCTTTACTCTCAGTAACCCGTACACACTTGCGAGCATGGTAGTGTGAGCAGCTCATGAGCCGCTCGGCTCGCAACATGCTCGCTTTACGCTCAGTAACCCGTATACACTTGAGAGCATGGTAGTGTGAGCAGCTCATGAGCCGCTCGGCTCGCAACATGCTCGCTTTACTCTCAGTAGCCCGTACATACTTGAGAGCATGGTAGTGTGAGCAGCTCATGAGCCGCTCGGCTCGCAACATGCTCGCTTTACTCTCAGTAACCCGTACACACTTCAGAGCATGGTAGTGTGAGCAGCTCACAACATGCTCGCTTTACTCTCAGTAACCCGTACACACTTGCGAGCATGGTAGTGTGAGCAGCTCATGAGCCGCTCGGCTCGCAACATGCTCGCTTTACTCTCAGTAACCCGTACACACTTGAGAGCATGGTAGTGTGAGCAGCTCACAACATGCTCGCTTTACTCTCAGTAACCCGTACACACTTGCGAGCATGGTAGTGTGAGCAGCTCATGAGCCGCTCGGCTCACAACATGCTCGCTTTACTCTCAGTAGCCCGTACACACTTGAGAGCATGGTAGTGTGAGCAGCTCATGAGCCGCTCGGCTCACAACATGCTCGCTTTACTCTCAGTAACCCGTACACACTTGAGAGCATGGTAGTGTGAGCAGCTCATGAGCCGCTCGGCTCGCAACATGCTCGCTTTACGCTCAGTAGCCCGTACACACTTGAGAGCATGGTAGTGTGAGCAGCTCATGAGCCGCTCGGCTCGCAACATGCTCGCTTTACTCTCAGTAACCCGTACACACTGGAGAGCATGGTAGTGCTCGGCTCGCAACATGCTCGCTTTACTCTCAGTAACCCGTACACACTTGAGAGCATGGTAGTGTGAGCAGCTCATGAGCCGCTCGGCTCACAACATGCTCGCAAGTGTGTACGCGCCTTAAATCTTCGGAAGTGAGAGGGCGGATCTCTTCTCTGTTCAATTTCTTCGCGAGGTTCGGGGTTCGACCTCGGCTGTGACTTTATTTCCATATGGATATTCGTGACATCCTTCAGTTTATTAGTCTTCGTTGGGTTCTGCGTGTGAGCACTGTGCAATTTCCTCAGAACATCGTCAAGCTGCTCTAAATCTTGAACATTAGCTACTACGAGAATTTCTTGAATATGTGCTGAAATTGAAGCGCCACTACCTGAATTAACTCATGCTCGGGTAGAGGCGGATCGAAGATCTGCATTTTCCTTAATTGAGGAATGAAAATTCTGAGTAACGTGAGGAATTGATATCCGTACTGTACTTTCTTTAATATAGTTGCAGCTTGATTAAATGCTGAATTTCCGAGTTCCAGAATCTCTTCATTAATGCTTCTTTGAAGTCATCGTACGTCTTAATATTAAATTTGAACGCTGAGTACCACTGTCAGGTCACACTTGATTTTCCAAAAAAATTCTTCAACATTAAGGAGAAATTCCTTCGCGGTATACTCCTCTTTCCCAGAGAACATGGCGTGTTTGTCATCTGACATTCTTATGATAGGAAAAATGTTAGGAGTTTCTCCGCTAGTACCTTGAAAATTTGGCACTGCTCTATCCTTTTCGATTTGAGATACTTTATTACTGAGTGTCTCAATTTCTCCCTGAAGATCAACCTTAATGGTTCTGACCTGTCCAATAATTGTAACTTTTACTTCCTGAACTTCTTTTTCGAGGACTTGTTTGACTTCGGCAACATCGCGGCTTATGCGAATGATCTGTGTGTGCGCGTTATCTAGTTGGATCTAACATGCTTTTTGGTTTCGTCTTGTTTAGTTTCAAGTAAGTCGACTTTGCTAGTTAATTTGTGAAGACCATTCTTAAAATATTATTGACTTTTGTTCCCCTATTTGGTCCTTATAGCCGGCCCCGTGGTGTAGGGGTGGCGTGCCTGCCCCTTACCCGGAGGACCCGGGTTCGATTCCCGGCCAGGTCAGGGATTTTTACCTGGACCTGAGCGCTGGTTCGAGGTCCACTCAGCCTACGTGATTCGAATTGAGGAGCTATCTGACGGTTAGATGGCGGCCCCGGTCTAGAAAGCCAAGAATAACGGCCGAGAGGATTCGTCGTGCTGACCACACGACACCTCGTAATCTGCAGGCCTTCGGGCTGAGCAGCGGTCGCTTGGTAGGCCAAGGCCATTCAATGGCTGTAGTGCCATGGGGTTTGGGTTTGGATTTGGTCCTTATTTGCTATCGCAAATACACTTCACCTAAATATGATTTTTTATTTTTTCATTGGTATGACTCGCAATCCTGTTTTTGAGAACACAACTGCATCTAACATCTTGAACTACTTGACCTGAGAAGCCGTTTGCACTTTTCTGACCTCTGTTTCCTACATAAAATAATGAATGGCTGTACTAAATGCAATACATTCCAACGTACTTTCCTATACACGTTCTCTCCCACCCAACACGCAACTCATGATGTATCCCATCCGCACTAAACTTACAACAACGCTCTGTCTTCTACCGTCTGTCAGCTCTTGCTTACTAACTACCCGATATCGGCATATTCACACCATTCACATCCTGCAAACACAAAACTAAAAGCTTCCTTTTGAAGTCGTCTCTAGGTTTCCCATTCCTTCCGCCCTTTCTTCCTGCTAACTCTGTAACCGACCCTTGCTAGTTATGGTTGCCATTGTTGTTACATTATTATTGTTGTTAATTGACTATTGATACTTGATATTGTTGTTTATACCGATTGCTATCTTATTATAATTATTTCAATTTGTTATATTATTAGTGTAAAATGGCCCTCCATCTACTGTATCCAATAAATAAATAAGTAAAAATGTTGACTTTTATTCCTACCAATTTTTGTTTTACAAAACAGCCTTCCAACGAATGTAGCACCATAGAACTCAGTATACTCACTAACAGCTGTAGCAAATCGTACTCAAACTTTTGTACTGAGATGGTGATTCAAGATATGACATGATTTCTTTACCACTGCCACTACAACTTAATTTGTAAGACAGGAGGGTAAGCCGGAGAAACTTGGTATTGTGTGGTCATTGTATAAATCTGATTACGTTCAAGAAACCTTGGTACGGCACGTGGAGCTCCCAGTAAAAGGCTAGAAACCTCCATTTTCTCCAGGTGATATAATTTTATCTTCGAATAAATTGACATGGTTTCTTAAGTACTCTTCTTTCTTGACTTACCACTGTATACTTATCATTTATAAACCCCACGGGATCCACATTTCAACCCATTAACTTCTTCGCTAGTGACCGATGTGTCTGAAAACGTTCACTCCTTAATCCACTGAGAATAATTAACAAATTGTTTCTCCCACCATGGAATGTTTTACGAGGAAAATTTGTCAGGCGAGAGACCGCGTATATAAATATAACTGATTAGTATTTTCTCAACATCACTCTCAGATATATGAAGGGGGAGCGGTGTATCTACTTCTTCTTGTCTGGTAAGGTATTGTAGTGTAATAGCTCTGTACTGTTCACAATTGTTCCAGGCGGACGTACAATCTGATGAATCTGGCAGGAACGGGGTTTCCTTTATGGTCGAACTCTTGAGTGAGAAGTGTGATGCAACTAGAGCTGTCCTTCTCAGAACACTGAGCACTATCAAATGGCCTGAGGAAGAAATGCCAGCCAGTACTGCAGTAGCACCTACAGGTAGTATCGTAGCTACGAGTTCTTCTAGGAGCATGGGGAGGTCATTGCTGCAGACATACCAGTTGAGTGCCTGCTGCAGTAACTCCAAGCATGGAATACAAAAACGCAAAATCTTCGTCTTAACTATTTTGTTAATTAGAGATCTAACAGCCGAAATACGAAGTTCGGTTCGTCTCTTCCTGTTAGATTTCAGTATTCGTGCTTTGGTCATCATTCTAAGTGTCTTATTTTGAAAACTTGACATTTTTAAAGTGGAGTTTTAGCAACCATATAGCAGCATGGGCTTAATACATGCTAGGTAAATGTTTTAATTAGTAATTGTAGATATATATATTTATTTCCCAGTAGAGGTTCAAAAGCTTTCATCCAAGCCGAGGCGCGTGTTACGGCTTATTCTTTATTGTATCTCCAGGACACATTTCTGTCCATAGTTAATCCGATATGTTTAATTTTGTTTGTCCGAGACAAAGAGGCAATTTTAATAGTAAGTTAACCAAATCTAGGCCGACTCTTGGTGAAAATAATTGCCTTAGTTTTAGTGGAATTTATTTTCACCTTGTTTCGGACACACAACCCCAGAAATATGAGATCCAGATTAGATCTCAGATTAAAAAATTTGATAAGATGACCAAAACTATAATACCCCTAAGCTATTAGATCGACCCTGGCATTCTACTCTTAAAATGGGTCATACGAACCAAGACGCCGAACACACGTTACAAGATTCCTTTGGCTCACTTATGACCTGTTTTGACGGGAAATCGTAACTGATTTTCGGCCTTTTCCAAATTTAATACCTCTTTCTCACCAATTGCACTCAAAATATACCGCCGAAAGAGGCTTTTTCTTAAGAAGGAAGTTTCACCCCCCCCCCCCACAACTCCACCAATAGCCTTCCGACATAAAATTAAACTCCATTGCCTCATTGAAGAAGGGGTTTCTTCTCTAACGGGAGTCGAATACCGCCTCTCCGCCAGATTGTTTTTCCCCCGCTAGTGCAAAACCAGAAATGCTCATCGGAATTTATTGGAAACTGATAAGTAAAATCGCCTCGGGAATCTCAGGTATTCGCCTTCAAAAATAAAATTTTGACACGCATCCTAAACATGAGCGATACGAAAAATACCTAATTAGTTACAAGTTATACTCTCTTATTTTGAAAAACCTTGGTTTTCAAAAATGCCTCAATTATTACACAGTCCAAGATTGATAATTGCTTCTATCCGTGTTACATTGCAGTTATAGACACTGAAATATATTTTTTCAATATTCCAGCAATGGTAAACTTCAAGCCATAACACCACAACCTTCTTCCTGTAAAACTTATATCACTCTTGCACTCGATTACTCAACTACATCGTTGCACAGTACACAGAAAAATCAGAATCCATTTTAGCTACAGAATGTCTCGTTCCCAGTAGAGATTGTGTCTGCTCGTTCTACCGTTACTAAAGAAAGCTACTGGACACAATTTGATTAATTTCAGATAGTGTTCAAGCCTATGGATATACGCAAATTCCATGCGTGCAAATCAGTGGGCGAATGGTATTCTATGACAGTCTAGTCATTTTAGTCTATTAATATGTCCTTCAGTATCATATGAGGAGTATTGTTGTAAACAGTGCTATGTCCACAGAACAGAATTTGACAGGAACTATAAAAAAAACTGATTGCCAGCAAACAACGGAATTCTGCTATAAACACTCAAAGGGAAGTGGAACTACGTCAGGCGTGTATCAAGAATCCACTGAAAATTAAATCACCTCAAAATTGTTTTTCATGAAAATTGTAAAAACGCTCTGGACAATACACGGTTTGATTCACACAATAAGGTTATTGAGTTGACGCAATAGTGAGACATGTAATTTGTCAAATTCCTATATAATCGTATCATAATTTAGGCTTAGAAGAATTTTTTAAGTTACAAATTTACACGGTCATCTTTGACAAACTTCACGTTTTGTTTATCACTCGGTCCAGATCCAAATGTGCTCATGCAAGTGTCTTTGTCACAATTTCAGTAAAATAAATAACAATGCTGGAATGAGGAGTGTGAACATTGCGTCTCCATTTAAATACAGCCGGGCTGAGTGGCTCAGACGGTTAAGGCGCTGGCCTTCTAACACCAACTTGGCAGGTTCGATCCTGGTTCAGTCCGGTGGTATTTGAAGGTGCTCAAATACGACAGCCCCGTGTCGGTAGATTTACTGGCACGTAAAAGAAATCCTTCGGGACTAAATTCCGGCACCTCGGCGTCTCCGAAGACCTTAAAATGTAGTTAGTGGGACGTAAAACAAATATCATTATTATTATTATTATTATTATTATTATTATTATTATTATTATTATTATTATTATTATTATTATTATTATTATTATTATTATTGTACCGGGCGGTACACCTCAACGTCGCTAATTCAAACATTGCGCCAGTTGAAACTCGTCTACTGGAGAAAGCCTGAACTTTAACAACCACATTAATTCTAAGGTTTCTCAGAAGATGTCTCTACTGTAAATTTTGAAGTGTTCTGAACTATGTCTGTTTCGATTTGTATTTGTTTGCTTTGTAGTAAGAAGTGTGAACATTCTCTTCTAGGTAGCACTACTTAAGAACTACAATTGCGCACCCTAGTGCGAAGTGAAGGAACTTTTTTTTTGAAGAAATTTGGTATTCATAAGTTTGTTCTTTGTTAAATTTCTTTCAGTCATTGTTTGGGTTGGCAGTATAACCCTTCTCTTTCCGCCAGTTTTGAATTTGACCAATGAGTAATTTCTGTAATTAATTTTCCACCAATCCCAGATGTCTTCTTCAGTTTTGACTTGTAATCTTTAGCCGACCAATAAAAATTTATGGGCGGGTTGTTATCATTCATGAAAGGTCTCGAATGTTCCACGAGGGTATATGAACTGCTGATTTTTTGGTCTCGGGGCCACTTCAGTAACATCTCTCCTTGTGTGATTATGTAGCAGGGGGCGGGAAGCGCCTCTTTCTTCGGGCAGCAGTTTATCCACAAGGTAATGGCCGTTTTATAACTTCATTTCTTGCTAGCTCAGCAGTTTAACCCACGGGGCAGGTTCAAAACCTTTCTAATGTAACCTATCTTTAAAATGTAATAGACATTTGGTAAATTTTGGCTTTTTAACAATAAATTGGGATAGAGAGTGCCTAACCCTCTCGAGCTCCCACTCATATTGTTCTCGGGTGACTACGTTTTCATTTCCATTTTTCCTCCCTTCGTAATGTAAATAAGTTTTCTTATCGTGTCACCTCCGTAGTATGGGATTAGCCCTTGCATAAGCGGCCTAGTGCCAAATAGGTTTTAAAAATGTATTAGGAGTGCAAGTTACGCCTCCATTCAACTCAGAATTTTGGGCCATGTAATTGACCTGTTTCTTCACTGAATAGGCCTCAGAAGGTTGGGTATTATTACCCCTGTTCTTGTGTGCCTGGAGGGCAGATTGAAGGTGGAGTTTGGTGTGGTCTTTGAATAGGCTTGAACTTTGAGAGCGGGTTTGCTCTTTCTTAAAAGTGATTTTCTGTGTGTCTCGAGGAGGCTGTACTGGGTAATTGGGAGCAAGTGCTCCTTGGCATGATTGGGGTTTTCTGCCCCTTTGTTGAACGTTGTATATGGGTAAAGTTGGGCTCATTGCTCAAGGATTGTGAGTCTGGGGCTGGAAGCCCAAATCCAATAACAAACTGTAATTGTACTTTCTTAATTTGTTGATATGCTACTGGGTGCCTGTTGTACTTGTTATTTCTTGATCTTGAAAAGAAAATATAACGTTTATTAAATTTTAAATTAACTTTAATTTCGTAATTGAGACCTATTCCACCCAGCACCTTCTTTCACCTCTGCTGGTCCACCAAAGATCCGTAACAAGTGGTAGCAGAGCGTGGTTAATGGGTCTCAATTTAGCCCCCTTTGACGGCTAAACATTGTTTTTAATTCGAACCCTAACAATTTTCTCAGTTGCTGGAATTTTTTTGATTTTTTCTAAAACATTTCTGTCATCATGTCCGGCCCTCGCGAGGTTCTCCATCCTTTCTATTTGCGTAAAGAAGAATTAATTTATGAACTATCTCTCAGAAACGTTCAATCTGGAGGCACGGATGCAGTCGATTCCAATAAGCTAAAAGATTCCCTTGATTTGCCGATTACCATCCCAACTTTGGGAGAGAAAGAGATTGACGACGCTCTCTCCACGATCAAGTATAATACTACTGAGCCAGCATCTGTAGTTAGTTTTTTTGAAGTAAGTGATCCATCTCCTAATCAACTCAAAAGAGTACAGGCCAGGTTGTACCACTTTTAGAACATGGTATGTGATGTATTGTCTCTGAAGTTAAATGACCTTCAGGGTAAGGAAGCTAGTGCCCTTGCCGAAAACTTGTCCAAAATATCTAGTAAAGTTAGTCAGTTATCTGGATCTGCGATTCCCAAAGTCGACCAGCCTATGGTCGTAAATATCGTAAATGTGGAGGATTCCTCTAAAGAGGAAGGCGACTACCCAACGAACATCTGCCCCATTAGAAACTGAGTCCGATCGTCGCACGTCCATTCCACCCTTTATGTTAAATAGGGCACCTTCGGAATCGGCTTCTCCGCCACTTAGACCCCTTTCTACTATGTCACCTAGTTTCAGCAGTTTACCCCATCCATTACCTATGTTACTCAGAGGGATTTCAAAGTTTCCTGTTAACTCCACAACCGATGTCATTGCTTTCTTAAGGTTTTTAGTTGAGTTCCAAGATCATGCTCTAATGTTTTCCCTCTCTGCTTCGCAAATTCTCCAAATTATATATCCGTATGCCATAGGTATCCTCTCTGACAAGGTTGTTAGGGCAATAGCTGAACAGTCATCGATTGAAGACTTTGATGCACACCTTCTTGCAAATTTCATTCCCGCTCGTGCAAGGTCATCTCTGATTCAGAAGTACTATTATAGAGTGCAGCGACTTGATGAAAACCTGGCAGACTTCATACAAGACATCAAATTTTACACCAGGGTATTTGCTCTTCATTTTCCTGAAGACCAGATTGTACAGGCCATTGTGGAAGGCATTTCCCCATCGTACAGGTCATACTTGTGTTTTGCTGCGCGCCCGCAAACATTTGCTGAGCTAGAAGCATTGACTGTATCAGCCGAAGGGGTTAGGTATGTGGACACTCTGCGTGTCGCGAAAGAAACCCCTCCATCCTCTAGTAATTTTCGGCCTCCTCCCCACCGAACCGTCACTGCCCGTAAATGTTATGCTTGTGGGTAGCCTGACCATCTTCGGGACAAGTATTCTTTGATTAAAGCTAGTAGGGCAAGGAATGGAGCTGCGTCATCTCAAGGTTGTTTTAAATGTGGCGCGTTTTCCCATATCGCCAAGAATTGCCCAAATTCGAACAGCACCCCCTCCTGCTCAACTTCTGGTGCAACTTCCAACAACAATCAAAAATGACTAGTGGCTTCGGCTGAGTCGACCAACTCTTCATTCCGAGGCTCAGCTCCAAGTAAAACTGCCGAATTCCCAAAGAAAACTCAGTTTTCGAGTTTAGCTTTTGAAGGCCCTAAAGAATGTCTCAGGATTGCGGCAGATGCCCCCGCACCTATTTCGTTTCTTAAGATTGAATTGAATAATGAACCTGTAACAGCTTTATTAGATTCGGGCAGTGTGTGTTCTATTATTTCGTCTGAATGGTACTCCAAATTGAAAACTGTTTGTAAACTTCCTGACTATTGCTCATCTTCAGTTCAATATGTTTCGGCTAATTCTTCTCCATTAGAAATTTTAGGTTTTTTAAATGCCAAAATTCGGATTTCTAAATTTACTTGGAAAGTTAAACTGTTTGTGGCTAAGCACTTGTCTTGCCCCATTATATTGGGAGCGGATTTCATGTCTTCTACTGGTCTAGTGCTCGACATCCAGAGCAGGTCGTGCACATTCAAATTTGCTTCTAATTGTAAAATCCCTTTGTTAAAGTGTAGTTCTGTATCATGTTCATCTATTTCGCCTACCCAGGATGAGATGTTGTTAGACCTTAGACATCTACCTGAGGAGCAGGCTGACAGTATTCGTAAGTTGTGTCAGTCATTTCCAGAGGTGTTCTCTGATACTCTTGGTGTTACTGACCTTATTGAATACAAGATTGAGGTTACTGATTCGATTCCGGTCCGTTCTCCACCTTATAGACTGTCTCCTCCTAAAATGAAAGTCTTGAAGGAAATCATCGATCAGATGCTAAAGGATGGTATCATTCGGCCCTCTAAGTCGGCGTATTCTTCGCCTATATTTCTAGTCCCGAAACCCCAAGGTGGCTTCAGGCCTGTGATTGATTATAGGGCTCTCAATCGGAAGGTGGTGTTAATCTGTGCCCCTTACAGGCCTCGTTTCGTAAGGCTAAGTTCTTTACCATCTTAGATCTTAACCAGGCTTATAATCAGATACCGTTAGCAGAGGAATCTAAACACCTAACGGCGTTTGCCACGGATTGGAATTTGTATGAATACAACCGCGTGCCTTTCGCTCTCCCCACGGGATTAGCTGTGCTTACGAGACTGCTAGATAGGGTTTTCTCCTACATCAAGTTTGAGTACTTGTACCACTATCTTGATGATGTCGTCGTATTTTCGGAGACCTTCGAAGAACACCTCGATCATCTGAGAGAAGTTCTCAATCGCCTTCGTAAGCCTGGGTTAACTGTGAAGTTGTCCAAAGTCGCCTTCGCTAAGCCTTCTATGTCATTCCTAGGGCATATTGTGTCGCCCGATGGTGTTGCAGTCGATCACTCTAGGACACAGGCCATCCGTGACTTCAAGCCTCCTAAGGACATCAAATGTATTGTTAGGTTCATTGGCATGGTGAATTTCTTCAGGAAATTTATTCCTGACTTCGCTAACAGAGCGGCGCCCTTGAACCTTCTTCGTAGGAAAGGCGTCAAATTTGAGTGGGGTCCTTCTCAACAAGCCGCTTTTGAAGATCTCAGATTAGCTCTGTGTAATGCCCCTGTTCTGGCCATGCTCGATTTCTCCTAGAAATTCATCGTCCAAACCGACGCGTCGTCGTCGGCGGTAGCTGCAGGCCTTCTTCAAGAGACTGAACTAGGGAGGCGACCCATCGCCTATCCCTCTAGTACTCTATCGGCTCAGGAAGCCAAATATTCCATCTATGAGCTCGAAGGTTTTACAGTCTTATTTGCTTTAGAAAAGTTCCGTCTCTATCTGGAACATGTCAAATTCGACTTGGAGACCGATAACCAAGCCTTAAGTTGGGTCTTAGGTAGGCCGCGTCGTACTGGTCGTATAGCCCGCTGGGCCATCAGGATTTCTGCCTTCCAATTTGATGTTAGGCATATAAGAGGTACTGAAAATGTTGTGGCTGATGGATTAAGCGTATGTTTGCCAATGAGGTAGAGACCCCGGAACAGGTTAATAGTTGTTCACCTTCCGAGTCCATACTACCCAAGGTTAATGCTATTCTTACTAATGCTCCCATGTTGTTTAGGGATCTTGAGAAATATCAACGTGAAGATCCGACGCTGGCCCCTATCATGGAAACCCTTTCTTCTGGGGAAAATGTCGTCCCTTATGTATTGAGGAATGGTGTTTTATGTTGCCCGTCGAGGCATGATAAAAATGAAAGTTGTAGTTCCAGCTGTTCTTGTACCAATGATCTTCAAATACCATCATGAGACCCCATTAGGGGGGCATTTGGGCATCTTCAAAACCCGGGAAATGATTCGTGAAATGTTCATCTGGAAGGGTATGGACGGATAAATCCGTGAATTGGTAAAATCTTGTTAATCATGTTGGCTTAGTAAACCCACCATGTCCACTAAGCAAGGGATTTTGTCTTCTCATCAAGCATCGCGCCCCATGGAACGTCTCTACATCGATTACGTACGACCCTTCCCCCAGTCAAAGGGGAATGCCAACAAGTTCATCCTTGTATGTGTAGATGGTTTTACAAGATTTTCTTGGTTATTTCCGACTAAGCTGGCTACCGCTCAGTCCACCATTACTTGTTTAAATTCCATTTTTGCTTCTTTCGGTCCGTGTCAATATATTGTGTCTGATAATGCTAAAGCTTTCACATCCAATCTGTTTCGTAAATTCTGTTTTGATCTGTCCATATCTCATGTGACTACTTCTGCTTATTATCCTCAACCATCTCTAGCGGAACGGGTCAATCGTAATCTGAGGTCGGCCCTTATTGCCTATCATCACGATGATCATTCTAGGTGGGACACGTCCTTGCATTGGTTAGCTTTTGCTTTGAATTCGGCGGTTCATGAATCTCATAAGTTTACTCCAGCTTCTTTGATGTTCAAGTTTATTCCAAACACGCCGCTCTCTAACCTTCGGTCTCTTAGTGATATTCTACCTGAGACAATAGACCCAGATAATATTAAAGATCTTTGGAAGAAGGCTAAAGCCAATCTTAAAGTGTCTAATGAAAAGGTTAGGGAAAGATATAATCGTGGACGGAGACCTACCCATTTGAAGGTAGGTGACCAGGTGATGGTCAAGTATTTTGTCCCCGTGGGCAAGCTTGCCCCCAGATTTCATGGGCCGTGCATTATTTTAGATTTCCTTACCCCGGTGACGTTGTTACTAAGCAATCCAGCCACCGAGAGGATATTTGGGTCTCACCTGTCACAGGTGAAACCTGTGTAACTTCCGCGCTAACTTAGCTGGTTTATATTTTTTTACATTTTGAAAGAATTCGGAAGTTTATATTGTTTCGGTTTCACTTTTAGGCCTTCTGCCCCTTGAATTAGGTTCCTTGTATTTAAATATTCATTGTACAACCTTCCCCGACCAGTTAAACTGCTATCTTGTCCTCGCCATGGCCAATACCATGCTCCCGTCTCCTGCTCAAACACACCAGTGGCTAATTAAAATGAAATAAAAACCTCCACGCCGCTGGCCCCTCAGCCTCACCACAAAGGCTGTACCCTACAATCGTTATGGTCCAACAAAATTCTACCGCCGAGATCTTAATGTTTCAGTGCCCCCGCAGCCGTGCGGCGCCGTACCGCTACTGTAGTGGACCACGGGCCCGATCTACTCCAGTGAGGTCAACCAGTGTACGGCGAGCCGGAGCCCTCCTCCCGGCCAAGGCTGATATGCGGCGCACCACCTGCAAACTACCTGTGGTCTGTAAACAATCGTCGCGTGTGCGGCGTGCTTCACCACCACTACCCCTCTCATAGTGCGGGAGAGCGGTATCTCAGGGTACTTGAGGGGTCCGAGCGGCCTCCTCTGGACACAAGCAGCTGCGGCTGGTCTGGCCGTCAAAGTAATAGGCAACTAATGTACTTATCCAGCTACATGGACATTCCATATCCACTATTACTACATTTTTGGATTCAACTGCAACATCTGGTGGACTTAGAAAAATGTTTCCCTTTCAAGAATTAAAAGTTTTTCTTTCTGAATTCAACTACTACAAGCATAAAGACATTTCATCAAAAGCTACTACAAAGAACTTTGAAACTGGATCAAACCAATTTAAGAAAACTTCGGATACGGAAAAATGCATGTCCTTTTTTGTGAATCCTTCTGCAATTAATTTCTATATCAACATCATAACTTGGACCTTGTTTAAAACAAAATTTGGTGTTCTTCTGTGTCACCCCTTGGAAGGACTTTTAGGCGGGGGAGGTCTGTACCGGGCGGTACACCTCCACGCCGCTAATTCAAACATTGCGCCCGTTGAAACTCCTCTACTGGAGAAAGCCTGAACTTTAACAACCACATTAATTCTAAGGTTTCTCAGAAGATGTCTCTACTGTAAATTTTGAAGTGTTCTGAACTATGTCTGTTTCGATTTGTATTTGTTTGCTCTGTAGTAAGAAGTGTGAACATTCTCTTCTAGGTGGCACTACTTAAGAACTACAATTGCGCACCCTAATGCGAAGTGAAGGAACTTTTTTTGACGAAATTTGGTATTCATAAGTTTGTTCTTTGTTAAATTTCTTTCAGTCATTGTTTGGGTTGGCAGTATAACCCTTCTCTTTCCGCCAGTTTTGAATTTGACCAATGAGTAATTTCTGTAATTAATTTTCCACCAATCCTAGATGTCTTCTTCAGTTTTGACTTGTAATCTTTAGCCGACCAATAAAAAATTATGGGCGGGTTGTTATCATTTATGAAACGTCTCGAATGTTCCACGAGGGTATATAAACTGCTGATTTTTTGGTCTCGGGGCCACTTCAGTAACATCTCTCCTTGTGTGATTATGTAGCAGGGGGCGGGAAGCGCCTCTTTCTTCGGGCAGCAGTTCATCCACAAGGTAATGGCCGTTTAATAACTTTATTTCTTGCTAGCTCAGCAGTGTAACCCTCGGGGCAGGTTCGAAACTTTTCTCATGTAACCTATCCTTAAAATGTAATGGACATTTGGTAAAATTTTGGCTATTTAACTATAAATTGGGATAGAGAGTGCCTAACGCTCTCGAGCTCCCACTCATATTGTTCTGGGGTGACTACGTTTTCATTTCCATTTTTCCTCCCTTCGTAATGTAAATAAGTTTTCTTATCGTGTCACCTCCGTAGTATGGGATTAGCCCTTGCATAAGCGGCTTAGTGCCAAATAGGTTTTAAAAATGTATTAGGAGTGCAAGTTACGCCTCCATTCAACTCAGAATTTTGGGCCATGTAATTGACCTGTTTCTTTACTGAATAGGCCTCAGAAGGTTGGGTATTATTACCCCTGTTCTTGTGTGCCTGGAGGGCAGATTGAAGGTGGAGTTTGGTGTGGCCTTTGAATAGGCTTGAACTTTGAGAGCGGGTTTGCTCTTTCTTAAAAGTGGATTTTCTGTGTGCCTCGAGGAGGCTGTACTGGGTAATTGGGAGCAAGTGCTCCTTGGCATGATTGGAGTTTTCTGCCCCTTTGTTGAACGTTGTATATGGGTAAAGTTGGGCTCATTGCTCAAGGATTGTGAGTCTAGGGCTCGAAGCCCAAATCCAGTAACAAACTGTAATTGTACTTTCTTAATTTGTTGATATGCTGCTGGGTGCCTGTTGTACTTGTTATTTCTTGATCTTGAAAAGAAAATATAACGTTTATTATATTTTAAATTAACTTTAATTTCGTAATTGAGACCTATTCCACCCAGCACCTTCTTTCACCTCTGCTGGTCCACCAAAGATCCGTAACAATTATTATTATTATTATTATTATTATTATTATTATTATTATTATTATTATTATTATTATTATTATTATTATTATTATTATTATTATTATTATTATTATTATTATTATTATTATTATTGCCATTTAAATACTTCATATGACCTAGACTTGAAATAACGTGTCTAATAAAGCAGTTCACTGCTATAGACCTCTACCTTAAAAGCAAATGTCATGGCTTCTGCACCTCATACACCTTACCTGGGATTTTAGCTGCCGTGCGTTTTCTTCTTTCTTCTGCCTCTTTCGGTTCCCTTCAGAATGTTCCCCTAAACTAATATCGTGCTCCATCTTGAGACAATATTACACGTAAGGCTGCCCAGTGTTGTTGTTAGAGACTGGCGCCTAAACTTCAAAGTGCCAACATCCCGCTCTCTTCAACGTAAGAGTATGTATCCGTCGAATGAACACGATGAAAACGTTGGTGGACGAAATACGGTCTGCAACGATAGCTACAGTGGATTATCAGCTTAATTTTCACTACGACTAAGTGCAGTTTCACCAAAATTGATTTAACTGCATAGAAGATCACATGCGAAACTATATATTGTTGATGTTTGAGTCTTCAGTCCATAGCCTATTTTGATGCGCATATCAATGCCACGGAATCCTGTGCTAAGGTTTTCATTTCTATGTCACTACTACATCCTGCATCCACTGTAATCTACTTGTCATACCTTGGGCTTCTCATACCGTTCTTACCGTCTACCATTTCCCTAAACAACAACTAAACAATACCTGAGTGTCTTAACATGTGCTCTATCCTTCTATCTATTCGTCATCTTTAGCCAGGTCGATCTCCTCTCATCGAATGGCTTTAGTAACTTATATCTTCATTAGTGATTAGATCTCTCCATCTTGTATAACACCACCTATCGGAAGCTTGTAATCCCTTTCTTTATTAGCTATTTATCCTCCATACAATGGCACGCTTTAGACGAACGTCTTGAAAAAGTATTTGTAATTCCTGTATCAATGTTCGAAGTGATCAAATTTCTTTTTCATACGAAAGACCTTCTTTGGTTGTGCCAGTCTCCATTTTATTTCTTCCTTACTTCTGTTATCGTTGCTTATTCTACTTCCCAAGTAGAAACATTCATCACCGAGCTCGATAGCTGCAGTCACTTAAGTGCCACCAGTATCCAGTAATCGGGAGATAGTGGGATCGAGCCCCACTGTCGGCAGCCCTGAAGAGGATTTTCCGTGGTATCTCATTTTCACACCTGGGAAATACCAGGGCTGTACCTTAATTATGGCCACGACCGCTTCTTTCCAATTCCTAGGCCTTTCCTGTCCCATCGTCTATCTGTGTCAGTGCGACGTAAAAGCAAAATACCAAATGAAACATTCATCTACTTCCTTTAAGACTTCACTTCGTAATCTAATATTTCTTGCATCACCTAACTTCGTTCAACTGCGCTCAATTACGTTTGTTCAGGAGTTAATTATTTTCATCTTGCACTAATTCACCAGATCTCAGTTCATACCTTTCAGCAACTTTTCTAGATCGTTTGCAAACTGAGAAACAATAACAATATCAACAGCAAATTTCAGGGTTTTGATTTCCTTTTCTTGGATTATGAATCCTCTTCCAAATTCCTCTTTGTCTTCCTTTACATCCTGTTATGTATAAACACTGCATTTTGTGCCATCCTTACTTCTGCTATCGTTAGTTATTTTACTAATTCCTTTAACTCTTCATTTCCTTACGTATTATTTAATTCATCACCTGTCGTCGTTCGACTGCACTGCATTACTTTTGTTATGGACTTGTTTAGCCATCAATGATCTGTATTTAGGGTGTTCGCCCAAGTGGCAGATTCCCTATGATTTGTTTACCTCACGTTTACATTTATTTATAATTTAGTACCTAGCATTTTCTCAAATAATTTCAACGAACTTGGAAATTTATCGAATTCCTTCCTTCATAATTTATTCCAACCCCCTACTCCTCGTCCTATGAACGAATATTTGCCCAATCTCTCCTCTTGAATTCCAACTTTATCTTCATATTATGATCTTTACTACTTTTGAAAGCTCCACTCAAGATTATTCTCCTACTTATGTCATTCGAAGCCAACTCACCACTGACAGCTCGAAACGTACCACATTGCCGAGAATCTCGTCTCCTTACTCCCAAGTCTTCCCAGCCCAAAGTTTGGGACATTTAAGTAACACTACTCCTTTATCGGAAATCATCCAGAACAAATCATTCTGCTTTCCTTTGATTTTTTCAGTTCTCCTATCAAGTAGTACTGGTGAGGGTCCCATACACTGGAGCCATACTCTAACTGCTGTCTTACCAGAGACTTCCCTCTCCTTTACATACTTACTACAACCCCTAAATGCTCTCATAACCATGTGAAGAGACCTGTAACCTTTCTTAACAACCTCGTTAATATGATTACGCCAATGAAGATCATTCCTTATCTTAACACATAGGTACTTAGATTCTTCCCCATGAAATACTATCACCCCAACAGCACAATAATTAAAACTCGGAGGACTGTGAAACTTACAACATGACTTTTCATCCCATTTACATTCTTACCACTGTCCGCTGTCCATCTCACTACATTGTTCAAGTCCCCTATCAGTCGCTCACAATCCTGCAACTCGTTATACACAACACCTTCTCGCGCTACTTGTCCCTACCACAACACCCCCTGATCTACCTTAAACAACTTCCCTACTCCCTAACTGCCCTCCTATCCCCCACATGTGCTCAATTTCTGTTCTTACTTCCTCTTATACTTCATTGCAAACTAAACAATGTGAGCCTCATAGTATTACTTATCTTACCATTTTTCACTGTTTTTATTTTTATTTCTAACATATTTTCCTTTTTCTATAGATCTCATAAATCACTATCAATACTGATAAGTTAATTTGCTACAATATACTCTAGGAGTTTTTATATATATCACTATCCAACTTTAGAAGTACCGAAAACAAAATCATGTTATTCGTTGCCTAGAAACAAGTGTATTCCTTGCCTAGCAATAATTGTAAATTATGCTGCATCCTTCAAGAACCTTTTTAACCTCAAGATCTAACATATTGGCATCAAGAGTGCTCAAGAACGTCACACTGCTTATGATCTCTACAAAATTATGTTCATGGAAAAGTGTTACTTTTCACTGGTATTCTTCAGTTCTTTTAACACTCACAGCAAGAGTGTAAAAACTATATGAACTCCAAATATTCACTTCTTCAAGAAGGTGTTATATGTGTTACAGTTATCCTTTAATGTGTTTTTTATATGTGGATAATTGTGTACTTCTTGCCATATTTCTTCTGTCGGCTGATGATGACATAGACATGTGTCGAAACCGGTCCCAAACAAATTAAACATGTTGTGACATAAATTTTGTGCAACAGTTTATCATTGTATTGAAAAGGTGGAACCACTCTCTCATATAAAGCATACAAGAACTAATGCAGTTGGTATTATTTTCGTTAAATCAATATACACCTGGATTTTTAAAAATAACCGTGAGATACGTTTCTGTCCTCCAAATTTACTCATGTGATAGAGGCAGAAATTTATGTCATAATGTGATATTCCAAATAATTTCTACACTTCACTGTCACCAGAACTTCTCTGTAACTAGGAACACAATTGAGCGTAAGGAACGAATAAAATAATTGATACAATAGACTGATGGAGAGACAAACATGAGAAACTAAAGACAGTACTCAACAAAAGCAAGCGATATTCTGACTTGTGTTGTAGTGAATTCCGTATTGCAAATCATGGAAATCTGTTCTTATTGACACACTAGCTGGTAACCCCGTGCCTCGCTATGGAATTGTACATTGTTTACAGAATTCCAGATGAAGTTGTGTGCACGTTGTGAATGAGATTTTATTAAACTGCATAACAACATTGGTGTTTAAAAATTAAATTTCAGGCGCCTTCCGCCCAAACTACCATTTCATCCAGCGTGGTCCGACTCCCGGCAGGGTCGGGAATTTTAACCATCATCGGTTAATTTCTTTGGCACGGGGCTGGGTGTATGTGTCGTCTTTATCATCATTTCATCCTCATCATGACACGCAGGTCGCCTAAGGGTGTCAAATCGAAAAATATGCACCTGGCGAGCCGAACATGTCCTCGGACATTCCCGGCACTAAAAGCCATACGCCATTTCATTTCATCCAGTGTGAATAAAGTTATTTATAGCCTAAACCGTAGTGCTTATTTCCCCGACTTTACATACCGATTTTCTTTAAATTATGTCACTCATTTCCTCAAAGCTTAACACTGATAATGAATTAGCAACAACAATCGAAATTCATGAACATTTCTGTTACCATAGCCGCTGAGGTAAAATGTATTATATATAAGTGATCGGGAATTTATATCTATATAACTTAAGTTATGTAGTATTTAGCGATATGGGCACAAATAACATAGGTTTTTTAGAGAATTAAATGTTAGGCCTTCCACTAAACTACCATTTCCTCAGGATGAATGCAATTATTTATATCCGAAATTTTAGCGACTTATTCTCCAACTTTACATACCGATTTTCATTAAATTTTCTTGAGCCAATTTGTTCACGATGTACGTACATACATACAGAGAGACAGATAGTTAGATGATGGAAAATTAAGAAGTGCATTTTATGTTACTGTGGACATGACCGATACAGAAATACCATTCATTTTAAATTCTGAACAGTGCACAGAAAGACTATTATTATATATATCACATAAAAACTTGTTTCAATTCAATTATGGAACTGGCATGACGCATTTTTCGCAGGTGTTCAAGGTAAACTAATTATCATCACATCATTTGTATATTTTTTCATTGGTAAGCTTTGAATGGATTAACTTAGGGGACGGTAAAAGTAATGCAGCAAAAAAAAAAAAAAAAAAAAAAAAAAAAAACCCGACCAACGAATATGTCCACGTAATTCACCATCTAGTATATCGTCGCTTCACCGGTAAAAGGTTGTAATCCACAAAGCTCTTCCCATCGATTATTCTCCTTGAGACTGGTCACGCCTCCCAGCCACATGTGGTTATGCAGTCCATCAGAACAAATTTTGTTGTGTTCATTTTCCTATGCCTATGTGTAAAGGAAAATTAACCTTACTGTACCGTTCTATACGAATGTATGCTTGCATTACGTATTTACGCACTCCTATTGTATAATGCATGTTAGGTTCATTTTCGGTTACTCGACGACATAGGAAAACGAACACAACGGACATTGTTCTGATGGGCTGCATATCCATATGTGGCTGGGAGGCGTGACCAGTCTTAAGGAGCTTTGTGGATTACAACCTTTTACCGGTGAAGCGACGATATTATGTAAACATGTTTATAATTCATTACTTAACGTTCTCAATAGCACACGGTTTCTAGACTTGGGTTGAAATATGAAAATGGCTAATTATCATATATCGCTTATTTTTGATCATATGAATAAGAACCCCATGATTTCCCTTTATCATCATTAACTAACTGAGGATTGTCTCATTCGTGGCTGAAAATGTTACAAGGAAGGATAATCATTTATACGGAGCGGGTTGGCCGTGCGGTTAGGGTCGTGCAGCTGTGAGTCTTGAAGATGGTTTTTCCGAGGTGTAGCGTTTCCGCAACTGGCAAACAAAGGGGATGTACCTAATAAGGCTACGGCTCTTTCCTTCTGCCTCCTAGCCCCTTCCTATCGCACCATATCCTGTCCTTAAAATCCGGCTATACTCAAGGTAAAAGCTCGCGATTACGTTCGAAAAGTGGGCACAACAAAATCTATTACTAAACTCATGCTAAAAGTATACGGACAGAAAATATGGAGGCATATCTTCTGAATGAGACACGGGTTAACGGGCACGACGGATTTATTTATCCAAAAACATAAATTCACTTCATATTAATATAAGGGGAAAGGTTAAATTCATGTAAAGTTGACACCAAACCGGTCTTAAAAAATGTGACACACACATAAAAATCAGTCACTTGACAGAAAAGTAACTATAAGAGAAAAGGCGGGTAAATAGCCCGTAAAACAAAAATTACAAAATTTAATACATGGAAATTGTATTCGTGTTACTAATTTGATGAGGCCGATGACCTTCGATGTTAGGCCCCTTAAAACAACAAGCATCATCATCATCATCAACTAATTTGATGGTGTAAATGCGCCAGGTAATTTCTAAGTCCGCTTGCTCGCAGGCACAGATCTTAATCGTCCAAGTTAATGCTTCAGCGATACGAATACACTAGTAAAAATCTGACTGTACGTATTTACAATCCGTGATATTTAGACAAAAAACAAAAAATACTGGTCCTGATCATCCTTTCCAAAATGTATCACTGATTCTAATTATGAGCCCGTACTCATATGCAAATGGACCGGACAGAACTGGCATTCCTTCAATTTAGCCAGCGAGCTAAATACATCCCAATTACACAACACAAGACAGAAAATGAACAAGCAAGATACACACACAAATAGAACCTGTAAAAACACATACAAAATGCATAAAACAAGATATGGGCATCGATCCCGACATGCACAGGCTGCGTAGGCTTGCGTCTGAACAAGACACAACAGTTCCGTCTTTCCATCTCCACGTGGGTTGGCTGGTCAGCTGTAGGGTCGCAAACACTATCCAACAAGGGCAAGGAATGCAGAGTTCTTGGAATCATAGCGGACCCTTGTAAATTCACTTTCACTTAAGAGAGTGGAACACAGCCATCAGATGTCAAACGGGCCAGCTCACTGGGGTAGCTTACACAATTGGCCGGGCCTGTCACCGACAATACATCTCGCAAACGAGGAACAAAATTTCTCAGTTATATACGCATAGTCATTGCTTTCATAAGCAACTCACCGGCTTGCTTATTAACCCCCAGTAGCAAATACGCATTCTCGCCTTTTTCACATATATTTAGCCCCATCAACATACCTCTGGCATATCTAACCTCACATTTCACATATCCTTGGTTCGATCCCATGATATGACAGAACTTGCCTCCTTCCCAATACTTTGTATAAAAGATCCTGCTTTATCTCAACGGTGCACAAAATTATACCGCGCATCTTGTAGTGTCTGAAAGGTCCATACTTGGTGCACAGACAGACATCCTAAATTAATGATGTACTAATTGTTCTGATATTTTCACAACGCTGGGAGTGTACAGCCTATTTGATATTATAAGAACTCTACCCAACATCTTTGTCATAAACAAAGTGAAGAAAAATAGAATACACTAAGCAGACAAAGAAAAATATATCTATCACTAACATATCGTTACCTTTTCTTCTCATCTAATAAAAATATATACACTTCACACGGGCTAAAACATGCATACCAGCCCTGAACACATTTACGTTAATAAAACTGAACAAAACAAATGCCACTCTGGCTTACATTTAATCACTGAAATTTTAATTAGGAGAATCCATAAACTAGTGTTTTTATATCTCATAAAACATGCTTAAGTGGACACAGGAACTTAACTTTTGCCATCAGCAATGAATCGCATGTCCGCTGTGTCACGATTTGCCTTAGCCCATCATGACAGCATTCATCAAGGGTTGAACAGCCATGGTCTCGAATCTTGGTACTGCCATAGCTGTCTTCCTCTCGTGCCTGGAAACGTCTGCAATGATGCTATATGTTAAGGCCTCTTCTTCACCGCTTAGCGTGAACGTGCACAGGATAACGATTTTAATGCTAGTCTGTAATTGGCTTAGCCTACGCGCAAGCTTTTGTCCGACTTGGGCGTCATTAATTTAAGGAGCAAAACCCAGTCGACCTCAGTACTTCTCAGCGGTTACATATATGCGGAAACGCACACGTTATTTCGCGACTCGCGAAAGCGTACCGAAAGTTTTCGCTTAAGTTTAGCGTTAATTATACTTGGAATTTCTCTCGCAGGTATCGAGTACTAGTTTTCCAGCTTAACGTATGTATTAATATCTGAAATACGCCAGGCCGCACTTGGCGTTCCAAAATAGTTAATTAAAGTCAAGACAGAAATAACTATCTCTGAAGTACTGTTAGTCACAAAACAGATAGTAATTATTACGTTCTGAAACGCGCACACAGCGCGTAGCTGACTTTGAAATACACAATGAAAATATCAACTGTCACGGAAAACGACACGCACCGCGTGCAACCGACTGGATGAGATTTCTAGCGAATGAATGAGAGCGCCTCCCTCTCTACGGACACTTATATAGTCTCACAGAGCACCCGTTGCAGAAGGTAATTCCCAACAAACATAGAGATTGGCCTCCTAACCGTCGACTGAGTCCGAACGGTCTCTCGTTTAAATGAACATTTCTATAATAGCGCATAAGTAACCATTTTTATCACTTACAGGTAGATGATAATTCTGTTCTCACTTTCTTATCACTTCGGACCTGTGGTATCTTAGCTCAATGACGGACATATCGGTTCAAATTCAAATGATCCCAGTCTTGGTAAAACGATATTTGTCAGCCTGATGTACCTGTTTAGTGCTTTTCCACGTTTAAATTACCACCCCCTAGCTCGTGGAGTTTGGATTTGAAAGCTAGAGTACGGGTCTACATGACTGGTTACATAGCGAACGGCTCAATTCAAACTTGAAAAGTTCGTTCGTACAGGAAATATACTGGGTCCACCTAGCCTATGTCACGGCTCTCCAGGCTTCCTGCCTTCATTACCAGTGTCTTGAATATGCGTTAAATAAAATATTTCCACAGTGTTATGAATAATTAATTATGGCATATGATGATATGGCTCACTAGCTCATCGTTGCCATAAGCAAATAGTAAAAATTGATAGAGTTTATACTTACGAGATGTAGTGAATCGTGAATGCCATGTAACTGAGTGAATAATTGCTAATAGACTGTTTCTATAAAAAAAAGGGAGAGAACCTTTTTCAACGTGAACTATATCAAAGCAGAGAGGAGAAAGGAACGTAGCTCAAAATGATCTTATTTAAGTGGGACTGTTTATCAATCATGCCCTCTCTACATCAACAGTTATGCCGCTACCCGGCTACCGTAATTTTCCCGGTATGGGATATTACAAACATCTTTCCAACGGAATGAGCTGGACAGAAGCAGTTGAGGCTTGCCGGAAGGAAGGCACGCGTATGTTGCTGGTGGAGTCCTGGGAAGAGATTGAGAATCTGTTGGAGTGGACTGGATGTTGTCCGTGGGTTGGAGTACATCGTGAGAATTCTCCTGGACCTTGGATTAATGTCTTAGTTAAGTGCGAAACATTCAATTATATATGAAGACAATTTATTTCTAGCCAATGGTTCAAAAAATAAATATTTTCGGATTTACTTACGGTATCCCTTCATTATTTGTATTTATTTATTTGTTAATTAATTAATTAATTAATTAATTAATTTAGCATATGATATATACATGCATGATGATGTATACATGCATGATAACCGGTTGTAAAACACTTCCGCACCTAATATGAAGCATAGTAAGAACAACAACATCGAAAGGGAAATAGAAATTAATTGATTTAAACAATTCATATAGAAATGTATTTGCACAGTGAATATGGCTGAACTATTAGAGAGGATCCACTCCACTCACTCGGGTGTTTTTGAACTGAGGTCTTCTACGTTGCCTGAGAAAGCTCGAAGTGGTAATTTTTGCACGATATGCCTCACTGTCTGCTGAACTTCACCGTAGTCAGAACAAGGCCAATCTGACCATCCCCAGCTGTGTAGAGTAGACGCTGTTCTGTCCACTCCAAATCTTAACTGGTTTAATCTACTCAGTGTTTGGCGTGTAAGTTTTGTGGAATATGTACTATTCCTCGAGGTGGAGATAGAGATCAATATTTGACCACTTGGCAGTGGGTTTGAAGCAGGTGGATGTTGTATTCATGGCAATTGAAAAATTAACATGAACACAATCTCCATCTTGGAACACCATGTGTATTTTTTGTTGTCGGCTTAAAAATAATAATTAATCTAACCTAAAATTACAATACACAGTTTTTCTAACACACCGGACTACCAAAAGGCCCAGCCTTTATAAGAAACAAATATGATAAGGCACTGACGAATGTGATTATTCAGTAGAGTTAGTATCACGTACAAACTGTAAGAACTACGCACAACTTTCTGATGGGGCGCGTAACGACAACAGAACTGACCCCGACGAGGGTGTCATTACCGGCATGAATTGCTTCCACTAACCCTCGTTTCCATCGAAGAGGCGGTAGGTTGTTATCCTTTATCAGCACCGGGTCACCCGGGCGAAGTTTGGGATGTCTTTGCGACAACTTGGGACGTTGTTGCAGTGCACTGATGTAGTTGTTATACCAGGTCTGCCAGAATTTTGGATTCAATTTCTGGATGTGTTTCCAACTGGTCTGGCTACTAATCGGGGATAATTTGAGTTCATAGTCAGGAAGTGCTGTCTGCTATCATTTCTTAATGAATACAGTACTTTTGTATCCGTCTCATGTTTTTTTTTGCTAGGGGCTTTACGTCGCACCGACACAGATAGGTCTTATGGCGACGATGGGATGGGAAAAGCCTAGGAGTTGGAAGGAAGCGGCCGTGGCCTTAATTAGGTACAGCCCCAGCATTTGCCTGGTGTGAAAATGGGAAACCACGGAAAACCATCTTCAGGGCTGCCGATAGTGGGATTCGAACCTACTATATCCCGGATGCAAGCTCACAGCCGCGCGCCTCTAGGCGCACGGCCAACTCGCCCGGTGACTGTGATAGTATGGAAGTTGCTAGGGTGTGGGTGGTGGTGTGTAATGCCATTCACTGCACGGCCTGTGCATCTGAGTGTCACGAAAGGTGTTGCTCGTAGGGTTAGTTATGCTACAATAGCACAGTCTGGCCCAGTAAGGAAAGCAATGGCAAACTACCTCACTCATCGCCTTGCCTAGTACGCCTCATTTTGGTGCGGCCATTGGTTTTTTGTGGTTTCCCTATAACTGCATATCCTTTGGTGGTGCTATTTGAGGATCCAACCAGCCTCTGGGCTGATGACCTAACAGACAGACACAGTCAGGAAGTGCAATGGGGAGGCTCTCCAAGTTGAACTCTGTTCTGATGAATACATATTTCTGTGTCCTCTGTTTCACTAACTGTGAATATTCTCCACTCAGTGTCCATCCTAAATGGGTATCTTGAAGTGTAAGGTATCCTGGTCGCGTATTCCTTATGTATGTATGTTTAGTCCTCAGCCCGAAGGCTGGTTGGATCCTCAAAAGCTCTGCCATCAGCTGTCATAGATGGCCTAGGCATCACTGAAGAGACATACTATGGAAATGAGGAGTGAGGTAGTTTCCCGTTGCTTTCCTCACGAGCCAGAAGTTGCCATTACATATCAGTCTGCCAAGCCCACTGAAATGTATGTCCGACTCGTTGGCTGAATGGTCAGCGTACTGGCCTTCGGTTCAGAGGGTCCCGGGTTCGATTCCCGGCCGGGTCGGGGATTTTAACCTTCATTGGTTAATTCTAATGGCCCGGGGGCTGGGTGTTTGTGCTGTCCCCAACATCCCTGCAACTCACACACCACACATAACACTATCCTCCACCACAATAACACGCAGTTACCTACACATGGCAGATGCCGCCCACCCTCATCGGAGGGTCTGCCTTACAAGGGCTGCACTCGGCTAGAAATAGCCACACGATATTATAATTATTATACTGAAATGTATGCACCAACCGGCCCTATGAGCAATATTTTCACACCATTCATAGCAGGGACTGGCTGCAGAAGGAATGGCATTACTAGCATCACTCATACCTCAGTCACTTTCATTTTGTCAAAGCCAAGGATAAAGCTGAGACAGATCAATGAAAGTAGCAAAATTGCTCTAGCCCATACCAGAAGACATAGTGCACTGTAAACACTAGGTCCCGCCAGCAAAGGCATGTGAATTCCTTACAGTTTAGTCGTGGTGAGCATTGTTTTAGGAGGAATTACAACTAGGTGACCATCCTCTATATAACACTATTCAAAGAGAAAAATGGAAAAAATCAGCCATTTCGAGAAATGAACGTATCGGTCAAGGAAAACGAAGGGCCACGAAGGGCCACGAAGGGCGTGAAAATGGAAGACTCTCTGGGCCTCGGTACCTAATAACTTCGGGGTCCCAAAAGAACAAATGTTGTCCAACGGAGGTCGATAGGATAGATGAAAGTGAGGAGTCCGGCACAAGTAAGTGGAAGGAATGCCAGGCCTCAGATAAGTGCTCCGTGGTCGCCAACCAATGCTCCCTATTTGAGAGCTCCTCGGTTCGCTTTTAGTCACCTCGTGGGACAGGCAGGGGAAGATGAAAATCTCGATCGGCAAGGACGACGTCTTGCGGGATATTCCATTTCCTGTAGTCTATGCAAGAAGTGGGAAAATTACCTGTTATTTTGGGTGGAACAACACATTCCATGCTGAAGTGAAAGTCGGACACATTCAAGTGGACTTAAAAATATTTATGGTAGTGTCGGCTTCAGATATGATGTTTCGAAATGCTTGTAAGGATATCGTAGTTGTCTTTCCAGTCTCCAATTGTTGCACTGCCTATTCAACTAAAAAGTTATTTAATGAACTACAATCTAACATCCATAAATACGAAGTCAGTTTTCATTTTCTTTAATTTTACTTCATTATTTATTTATGAGTTGACTGTCTAACGTATCTTTCATTTCACATGCGAGCAGGAACGGAGATAACGACTGAGTGTTCCTCCATTCGCAGGTCAACAGATGAACTCGACGGACCAAGTAATTGTATGGCACTGAATGTAATCCCGCAGGGGACTGCTAACAGAGAATGTGATGAGTCGTTTCATGTGATTTGCGAACAATCGCCGTAACGTGCGAGTTCTTCATCCTGGCTCATGTCTTCTTTAACAAAACTTTTAATGATGAAACCTATTTTTGTTCAATTATAGCATAATACGCTACGGTAATTAAATATCACTCATTGAATACAACAACGACATATCTCAAAAACTGTCTTTCAGGTGCAGAATTTGAACGTTCCAAAAGGGCTGCGATTTCCAAAAAGGAAAAAATCCCGTTTACCAACACCATGTTTGAATATTTGACAAAATAAAGCATTGCAGTAAATATGAGTGTACGAAATTTAATTTAGCTCTTCCCAAAAATACATTATGAGACTCAAAGTAGGCCCCGTGCACACTTAAATCATTGTTGCGGTTAGAGTCATGCAGCTGTGAGCTTATATTCAGGAGAGAGTGGGTTCAAACCCCATTGCCGGCAGCCCTGAAGATGGCTTTCAGTGGTTTCCTCTTTTCACACCAGGCAAATGCTGGGTCTGTACATTAATTACGGCCACGGCCGCTTCCTTCCCACTCCTAGTCCTTTCTTATCCCATTGCGCCATAAGACCTATCTGTGTCGGTGCAACGTAACAAATTTAAAAAGAAAAGATGTACGAACCAAAATAAAAATGTGACATCATTGTCAGAAGTTGGAGCCATTTATGCCACCAGTGTCCATGTCTCCTAAGAAACAATACTTAGGTGTCAGTTGTGGGTAATCGCAAGTAAACTGACGATGATTTCCGTGCTTGTGCTAGCCTTTGGAATAAAATTCTTCACCAGTAAATCCAGAAGGTCTTCTTTCTTCTTAGGACCTAGGCCTGGTTTGAAAAATATACAAGTTTTACGGCAGCTCTTTAATTAACCTCCTCTTCTCAATTAGTGTTACTTCTTGTAAATACTCGCTTTCATGACTTCCTTAAAATATGGAGAATCACTCTTACTCGCTTTCATGACTTCCTTAAAATATGGAGAATCACTCTTAACTGTGATAACTTTCATATCTGCCAGTTTCATTGTTGTCAGATCAAGAGGACCGACCACACAAGCAATGTGTGTCTTCTTGTACACAGTAGTGGCAATTGGGAATAACAAGTTTTGTATAGACTACAAAAATTCCCCACGTCTGCTCGATATAGCGGAGGGGGAGGAGGTGACGTCAAAATTGAAAATGAAGCCATAAAATATTAATTTTTTTTATCCCCTCTGGGGTAATTTCGACAGAGACATAAAGGTTAATACTATACCAGCTTATATGAGGTAATATTAGTACTAGACAGTAAGGGAACAATAATTACGTATGCATTGCAATTAAATAGCAGTTTTTGACTATAGAGTAGATAGAACTGAATAGACATATTGACTGAGCGAGACTGCCAGACTGACCAATGCGCGCGCAAGAGGGTGACCTTGCAAAAATATACCTTTGCTCCCCTTCGCCACAGAACATGTTACACAATGTTCCGCCAGTCTCCACTACTTGCTGTAGCGCTGTGCAATTCGGTTAGTTGCGACGAACGACATTTTCTGCGTATAACCGCTAAGAATTTCTCTTAATCATTAAATGAATAAAATGAAAGAATTAGCTGAAAACCAACAGGGTTTGCAGATTTTAAAATAATTCCAAGTTTCAGGGGGCTAAAATAGAATAAAATGTATTTTTTCCATAAAGTGGGGGACAACTACTCCCCCTCGCTCCCCCTATTGGTCGCTACTGCTTGTACATGAAAAGATTCACCCTTTTTTTTGGAGCTCGAATAGCACGTATAAACCTTTTGGATAGCGGGTCCTAACCCCACTGTCGCCAGATGGTTTTCCGTGGTCTCCCTTTTTCTTACCAGGCAAATGCTGGGGCTGTATCTTAATTAAGGCCACGACTTCTTCTAGCCTTTCCCTATCCCATCGTCACCATAAGACCTATCAGTGTTCGTGCGAACTTAATAAAATTGTAAAAAAAAATAATAAAAAATCACAATGCGACACAGTATACAGTAGATACGTCCAGTTCTCAATTGGCGTCTCTCCTGTCTCTCAGTCAGGAAATGAGCTGAACCTCGTTCACTCTTATTGTGGCCTTTGATCAAATATTTGTGTGTTAAGAATTTTATACCGAGAGAAGGAGCAGCGTAAAAATGCAGGAACTATTTTTGTTGTTGGGCGGCACATTTATCAGGTTGTGTTAACTTTCTGTTTTGAATACATTAACAAGCTTGAAACTAACTGATTCACTCCCCGATAACCACTTGACTCATTTCACACATATCAGTCATAGGCATTTGTCTTGAAGTCATAAGTATTAAAGTTTAAGACGTTTAGATTTGATTTATAATGAAATGTAGAAACATCATCCTTAGAGGACTTTACAATAGCCTGAAGGTCATATACAGCCACTATATCGCCGGCGTCGTCTTTATCATAATTCGTTTCTGCTCTGAATACATTTTTCTCAATCTAATGTTCATCACATTTGATCGTATTCTCGTAGGCAATGCATGTTGCACGTAAACCCTTCCTCGACACAAAGTAAGATAAAGTGTACGATTGCATGAAAATACGATGAAACACTGCATACCTTTCTTCCCAGTGCATACCGGCAAGTGACCTGCTTCCATCCATACGTCGATTTTAAGAATTAGCCCGGAGTAGTTAATGGTTTTCACTTTTAGGATCAGCCTCTATGCCCCCTGTGGGTGGGGGTGGTAGAATAACACCCACGGTATCCCCTGCCTCTCGTAAGAGGCGACTAAAAGGGGCCTCAGGGGCTCTGAATTTTGGAGCAAGCAACCTTGTAAGATCAGCTTGACTGAATTTTAATTTCGTTGCGAACCATACTATTAAGCTTTAAATTAAAATGGCAGTAAACAAGGGGGACAACCAAATACGACACCTAAACACCAATGCTCGTGGTTTGTGTGAAATTAGGAGGTGAACTTCAGTAGTTTGTCAGTCGTAATAATGATAAATTATTGTAACTTGTATAGTTGCTACCATCAGAGCGTTCACGAAATGCTTAGTGCAATATAAATCAAAATATCTACCAAAACAACCATCTCCCGTAAGGTTAAACAGGTTCCAATGGACGCCAATGTGAAGTAAGTCCTGCAGGATCCGCTGGGCAATAAGGAGGCTCTCCACATGATTGCCAACTTCATCCAGAATCAGTTGACGAATACAGTTGTAGAGCAACTGAAAGAAGCAATAAATCTGAATCCAAGTGGGACAGAGGAACTAATGCGTACTCTGGAAGAAAGAGACAGGTGCATAACCAAACAAAAAGAGAAATGCAAATTAAAACAGGCAGTTTAGAGCTATATTAGAGAAGAGAGTGCCTGTGTATGTCTGGCGTGGAAGAAGCTACAGGCAAGAACACGAAAAATATTGTTATCGATATTGGGTTTGAAACTTTGTTGGTACTACCAGTGGACGAAATCGACAGATCCCATAGAGCTGGGGAAAATCAAAATGGTCATACAGAACCCATAATGTAAGGTTTATTTCGTACCAGAAAATAAATTTAATTTTTGTAAAAAGGAAAAACTCAAGGACACAATCAAAATTATCAGTGTACAGGTATCCTTTGCAGCGGGCGGTGGTATCTTTGAATCCGTCTGCCGATTGGGCATAGCCTGGTCCCATCCATTATTCAACGTGGGCCACTGCAGTGCAAGAACTTCTGTCCCAAGAGTTTGGCGTCCGGATGATCCCCTGTCTGGCTGACTAGCTCATTCATTCTCCCAGCTTATAGTCCAAGTCGATACTTTCTTGACTGTGATCCCTGGCATCACGATCAACTAATCCAAGTCGATCTTGCACCCGACTCCCCTCCTCACCTATTTAGGTGTAACAATAGATATTCCGAGCCAAGGGACCACAGTTCATTTTGCAACTCAGCAGCGTGCCCTCTTCCTTGTCCGCGCGCTTCCGACCATGTCCCCATATCAGCTCCAACAGGCGGCTGGCTATCTTTCATGGCTAGGATGGGTCATAGGGTGGCTGGCCTTCCTGCCCAAGCATGTGTTGGCACGCGAATTCTCCTGTGTGCGTCGTCTGCTCTCTCCCGACTTCGTAGTCAAGCCACGACGCATGCTACCCGGCCGTCACGAGGTTCATCTCTACTCCGATGCTACGGCCAGATGCATCACCGAGGTGTGCGCCCTGTTTCATCATGCCTGGGCCCAAGCGTTCGAGGTCAGGCATGGGATCAACGTTGCGGAGACCGCCGCATCCCCGCTGGTTGCTCACCATTTCTTGCTTGATTTCGAATATGCTCCTTGTAATTCTCTTATTGTATTCACAGACAGCTCCGTCGCCCAGTACACCTTAGCGACCGGGCTCGGGCTGTCTTACATGCTAACCCATATTTACTTGCCTAGTATTGCAGTGGCGGCTCGTGGATATCAGCAGTAGGGGGCGCGCCTTAGTTTCATAATTCCACAAATATTTCAAGTTCTTCAAACCATGTTATCAAGATACACACTTCGAACACTATACAGTGCAATGCATGTGCAATTATTATTATTATTATTATTATTATTATTATTATTATTATTATTATTATTATTATTATTTGCCTGTTCTTGTCCACGATCGAATTATGTTTACGAATAGTTTCACTGTAGTGATCACTTAGACATTTCAAAGCATTTCAAAGTCGATGGTACTATTGATATCACCCCTGTGGTGACCCATTATCTCCTTTCTTAGAACGGGAGAATAGCAGGCAAGGAAATCAGTAAAAGATTTCTGAGATACCACTTGCACATATCCGCGGGTTCTTGTTATATACGTCAGGAGAATTAATTTATCTTTGGAAAGCCCTATTTTCATTTTTCTTTGTCTCCGGTTTTTTCAACGAGAAGTCTGGTGTCGGCCTACCACACTCCTTCACTTTGACTTTCTTCTCGATAGAAAGAGAAGAAAACGTTAGTTCTTTAATATGTTCGACGGTAAACATACTGTACGAAGTGCACACCTAACACTACGCCTACATATAAATCATAACCTTTCTCCTAATTTCAGCTTGTCACAGTCACCTCACGAGATCATTCATCAACAGAAAGCTAAACATCGCGCTCTCCAGTGAGTGTGGCCAACATGAGTCAAGTGCGAGGAGACGGTAGTTGCAGTCATTACTCGTTTCGTCAGTTAATAATCTTAAAAATTACCAGAGTTTTTTTAAGTATATGCCGGCACATTTAACTCAGGTAAGTGCCTCAGTAAAATAGTTCCTACTTTTAGGAGAGAAATGGCACAAATAGAAATCAAATCACCAATGTTTCGGGTAGGTTGGCTGCAATGATGGGCCGCGGCAGAAATGCGCCGGAATCTCCGTTAGAACAGCCGTTGCCTACGAGATAACAGCACATGTCTACTGTGCCTCTGATTGGCTCCCTCAAGGCCAGTCAAGTGAGACGCGGAGTATTTGGTCCGCTATGAGAGAGCGCCCTCCTGCGTAGGGTCAGCAGCGCTTCGGGCCGCAGTACAGTACAACTCGCGCCCTTGATAATAATCTTATAGGAAAATATTTTCCTTGTTAACATTTAATATTAAAATTCCCGAATTTAATGGAACCCCATGTGGGGCGCGCGCCTTAGCGCCTCCCAAACGAGACGCAACTTTTGTGTTGTGATCTAATCAATAAATGTGTACGGAGAGAAATATTGTCCTCTCGTGGCGACCCATGGCGTCGGCCGATAATCTGGTGGATGCACCCTCCCGTGACGTGCTGTCTTCAGTACACGCGAGTCTCCAGCATCTACAAAACAGAGGCTCGCCCGAGAGGGTCGTCACTCGGCTGCTGGTCACGCGATTGGCCGTCACCTTCTTCTGCTGAACCAGACGTAGCAATGCCATGGCCTCACCATCGGGTGCGTACGGTTCCCTGCTCGGAGGGAGATCCTGGCCCAAGTCTTCCTCACCTAGGACCAGGGAGTACGTCGCCTATGATCCAGCTCCAACGTTGGAATCCTGGCAGTCCTTCGATCCTGAGGAAGCCAACTCACTGCGGTCAGCCCCGCCTCTGGGGCTATTCTACCCAAAGGAACTTCGACAGCCATCGGCACCGTAGGACGTCCTTGAAAACGACGAGATTGGCGATGACTCCCGATCAGTCACCCTTGACGACGAGGCCGGCAACCCGGCCACGGATGACGAGGATGGCCTCCACAACTCCAGCCAGGCCGATTAGAGTGGGCCCTGGCTACGTCCTCGTCCACCACCAGAGCCGCCTCCGGCGACGTGATGCCACCCGCCGTCGCACCACTGACAGTCGATCGCTGTCCGCCTTCCATTCGCCAACGCGTCCCTCGACACCGCCCTTGGCCGCTATGCAACACGGATCTTCCAGTTTTGGGTGCACCTGCCTAAGCCGACGGACGCTCTTGCTACACTATCAGTAAATTTAGTGAGTTGAACGTGTTGACGGAAGATGGCATGATTTATGCTACGCAGAGAACCCGGAAAATACCTGTGTCAAACCGCGAAGGTCTAGAGCGTATTCGCTAGCCATGTGCCGAGATTCTATAAACTAAAAACCGCCAGATAGAACCTAGCTTTCCTCTAATCAGAATTTCTATAATTATGTATTCTTGTCATTAATTTCAATTTTATCTTAAAAGTGAAGCTTCCTCGGTGTGTAAAGTTATTTATTTCTACTTCCTGGTTGAACCGTGTTGTTGTCTTCTGTACACTCCGTACTGCTTACCAATGTTTCCAATGCATTGCAGTATTCTTTGCGAAGGCAACTGAAATACCCCTACTCGATCTGAGGCAACCAGTCTCCCAGGCAGCAATTAAGTTATGCGAGTAGTTATGAACCTTGGCTTTATATATCCTACCCTCTCTGGCTGACGTAAGCCCACGGACGGTCTCGTTAGATTTCTGAAACGTTATGTGTCACAGCAAGGTGGTGGGACTTGCCAATGCTGTCACGTAATTTGAGGTTCGTCCTTCATGTTTATGTTGTGGTCTGCATCGCTCAATCTATCTATGATAGGCATCCCGGAATTGCTGATTGTAGTTGCTGATTTTAAAATCAGAACTAAATAATTTCAAATTTACTTTTAGTTCATGTTTGTGGGTTACTGTAGTCACGTCCTAGTTCGTGAACCATGGGCAACAGCTGAGTGGCCTTGTAAGTGGTCCTGAGAGTCGGGATACCAGTTGCTATGGAATGGGAGTGGGCATCTCGGACATATTCTGAGTCTTGGCCCTCCTTGTGCTCAGGCGGCTAGGACTATACAATTCACCGGTGGTCCATAACCCGTTAGAGGAGAGATCCTCACTTGGACTATGTGTAAGTAGGGTAGCATCCTGCTTCATGAATTTACCGAGCTCAGAACACTTTAAGCAAGCCTCGGACCTATGGGAGTAACGGAGTCCCACTCCCATTTGACAGGCGAGGGACTCCTTGGAAACAACTTGGCGAACGATATAGAATTCGATGGGGAGCTATCAACATTAATGGGGCTTATGGAAGAAAGAAAGTAGAACTGGCTGAGACAGCAAAGAGGATGCATTTGGATGTGCTAGGAGTAAGTGATATTCGGGTGAGGGGAGATAACGAGGAAGAAAGGGAAGGGCAGAGTCTGGGGTAGGGCTCTTTATCAGGTATACCATTGCACGCAACATAGTTTCTGTTAGGCACGTAAATGAGCGAATGATGTGTGTAGATTTGTCAGTTGGAGGAATTAGGACTAAAATTGTGTCCGTGTATTCACCATATGATAGATAGATAGATATGATTTATTTTAACTGGCAAAGTTAGGGACACGTGTCCCTGTCTTACACTTAACCAGTGAAATACATAATTAACATAAAAATAGATAACATACTGAATAAATGAAAAAATAGACTGAAACAAATTACTACGGTACTATGCTATCCTGCTGTACATAAAAATAACTATTATAATACACAATATAAATTAACATTTTGCTTCCTACGAAGAAATTAACATACAACAAAGAACGAATTACAATTTCAATAATAATAATAATAATAAGAAGAAGAAGAAGAAGAAGAAGAAGAAGAAGAAGAATCATAATATAGATAAACCTACTAATATTTACAATTAATTTGTCCAATTCTAGAAATATATCACATTGACGAATGTTACAGTTTTCATGTGTATACTGTGGGTGAAAAACATTGTAAAATGGGGATAAGGATAAGGATAACTATGCAGGAAACCACAGCTGAGTACTTTCTAACACTATTGAATAATAATAATAATAATAATAATAAGAAGAAGAAGAAGAAGAAGAAGGAAGAAGAAGAAGAAGAAGAAGAA
Organism: Anabrus simplex; assembly: GCF_040414725.1. Lineage (NCBI taxonomy): Eukaryota > Metazoa > Arthropoda > Insecta > Orthoptera > Tettigoniidae > Anabrus > Anabrus simplex. Next base: position 428,014,611 of record NC_090268.1, on the reverse strand, counting down.
GAAGAAGAAGAAGGACCATGGGGAGAAGAATAAGAATTATAATAATAATAATAATAATAATAATAATAATAATAATAATAATAATAATAATAAGAGGAAGAAGAAGAGAAGAAGACTGTCGCACTACGAGCTCGTTTCATACAGATAATTTGAACACATACTTTTAAATCTTCCGTGGTTTGATATCCCTCTGACCTCCTGCGGAAGAAAGTTCCATTCACGGCTTGCCACAACAGTGAAGGAATTGTTGTAGGTTGAGGATTTATGCTTAGGAATATCAAGCAATGTCGAGCTCAGCGCTCTGGTGTTTTTATCATGGTGTTCAGAAAGGCTATGAAATCGTTCATACAGGTAAGATGGGGATTGTAGGGTAAGGATTCGGTGCAATAACGTCAGGGTATGCAGCTTGCGTCTGTCTTCAAGGCGTAGCCATCCGAGGTCGACGTAAGACTGGGTAACATGATCTGAAAATTTCAGATTACATATAAATCTTACACAGGCATTCTGTGCACGTTGTAGTTTATCTCGAAGCTCGGTTTTTACATCTTTGTAAACTACGTCACAATAATCGAATATTGGAAGAACGAGGGTTAACTAGTTTCTTCTTTAAACTGAACGGAAAAGTAAATTTGAAATTGTTTAATGTGTGCAACGTAGCAAAAATTCGTCTACTCACAGATATTATCTGATCCGTCCACGAGAGGTGCTGGTCAATGGTTACTCCGAGATTTTTTACGCTCTTGCAAAAGGGCAAAACTTGATTTTGAAGTTGTACGTCGGGGATGGACATGCGGAAATTGTCGGAAATAAGTCTTGGGTGGGCAATTACTATAGTTTGAGACTTTTTTTGGTTCAAAATAAGTCCATGCTGGTAAGACCATTTACTTATGGCCTCTAGATCCATGTTAATTTTCTCGATTGCTGTCAAAACGTCTGTTGGTTTTGCATGGAGGTACAATTGTACGTCGTCAGCATAGATGTGACGTTTACAATGTGTCAGCTGTTTAGCTAGGTCGTTGATATAGACAGAAAATAGCAAAGGAGCAAGGGTTGTCCCTTGTGGGACACCTCTTTTTACATATTGCCACGAAGAAAATGCACCTTGATTGATGACACGTTGTTGACGTTCGTGTAAATAAGCTCCCAACCATCTCATGGGAGGCTAGGGGTACCAGATCCATAATAGACTATATCTTAACAGACTTCGAATTCAGGAAATCTGTCAGAAATGTACGAGTTTTCCGCGGATTTTTCGATGATACAGACCACTATCTGATCTGTAGTGAACGAAGTATCTCTAGGCCTAGGGTAGTGAAAGTGAAATCTGTCTGTAAACGAATAAGGGTAGAAAATCTCCAGGACGAGGAAATTAGACAGAAGTACATGGATATGATTAGTGAGAAGTTTCAAACAGTAGACAGTAAGCAGGTTCAGGATATAGAAAGTGAATGGGTGGCGTACAGGGATGCTGTAGTAGAAAAAGCAAGGGAATGTCTAGGAACAACTGTGTGTAAAGATGGGAAAAGGCGAACATCTTCGTGGGATGATGAAGTGAGAGCGGCTTGTAAACGTAAAAAGAAGGCTTATCAGAAATGGCTCCAAACAAGGGCCGAGGCAGACAGGGATTTGAACGTAGTAGAAAGAAACAGAGCGAAACAATTAGTTGTTGAATCCAAAAAGAAGTCTTGGGAAGATTTTGGTAACAACCTGGAAAGACTAGGTCAAGCAGCAGGGAAACCTTTTTGGACAGTAGTAAAGAATCTTAGGAAAGGAGGGAAAAAGGAAATGGACAGTGTTTTGAGTAATTCTGGTGAACTCATAATAGATCCCAGGGAATCACTGGAGAGGTGGAGGGAATAATTTGAACATCTTCTCAATGTAAAAGGAAATCATCCTGGTGGTGGTGCGAACAGCCAAGCACATGGGGAGGAGGAAAATGATGTTGGTGAAATTATGCTTGAGGAAGTAGAAAGAATGGTAAATAAACTCCATTATCATAAAGCAGCAGGATTAAATGAAATTAGACCTGAAATGGTGAAGTATAGTGGGAAGGCAGGGATGAAATGGATTCACAGAGTAGTAAAATTAGCATGGCGTGTTGGTAAGGTACCTTCAGATTGGACAAAAGCAGTAATTGTACCTATCTATAAGCAAGGGAACAGGAAGGATTGCAACAACTATCGAGGTATCTCATTGATTAGTATACCAGGCGCCGGGCTGAGTGGCTCAGACGGTTAAGGCGCTGGCCTTCTAACCCCAACTTGGCAGGTTCGATCCTGGCTCAGTCCGGTGGTATTTGAAGGTGCTCAAATACGACAGCCTCGTGTCGGTAGATTTACTGGCACGTAAAAGAACTCCTGCGGGACTAAATTCCGGCATCTCGGCGTCTCCGAAGACCGTAAAAGTAGTTAGTGGGACGTAAAGCAAATAACATTATTACTTAGTACACAAGGCAAAGTATTCACTGGCATCTTGGAAGGGAGGGTGCGATCAGTCGTTGAGAGGAAGTTGAATGAAACCCAGTGTGGTTTCAGACCACAGAGAGGCTGTCAGGATCAGATCTTCAGTTTGCGCCAGGTAATTGAAAAATGCTACGAGAGGAATAGGCAGTTGTGTTTATGTTTCGTAGATCTAGAGAAAGCATATGACAGGGTACCGAGGGAAAAGATACTCGCCATACTGGGGGACTATGGAATTAAAGGTAGATTATTAAAATCAATCAAAGGTATTTATGTTAACAATTGGGCTTCAGTGGGAATTGATGGTAGAATGAGTTCTTGGTTCAGGGTACTTACAGGGGTTAGACAAGGCTTTGCTGTTCGTAGTTTACATGGATCATCTGCTGAAAGGTATAAAATGGCAGGGAGGGATTCAATTAGGTGGAAATGTAATAAGCAGTCTGGCCTATGCTGGCGACTTGGTCTTAATGGCAGATTGTGCCGAAAGCCTGCAGTCTAATATCATGGAACTTGAAAATAGATGCAATGAGTATGGTATGAAAATTAGCCTCTCGAAGACTAAATTGATGTCAGTAGGTAAGAAATTCAACAGAATTGAATGTCAGATTGGTGATACAAAGCTAGAACAGGTCGATAATTTCAAGTATTTAGGTTGTGTGTTCTCCCAGGATGGTAATATATTAAGTGAGATTGAATCAAGGTGTCGTAAAGCTAATGCAGTGAGCTCGCAGTTGCGATCAACAGTATTCTGTAAGAAGGAAGTCAGCTCCCATACGAAACTATCTTTACATCGGTCTGTTTTCAGACCAACTTTGCTTTACGGGAGCGAAATCTGGGTGAACTCAGGATATCTTATTCATAAGTTAAAAGTAACAGACATGAAAGTAGCAAGAATGATTGCTGGTACAAACAGGTGGGAACAATGGCAGGAGGGAACTCGGAATGAGGAGATAAAGGCTAATTTAGGAATGAACTCGATGGATGAAACTGTACGCATAAACCGGCTTCGGTGGTGGGGTCATGTGAGGCGAATGGAGGAGGATAGGTTACCTAGGAGAATAATGGACTTTGCTATGGAGGGTAAGAGAAGTAGAGGTAGACCAAGACGACGATGGTTAGACTCGGTTTCTAACGATTTAAAGATAAGAGGTATAGAACTAAATGATGACACAACACTAGTTGCCAACCGAGCATTGTGGCGACGTTTAGTAAATTCAAGAAGCTTGCAGACTGAACGCTGAAAGGCACAACAGTCTATAATGATAATGTATGTACTTTTAGTATTTACTCTTATATCTATAGTTAAATATAAAGTTTGCAGCACCAAGCAACAGGGAAACAAATGCTTCTAGTTTCAGCCTCTCCAGTCCAAATTCCCAAGCATCTCTCAGCGTCTTACACAACCTCCTTACAAATAGCTCATGTAAAGGAATCCGTATTTTACAGAATTTTCTAAAATATTCTCAGCATCCAAAATGCATGCCATACTGTTCTCTGAGTGGTGGCTGCAACATTCTATCGCTAATCCCTTCCTTGAGTGATTAGTGATGCATTAATTAGGAGTAACAGGTGCAGTAAGCTGAATAGAGGTGTCGGGAGGTGTATACAGAATGACGTGAAGTATAAGGGAATATTTAAATCCCAGTGTTACATTCTGTGAAATACCAGTAATATTAAGTGATCTTGTAAAGAACCATGAGTAGTATTCGATATATTTTTAAGTTGTTCCGAGCATGTCACAATAATTTGTCAAAGAGTACTTTTTCGTTAGCGTACATTGTCTAGAAACGGATGAGGGACTTCCTCCTAGGGAACACAACAAAATTATTAGTTCCGAGTGTAACATTTCCAATATTTGACAGCATGGATGTGGTTTATAATAGTATGAACAAAACACATCCATGTCGACTACAGAGAGCCTGCAGTACTTGGTCTCGATTCTTACTAATATCCCGGTCGAAACTCGTATTAGCCTTTTCCTGTCACACCCGTCATGTCTATGATTGATCAAACGACGTAAATATCACGCCATTTCCCTTCCCCCACAGTGTTCTGCAAGCAAGTAAATCAGAGTAGGCCTGGGCCTAGGAACGTTTTTTATTCCTCTCCCCGTAAGGAAGGTGACGCTTTCTCCCTGACCAGGACCAAGACTATCTCAGAACAGTCCTTAAATACCTCCCTCCGTCAGGTGCATCTCCCTCAAGGTCATCCACACGATCTCTCTTATCCATTTCCACTCACCACAGCAACGAATATAATCATTCATTTATACCTGCAACTCAATCCCAGCTGAAATTAGAGGCATAGGCAATGCGGTGGTATTTAAAAGGAAATGTTTAATCAGAAAGCAGATATCACTTACTTAATAAAACTAATGTTTAGTACCTAATCATCAATGAGGATACAATAATATAAAGATTAAGGAAATTCATTTTAGTGTTATGTGATGTTTAACTAATGATTACATGTATACTATGCACATTGTATAACGGCTGCATATTTTTTAGCTATAGTTTCCTGCAAGTCCTAAATTAAACCCCCCTCGCCCAAAATCAAGGTTGCCTCACAATCTGCCACACGAGTTGGAAAATTGAAATTAAGCAAAATTATACGTGTTTAGCCCGTAACCTACGGAAAGTTTCAAGATCTTATAATTTTTCACTTTTTACGCCGAAGAATATTGAAATATGGTGGCAATTTAATGACGGTGCAGACCTTCGTTTCGAGGTATTTCGCGGCTAAACTGTAAGTCCTATCACAAAACGGATGACACAATCTCCGTTCAATTTGGAGTGATCTACAACTTTGGTCCTGTGACATTTTGTCGTCACTCTCTCTCCCTTATAGGGTAGATTTGGCTGTATATTTCGATTGTTAGTATATGTTGTGCTTTTTACACGTATGTTACTTAGATTGACAGACTTATAGGAAAGAAGGAATCATAAAATTTAGCACGCACATTGACACAACCAATGGTTATATGCGAACCAAATTTCATGATTCTAGCTTCCACATAATTATGTGAAAAATGTTAAAAAAAAGTACCCAAATGTAAACCCATTCAAATATCGTAACCCAATCGAACACATAAATATGGGAGATACGAGAAAATGATTGAAGACCAAACATGTAGAGCGATAAAAGGGACGTCTGAGGGTGCAAACCGTTTGTTGGTATGTTGTACCGTTTAAGAGCAGTAAATCTCGAAATGAAGGTTTGCATTTACGAACGTGCCCATGCTTATCTTCCATATATCTAAATATAATCGTAATGACCGTCTGCCTGTACATTGACTATTTTGGTGGAATTTCCGTACAGTTATCTGTTTCAGGAGTAATAATGACCATCTGCATACTTCTTAGCTTTAGTGTCTGTTTGTTTATCTGTTTGTTCTTATCTGTGAGTTCTTATAACTTGAAAACCACTGAATGTAATTCTACCAAACTTGATATTTAGAAGCCACCTGTCCTAGGGCCATTATTATTTCTGAATACCTAAATTTACTGGGGGTTTATCCGAAACCGAAACCACGATTTTGCACTGCCTCAAAATATGTACATCCGAAATTAATGGAAATCTACAATCCATAATGGAAATCCATTTCTAAAACAATTTTTTCTCGTGTAAATTTTCTATAGGAGGTTTAATAAGTGAGATATCACGAACGGTCGGTTTTGCAGGTTACGTCCAGCGGACATAGCCCAAAAGGTGTTGTACGTGGAGAAGATTCCTTATCTATCTATATAAATAAAATCGTAACGACTGTATGTGTCTGTACATTGACTATTTTGGTGAAGTTTTCATACAGCTACACGTTTGAGGGGTAATAATGATCATCTGCATATTTTTGGTGTACTTTCCTGAAAGTCCTAATTTTTACTCCCCTCACCCAAAATTCAGATTGCGCCATAATGTGCCAGAGGAGCAAGAAAATAAAAATTTGTCAAAATTATACGGTTTAGACTGTAACGGACGGAAAACTTCCAAGATAGTTAAATTGTTCACTTTTTATCCCCGAAGAATATCGAAATATTGAGTCAATTTTAATGATGGTGCAGACCTTCGTTTCGAGGTATTTCGTGGGATAAGCGGGAAGTCCTTTCACATAATGGATGGCACAATATCCGTTCAATTTGAGTGATCTTCAACCTTGGTCTTATGAATTTCCGTCGTATCTGTATCCCTTATACGTTAGATTCGTCTGTATTTCTCGATGTTACGTAAATTTGGACTGTTTACATGCATAATTCATACTTTCAATCACTTACAGGAAAGATAGAATCATCAAACTCTACACGAACATTGGCCCACCCAATACCCATATGTGAGTCAAATATTATGTCTATAATTATCCGAAAAGCAAGGCAATGTAAGATAATCTTACACAAATTTCAACGTATTCAAAGTTTATGACTCAATCTGACCCATGAATAGATGAGATACGAGAAAATATCATAGGCCCAGCAATTTAGGCCACTAAATAATTCGTCTTATGGAACAATCCTTTGTCGATATGACGTACCGTTTAGCAGCAGTTAATCTGTAAATAAATGTCTGCAATAATTTAAACATGCATATACTTTTGTATGTCGATCTCTATATATTCATTGATGTCGATTTGTAGCGATCGAGAAAGGGTGTAATCAGTACTCCCCACACCGATTTTGACTGGCGATAGGAATGGGGTCCTTCTCCAACTCCTGTGTAACTGGCATTAGTAAGGAGGGCCTACCATTGTAGTGCATAATTCACTTCTCGATTTGACTTGCAGAAGGCAAGGGAGCGTGCAATTTTCTCCAAAACTCCCCTTCCCGAATGTGATTGGCTGTGGCTAAGGGTGCCCGAAATTATAAACAAATGTACCTATCTAAAATGTGGCTAACATTAGGCATAGTGGCCTGCTATTTTAATGGAAACTGACCAACTCAGTGTGACTATCAGTAAGATGGCTGGCAGAAGGAGAATTGGCCTGTCATTATAATGACAACTGCAAAACTCAATTTTGACTAGTAGTAGGGAAGTTGCCTGCTATTATAATAAAAACTCCTCAAGTGAAATCTGTCTGGAATTAGGACCCCAAATCGATTGTGACCGCGCAGTAGGCAAGTGAGCCTGCCGTTATCATCACAAATCCGCCACCCACACTTTACATCGGAAAGAACGTATGGGGACCTCCCCATGTTATTTCTCGGATAACGCTAAGTGACATGCAATTTTAAAACAATCTTATTTACTGCACGCACAGTATTTACTTCGATATCTGTATACAATGTACAGTAGAACACCGTAGCGAGGCACGGGTACATTTGCTAGTTATGCTATAAATTGTATAACGGTGTTTCACGGCTCCATAGCCTCACCATCATCGGTTCTCTGCATGTCAGCAGGTTTTCGCATGCGTTTTCCAAGCTGATCTGCCTTCAGCTATCCTTTATGTATTCCAGTATCTTCCACTAATCTTCACATTGTCTATGATCCGATAACTCTTTCTTTCTCTAAACCTTCTCCCTGCAACTTTCGCTTCCATTGCCTGTGTTAATAAACTATCCCTTCGTAAACAGTGACCTAACCAATTCTTCTTTCTCTTTTGTACGGTTTCTAGAATTGTCGTGCTTTCTTCACCTACTCTTTCCAATACTTTCCTTAATTAATTTGTCTTGCCAATTGATCTTCTCCACTTTCTACATACCCACATTTGAAAAGTTTTCAATATTCTTTCTTCCTCCCTTCCCAAAGTCCAAGTTTCAGACCTATAAAAAGCACCTCATTAATTATGGTTCGTATTCAGTGGCCCACTCATCAGTACCCTTTGCTTTATATATGCTTCCTTCGTCATTGCGATTCTGTACTTCACCTCATCCAAACAATATTGATCCATTCTGATCCTGCTTCCTAAATATCTGAAAGCAGACACTTGTTCTATTTCTTCACCTGACAGAACTGTCTTTGCTGTTGCATGCCTCTTCTTACTCGTGATCATTGCCTTAGTGTTCGTTCTGTTAATTTTCATTCCAAAGTTCACACATGATTAGTTCAAATTTCCCAGCATGATATTCATCATTTTCTGAGTTTCTGCTAGGACCAGCAAATGTGATGCATTGAATTTTCTTTCCTCCCTCATTAACACCTTGCTTACCTTGATATCAACTTCGAATTATTTCCTGAAATTATATATAACAGAGTAAAAAGCTAAACTAAACTATCAGCGCTCATTAATTGAGGATGCTACTATACCGTTAAGATGTGCAGTGAATAAGATACAATTGAGGGGAATCATTTTTATGAAGAATTTACCATTCAATATATATTTAAATATATTTAAATTTACAATTGTCTCTCTCCATTGGTATCACCATTTTCCCGGTTATGAATTTACAAAATTCTCCCTAAAAGCTAAATATTTTCCTTCGGCTATTTCTGGGCTGGTGCAGCCCTTGTAACGCAGATCTTCAGAGGAGGTGGGGGCAGCATCTGCAGTGTATAGGAAATGCGTGTTATTTTAGTGGAGGGTAGTGTTGTGTGGGTTGTGTTAGTTGTAGGGATTACGGGGACAGTACAAACATCCAGTCCCCGAGCCAAGTGATTTAAGGTTAAACTCTCCGACCTGGCCAGTGGTCGAACCCGGGACGCTCTGAATTATGCTGACCATTCAGTCCCCAATAAGAGTGAACTGGAGAGAAGTAGTTGAGACCAGGGCAGGGAAGACACATGTGAGTTGCTCGTGGAGTCCCAAGAAGAGGTGGACACTATCTACTAGGGGTTACTTTTATGGACCTTAATTAGTGTCGGTATTCTACAAATTATGGTCTCTTGTAGAGAGATCAAAGTACGCAGGATACTCCGAGTTTTGATCATTTATTTGCTCACCGGGTGAGTTGGCGCTGCGCTCAGTGTCGCGCAGCTGTGAGCTTGTATTTGGGAGATAGTGGGTTTGAACCCCACTGCCGGCAGCCCTGAAGGTGGTTTTCCATGGTTTCCAAATTTCACACCAGTAAAATGCTGTGGGTGAACCTTAATTAAGGCCACGGCCGCTTCCTTCCCAATCCAAGCCTTCCTCACCCCATGGTCGCCATAAGACCTATGTCAGTGCGACGTGAAGAATATTGTAAAAAAATAAAATAAAAATCAACTCATGGAGCACATTGAAGTAATTGGTTGCAAATTCAGGCATATATTTGCTTATTGCGAGGAGCGATATCTGGTTGTGTAGTCACTGGATTCTCGATATGGCTGCTGTTGCCGGAATCTCAGTGCAAGTGAGAAAATGTCTATGGCTAAAGTCAGATATCAAGAACCACGTTAAATTTCATCTTCCTTCAAGTACACTATTTTATAGATGTTTTTCAAGTTGCTGTGCCATTTGACTTGTGTGAAAATGGGAACAAGGGACAACCATGTTGAGAGTTTCCGACAGTGCATTTCGAACCCACTACCTCTCGAATTCAAGCTCTAAGTTGCGCGACTCCAACCGCTCGGCCAACTTGTCCGTGAGGAGAGAGATCAGGTATAGTTTATAACCGTGAGTAGTATAATTGGACAGTTCGGCGGCCACCACCTCCTCCGGCTCCCAGAGGCCACCTCCACCACCACCACAGCCAGATGCGTCCCAGAGGCCACCTCCACCACCACCACAGCCAGAGGCCTCCCAGATACCTTCTCCACCACCACCACCACAGCCAGAGGCCTCCCAGAGGTCTCTTCCACCACCCGCGGGAAATTTGAATTTGTAAACAAAGCCACGTGCTTTTTGACAGCTGTCATCGACAACAACGCATTGCTAACCTCACTGCTGCCATCTTGACGGGCCTAAACCTCAGTAGTACCAACGTAACCTAACTAGCGCGAGGTAAATTAAGCCACGTGTTTTTTGGCAGCCACGTGCTTTTTGACAGACAACAACGCATCGCTAACCTCAGTACTGCCATCTTGACGGGCCTAAACCTCAGTAGTACCAACTTAACCTAACTAGCGCGTGGTAAACAAAGCCACGTGCTTTTTGACAGCCACGTGCTTTTTTGACAGCTGTCATCCGCCATCCTTAAACCACAGAGCACTGTGCTGCCCTCTTTAACGTAGTAGATGTAAATTCGTCACCTGTCATCGGCTGTGCTGCCATCTTGACGGGCCTAAACTTTAGTGCTACCAACTTAACCTCACTAGCGTGAGATAAACAAATCCACGTGCTTTTTTCACAGCTGTCATCCGCCATCTTTAAACCACAGAGCACAGTGCTGCCATCTTTATCGCAGTAGCTGCAAATTCGTCACCTGTCATCCGCAGTGCTGCCATATTAACGGGCCTAAACCTTAGTGCTACCAACTTAACCTCACTAGCGCGAGATTAGAATCGGTAAACAAATCCACGTGCTTTTTTGACAGCTGTCATCCGCCATCTTTATTCTATAGAGCACAGTGGTGCCCGCTTTAGCTACTTACCTTTGAAATGTGGTGGCGGATAATTTGAAAAATGCTTTTTGATAGCAGCCATCTTTGAGCACCGTGCTGCCCTCTTTAGCTAGATACCTGTGGTGGCAGGCAATTCCACATGACAGCAGACATCTTTAATCAAGAAGGCACCGTGCTGCCCTCTTTGTGGCGGTGGCAAATTCCACGTGCTTTACAAACTCTCGTGCTTTTTTTCTGAAACCCGTCATCCGCCATCTTGCATCACAAACCTCAGTGCTGCGCTCTTTAGCTAGTTACCTTTGAAATGTGGTGACGGCAATTTGAAAAATTCTATGTGCTCTTGTTTGGAAACAAAGCCACGAGCTTTTTGACAGCTGCCATCCCCCATCTTTAATCAATAGAGCACTGTGCTGCTATCATGCGGGCAATTTCGTCAGCTGTCATCCGCCATCTTTATTCTACAGAGCACCGTGCTGTCCTCTATGTAGTAGCGGGCAATTTGAAAAGTTCTGTTAGCTGTCATCCGCCATCTTTAATCAAGAGAGCACCGTGCTGCCATCTTTAGCTAGATACCTTTGAAATGTGGTGGCGGCAATTTGAAAAATTCTATGTGCTCTTGTTTAGTAATCAAAGCCACGTCCTTTTCTGACAGCTGTCATCCACCATCTTTAATCAATAGAGCACTGTGCTGCTATCATGCGGGAAATTTCGTCAGCTGTCATCCGCCATCGTTAATCTACAGAGCACCATGCTGCTCTCTGTAGTAGCGGGCAATTTGAAAAGTTCTGTTAGCTGTCATCCGCCATCTTTAATCAAGAGAGCACCTTGCTGCCATCTTTAGCTAGATACCTTTGAAATGTGGTGGCGGCAAATTGAAAAATTCCACGTGCTCTTGTTTAGTAAACAAACTTACGCGCTTTTTGTCAGCTGTCATCAGCCATCTTTAAGCTATAGAGCTCAGTGCTACACTCTTTAGGTACATACCTTTGAAATATGTTGGCAGATAATTTAAAAAGAAAAATTCTACATCAGCCATCTCTCGACGCTAATTGCACAAGATGGTGGCTATACATGACTCCTTAAAGGTGCTTATGCAAGATGGCCGCTATACATAGGTTCTTATGAGATGCCCTTGGGATGCTTGCGCAAGATGGCGGTTATACAAGGCTCCTTATGAGACGCCCTAGAGATGCTTGCGCAAGATGGCGGTTGCTCTTATGAGGCGGCTTAAGGGTCCTTGCACAAGATGGCTAGAGATGTCCTAAGGATGCTTGCGCAAGATGGCGGACGCAAGATGGTGGCTATACACGACTCCTTATGAGACACCTTAAGGGTGCTTGCGCAAGATGGCTGCTGCTCTTATGAAGAAAGCTAGCTTAGAGGCTAACGTGTCGTGCTAGTTCGATTCATTAAATTTGGGGCTTAAATGCATAATGTTAAATATCTCGAAAACGGCGCATCGTAGAGCAAAACGGACAAAAGTTTTCTACCCAATAGCTCGGTTCGCAGTATGGGGAACAGGTAAAACATAGTCTAATGATGAGATCAACGGTTCGGTTCTAACTTAGGCCCTTTGGCATTAGCTCTGTTTCAGCTCGTAATGAAGCAAGTCTTCGTAACATGATCAGGTCTAGCTATGGTAGAGAGTATAACGTACCGTGCAGGTTCGATTCATTACATTTGGGGCTTAAATGCAAAATGTTAAATATCTCGAAAACGGACACAATTTTTCTACCTGATACCTAGGTTTGCAGTATCAGGAACAAGAAAAACATAGTCTAATGATGAGATCGACGGTTCGATTCCTACTTAGGCCCTTTGGCATTGGCAGCTATCTATTTCTACAAGATGGCGGCTATACATAGCTTCTTATGAGTCAGCTTAAGAGCGCTTGCACAAGATGACTGCTGCTCTTATGAGACTCCCTAGGGGTGCTTGCGGGAGGTAGCAGCGACAAGACGATGACTATACACAGCTGCTTATGATACGGCCTAGAGGTGCTTACACAAGATGGTGGCTGCTCTGATGAAGAAAGCTAGCTTTGCATCGTGCAGGTATTTCTACAGCACTAAACCTCATACCTTTGAAATGTGGTGGCGGGTAATTTGAAAAATTCGACGTGCTTTTTCATAAGCTGTTAAGGCCTCCTCTTATGTCAAGGCATAGCTCTATCGAACAAGTTTAAACCTGCATCGGAATAGCTAGAGTAAGCACGTGCTGCAGTGATGACGTCATTAAGCATGTTTAGACTTGCAAATCACAGAAGAAACGTAACAAGGCTGGAATCGAAAACTGCACTCTATGCCGTTAACTTTATCATGTGATCGGAACATTGATTGAAGTGTTTAGAACACTAAATAAGTAGAAGCGAACACTGTACTCGATACAACATGTGTTTAGAACATGTCAGGGGATACCTTTGTTCTAAGAAGATTAGTTTACCGCACATTCCTTGTAGGGCTAATAGGCTAAGGGGCTAATGGGCAAAAGGGCTAATGGACAAAAGGGCTAATGGGCTAAAGGGCTAAAGGGCTAAAGGGCTAAAGGAGCAACAACCTCATTGATCGCTATCAGCAAGAACGCTTGTACTTTGTTAAGTGTAGAAAATTAATCTTTATTTGTAAATGGTTTCATGTTCAGAACAAGGAATGGAACCTAGGGGTTACGTCTTACCTAATAAAATCCCCGAGGTGCGATGAGTTACGTTTTTCGAACTAGTGTTTGGAGCACTGAACTTTTCAAGATGATAGCAGAGAGTTTAGCAATGTTCTGTTGTTGGATTATAAATTCCGCGCTACAACATGCATAAGGTGGCAGCCTTGAGGTTTACTGCCGTAAAGATGACAAGAGTGAGGTTAACAATGTTCCGTTGTTGGATTTTAAATTCCGTGCTATAACATGCGTAAGGTGGCAGCCTTGAGGTTTACCGCCGTAAAGATGGCAGCAGTGAGGTTAGCGACGCTCTATTGTCCTTCAAAGTGAGGTTAGGGTTCGACAAGAAGACAGCTGTCAAAAAAGCACGTGGCTATGTTTACCAAACAAGAGCACGTGGTCGTGACGTCACGGTCACGTAGTATGCTGCCTCAGCATGCAATGTTCAATGTCTACACCTACGTAGTAAACATTCTGCTATGTTCACAAGATTTTTTATACATAACTATTATTTATGCTTTAAGTTCATGCACATAGGCTATGCTAAGATAGCAGCACAAACACATTCGAACTTTGTACATTCTAATGGAATAAGTTTAGTACTATGTGCATCATGGATACATGATGTATGCACGCATTTAAACTTGACTATACGTAATGCTGCTGCTTTGTTTTCAAGATTTTTATACATTGCTATTCTTTATGCTTTAAGTTCGTGCACACACAAGCGATAGTCGTACGCTCTGGCAGGAGAAGTTTAGTACGATATTCGATACATACATTATCGATAGGTGATGTGTACAGGCTTTAGAACATAGCTCTTCTTTGTGCTTTAATTTCGTGCACATGGGTTAGGGATACACAAAAGCGATTGCTACATGCTCTAGCGGAAGATGTCTAGTACGATAGTCGATGCATGTAAAATCGATAGGTTATGCTAAGATAGCAGCACACTTACACGATTTTAGCACAATCTAGTGGGAAAAGTTTAGTATGATAGTCGTTTCATGCAAAATCATTAGGTAATGTGTACACGCTTTGAAACAAGGCTATTCTTTGTACTTTAAGTTCATGCGTCTTAGTTATGCTAAGATAGCAGCACAATCTACCTGAAGAAGTTTTATACGAGAGTCGATACATGCAAAATCGATAGTTGATGCGTACACGCTTTGAAACATGACTATTCATTGTACTTTAAGTTCATGGGTATAGGTTATGGTAAGATAGCAGCACAATCTAGCGGAAGAAATTTAGTACGATATTTGATGCATGCAAAATCAATAAGTAATGTGTACACACTTTGAAATATGGCTATTCTTTTTACTTTGAGGTCATGCGTATAGGTTATGCTAAGATAGCAGCACAATCTAGCGGAAGAAGTTTAGTACGAGAGTCGATACATGCAAAATCGATAGTTGATGCCTACACGCTTTGAAACATGACTATTCATTGTACATTAAGTTCATGGGTATAGGTTATGCTAAGATAGCAGCACAATCTAGCGGAAGAAGTTTAGTACGATATTTGTTGCATGCAAAGTCGATAGGTAATGTGTACACGCTTTGAAACATGGCTATTCTTTGTACCTTAAGGTCATGCGTATAGGTTATGCTAAGATAGCAGCACAATCTAGCGGAAGACGTTTAGTACGAGAGTCGATGCTTGCAAAATCGATAGGTTATGTGTACATGCTTTGAGACGTAGTTATTCTTTGTACTTTAAGTTAATGCGTCTTAGTTATGCTAAGATAGCAGCACAATCTACCTGCAGAAGTTTAGTACGAGAGTCGATACATGCAAATTCGATAGTTGATGTGTACACGCTTTGAAACATGACTATTTATTGTACTTTAAGTTCATTGGTATGGGTTATGCTAAGATAGCAGCACAATCTAGCGGAATAAATTTAGTACGAGATTCGATGAATGCAAAATCAATAAGTAATGTGTACACGCTTTGAAACATAGCTATTCTTTGTACTTTAAGTTCATGTGTATAAGTTATGCTAAGATAGCAGCACAACCTAGCGGAAGAAGTTTAGTACGATATTTGTTGCATACAAAGTCGATAGGTAATGTGTACACGCTTGGAAACATGGCTATTCATTGTACTTTAAAGTCACGCGTATAGGTTATGCTAAGATAGCAGCACAATCTAGCGGAAGAAGTTTAGTACGAGGGTCGATGCATGCAAAAACGATAGGTAATGTGTACACGCTTTGAAACATGGCTATTCATTGTACTTTAATTTTATGGGTATAGGTTATGCTAAGATAGCAGCACTATCTAGCGGATGAAGTTTAGTTCGATGGTCGATGCATGTAAAATCGATAGGTGATGTGTACACGCTTTGAAACATGGCTATTCATTGTACTTTAATTTTATGGGTATAGGTTATGCTAAGATAGCAGCACTATCTAGCGGATGAAGTTTAGTACGATTGTCGATGCATGTAAAATCGATAGGTGATGTGTACACGCTTTGAAACATGGCAATTCATACTGCTGCTCTGTTCCCAAGACTTTTAAGCATAGCTAATCTTAATGCTGCTCTTAACGACGTCGAGCTAAGGATTGATTACGTGACCGTGACGTCACGACCACGTGCTCTTGTTTGGTAAACATAGCCACGTGCTTTTTTGACAGCTGTCTTCTTGACGAACCCTAACCTCACTTTGAAGGACAATAGAGCCTCGCTAACCTCACTGCTGCCATCTATACGGCGGTAAACCTCAAGGCTGCCACCTTATGCATGTTATGGCACGGAATTTAAAATCCAACAACGGAACATTGTTAACCTCACTCTTGTCATCTTTACGGCAGTAAACCTCAAGGCTGCCACCTTATGCATGTTGTAGCGCGGAATTTTAATCCAACAACAGAACATTGCTAAACTCTCTGCTATCATCTTGAAAAGTTCAGTGTTCCAAACACTAGTTCGAAAAACGTAACTCATCGCACCTCGGGGATTTTATTAGGTAAGACGTAACCCCTAGGTTCCATTCCTTGTTCTGAACATGAAACCATTTACAAATAAAGATTAATTTTCTACACTTAACAAAGTACAAGCGTTCTTGCTGATAGCGATCAATGAGGTTGTTGCTCCTTTAGCCCTTTAGCCCTTTAGCCCTTTAGCCCTTTAGCCCATTAGCCCTTTTGTCCATTAGCCCTTTTGCCCATTAGCCCCTTAGCCTATTAGCCCTACAAGGAATGTGCGGTAAACTAATCTTCTTAGAACAAAGGTATCCCCTGACATGTTCTAAACACATGTTGTACGAGTACAGTGTTCGCTTCTACTTATTTAGTGTTCTAAACACTTCAATCAATGTTCCGATCACACGATAAAGTTAACGGCATAGAGTGCAGTTTTCGATTCCAGCCTTGTTACGTTTCTTCTGTGATTTGCAAGTCTAAACATGCTTAATGACGTCATCACTGCAGCACGTGCTTACTCTAGCTATTCCGATGCAGGTTTAAACTTGTTCGATAGAGCTATGCCTTGACATAAGAGGAGGCCTTAACTCTTCTTCTTCTTCTTTTCTAGCCTATTTCAATCCACTGCTGGATATAGGCCTCTTCCATGTGCTTCCATCGTCTTCGGTCTTGAGCCACTTGGAACCAGCGTGTTCCAGCCAACAGCTTTATGTCGTCGAGCCATCTCTTCAGGGGTCTCCCAATGCCTCTCTTGTGTCCCCATAGTCTCCAGTGAACAATCCTAGAGGTCCACCTGTTGTAGTCTTGTCGAGCTACGTGTCCTACCCATTGCCATTTTAGTCTTGCTACTATCTCTAGGATGTCTGTTACTTTAGTTCTTCTCCTGATGTCCTCTGAACGGATCTTATCCCTAAGGCTGATCCCTAGCATCTGTCGCTCCATGGCTCGTTGTGTTCGCTGAAGCTTACGAGCACTTTCCTTCGTCAGAGTCATCGTTTCCAGACCGTAAGTTGTAACTGGCAGCACGCACGTATTATAAACCTTGGTCTTCAGGTTAATTGGAACATCCTTGTTGGTGAGGATGAACCTTTGTTTTCGGAATGCAGTCCAACTCATACCTATTCTGCGAGGAATTTCTGCACGTTGGTTGTCTTTTCCAAGTTTTATCTTGTGTCCAAGATAGATGCACTCATCGACAGCTTCTATATATTGGTTTCCCATTTTAAGTGGTCGACTCTCTGGGCTTAGAATTTTCGTTTTATTAATGTTCATTTCCAAACCAAACTTAGCAGAAGCAGTTTTTAATTCTTGGATCATGCTTTCTAGCTCATCTAGATTTTCACTTATGAGCACAATGCCATCGGCAAAACGCAGGTGGTTCAAATATAACCCGTTGGTTTTTTTCCTTTATTATCCCAATGAAGGGTTTTGAATACATCTTCCAAGGCAAGGGTACACAGCTTTGGAGAGATTGTGTCACCTTGTCGAACTCCTTTGCCAACTGGGATTTTATTGGTGATGAGGTCTTCGTCCACTCTGACTACCATTGTTGCTTGATCATAAATGTTTTCCAGAAGTTTTATATACCTTGAGTTTATCATGGCATTTTGAAGTGCCTTCATGATTGCCCAGATCTCCACTGAGTCAAAAGCTTTTTTATAATCAATGAAGGCCAGATGAATCTTGATGTTGTACTCAGTGGTTTTCTCAAGGAGAAGACGAATAGTCTGGATGTGTTCAACAGTTGAGAAACCTTTACGAAATCCCGCTTGCTCGGCAGGTTGATAAAAATCCAGTTCTCTTGTGAGGCGGTTGGTTACAATTTTACTCAGGTGCTTGTAAAGGTGTGATACAGCATATGAAAAAGCACGTCGAATTTTTCAAATTACCCGCCACCACATTTCAAAGGTATGAGGTTTAGTGCTGTAAAAATACCTGCACGATGCAAAGCTAGCTTTCTTCATCAGAGCAGCCACCATCTTGTGTAAGCACCTCTAGGCCGTATCATAAGCAGCTGTGTATAGTCATCGTCTTGTCGCTGCTACCTCCCGCAAGCACCCCTAGGGCGTCTCATAAGAGCAGCCGTCATCTTGTGCAAGCGCTCTTAAGCTGTCTCATAAGAAGCTATGTATAGCCGCCATCTTGTAGAAATAGATAGCTGCCAATGCCAAAGGGCCTAAGTAGGAATCGAACCGTCGATCTCATCATTAGACTATGTTTTTCTTGTTCCTGATACTGCAAACCTAGGTATCAGGTAGAAAAAATTTGTCCGTTTTCGAGATATTTAACATTTTGCATTTAAGCCCCAAATGTAATGAATCGAACCTGCACGGTACGTTATACTCTCTACCATAGCTAGACCTGATCATGTTACGAAGACTTGCTTCATTGCGAGCTGAAACAGAGCTAATGCCAAAGGGCCTAAGTTAGAACCGAACCGTTGATCTCATCATTAGACTATGTTTTACTTGTTCCCCATACTGCGAACCGAGCTATTGGGTAGAAAACTTTTGTCCGTTTTGCTCTACGATGCGCCGTTTTCGAGATATTTAACATTATGCATTTAAGCCCCAAATTTAATGAATCGAACTAGCACGACACGTTAGCCTCTAAGCTAGCTTTCTTCATAAGAGCAGCAGCCATCTTGCGCAAGCACCCTTAAGGCGTCTCATAAGGAGTCGTGTATAGCCACCATCTTGCGTCCGCCATCTTGCGCAAGCATCCTTAGAGCATCTCTAGCCATCTTGTGCAAGGACCCTTAAGCCGCCTCATAAGAGCAACCGCCATCTTGCGCAAGCATCTCTAGGGCGTCTCATAAGGAGCCTTGTATAACCGCCATCTTGCGCAAGCATCCCAAGGGCATCTCATAAGAACCTATGTATAGCGGCCATCTTGCATAAGCACCTTTAAGGAGTCATGTATAGCCACCATCTTGTGCAATTAGCGTCGAGAGATGGCTGATGTAGAATTTTCCTTTTTAAATTATCCGCCAACATATTTCAAAGGTATGTACCTAAAGAGTGTAGCACTGAGCTCTATAGATTAAAGATGGCGGATGACAGCTGACAAAAAGCGCGTGAGTTTGTTTACTAAACAAAAGCACGTGGAATTTTTCAATTTGCCGCCACCACATTTCAAAGGTATCTAGCTAAAGATGGCAGCAAGGTGCTCTCTTGATTAAAGATGGCGGATGACAGCTAACAGAACTTTTCAAATTGCCCGCTACTACAGAGAGCAGCACGGTGCTCTGTAGATTAAAGATGGCGGGTGACAGCTGACGAAATTGCCCGCATGATAGCAGCACAGTGCTCTATTGATTAAAGATGGTGGATGACAGCTGTCAAAAAAAGCACGTGGCTTTGATTACTAAACAAGAGCACATAGAATTTTTCAAATTGCCGCCACCACATTTCAAAGGTATCTAGCTAAAGATGGCAGCAAGGTGCTCTCTTGATTAAAGATGGCGGATGACAGCTAACAGAACTTTTCAAATTGCCCGCTACTACATAGAGGGCAGCACGGTGCTCTGTAGATTAAAGATGGCGGATGACAGCTGACGAAATTGCCCGCATGATAGCAGCACAGTGCTCTATCGATTAAAGATGGTGGATGACAGCTGTCAAAAAGCACGTGGCTTTGTTTCCAAACAAGAACACATAGAATTTTTCAAATTGCCGTCACCACATTTCAAAGGTAACTAGCTAAAGAGCGCAGCACTGAGGTTTGTGATGCAAGATGGCGGATGACAGGTTTCAGAAAAAAGCACGTGAGTTTGTAAAGCACGTGGAATTTGCCACCGCCACAAAGGGGGCAGCACGGTGCCCTCTTGATTGAAGATGGCTGCTGTCACGTGGAATTGCCTGCCACCACAGGTATCTAGCTAAAGAGGGCAGCACGTTGCTCAAAGATGGCTGCTATCAAAAAGCATTTTTCAAATTATCCGCCACCATATTTCAAAGGTAAGTAGCTACCGTGAATTATCACTGGCGAAACCTACAGAAGGTGCGGCCTCCATAGGGTCTGGACTTCCCGAGAATATAGCACAGCCCAGAGGGCAAGAACACAGATAGCCGAGGAAATCAGATTAACAAATTTATTTAACAAATAGGTAAACACCAAGAAAAGTAAAAAAAGATTAAAGTATTTAAACACGAACATCACCCAGGCTCCTCCGACACGTGCTCAATTGTAATTTACAGGGATCCAGCCCCTGTTCACAGTTCATCACCCCAAAAACAGTGTAAAAGGCAATTCTGGATAAAACTTATTGATAAACCGCCACCTCAGGTGGCTCAAGGAGGAGCGCAATTTTCCCTTAACATGACATACCACGATACCATATACATATATATACTTTCAACCACTAAGGGCACAAGCGCCCAATAAATTAAATTGCAATAAGACTGCAATAAACGGTCCCAAGAGGTTCACACATACTTTACAATTTAGAGGTAACTGTGCCTTTATAACAACTTGAAACAACTCTAGCGCATATTCAGTGGTTGTAATCAAATAATGTCCTCCCGTAGCCTAATACTTGTTAACCAAATTCAGGGGGCTTACCTCCCATACCCCTTAGCGGTCCGGGGTTCGAAGGCGGTGCGTGAGATGCTCAAGTCCGAGAGCGAGGCAAGAATGACACTTGCTCCCAGCCAGGCCGCACGGCCTGGCCAAGAGTAGCCGTGACGCGAGACCACGTGACGCGGGCCGTTCCCTGGGCGGAAATAGTTCCTTTACCCTGGGAGCATCTTTTAGGAATAATTTATTATTATTATTATTTGCCGAAAGGGACAACAACGGGCGAAAAAACACAATAATGTACCAAAATTGAAAAGCATTAAAAAACAGGCACAATAAATAGTATAAGAGGGGAGAGGATATCAAATACATGGCTCAGATCTCCCCCCCCTAAAGCACCAACCAGGGTGAACAATAAATTTTCATCAATAAAATACTCTTGCAGTATAGTCCATTCAGTGGCTCATAAGCTAATAATATAATAAAAATCTTGCCTTACAATTAATAAGCTATATAAATTACTTGGAGTACAATAGAAAAAATTCTTGTAGTATAATAGACGACAGTTCTTGTAGTATAATAGACGGAAATTCTTATAGTATTATAGACGAAAGTTCTTGTCATAATATCCCGGGATGTAGACAAGTAACAGCTTCAGCTTAATTCAGTTATTTAATTAATAGCTTCACCAAGTGACATCTCAGTCAATTTTCGAGACCAGACCGGCCTCACACACCATCACCAATACAACCAAAAATATCTTCTCAAACAGCTGGACAGTTCTCGTGGCAGACACACGCCACGTGACGAAAGGCAGTAGCGACCTGCACAAACTAGGTCAGCAGTAGGCTGGCAGAAGATAGTCCATCAAGAGCAAGGCCGAAGGGCTCGGGAACTGGAGACGAGGCACACCAAGGCAGCCCTTCCCATGCAGGCACGGGCGAAGATAGTCACTCCAGTACACTGTAAAACAAATCAAGCGCCAGCAATTGTGTCGAATAGATGCCCAGCACATCGGGGAGATGCAAGTAAGAGATGGTTCGAAGAACCGGACCGGGGTATGGGAGTGATAAGGGAGAAACGGGACTCCGGGAGGACTCACATAATCATTAAACATACCACTAAAATTTTAAATCCAAAGAAAATAGCTCCTCTTTGGGCAGAACACGTGTCAAAGGAACCGGAGGGAAGGAAAACACAAGGAAAAGAATGAGCGCAAAAAAAAACAATACACATAGCAAACAAAATGCCACAAAACCTAGATAGCACTAGGCAGCCTTAACCTGGGACAAATGGACTCGGAACACTCTCTCCGTGTCCGGATCTCTCACCAACAGGGTGACTGGTGTCAAGAAATCGATAATTTCGCAGGGCCCGCGAAACCGAGGAGCGAGTTTCCCAGAAGGAACGAAATTCTTAACAAAGACCCTGTCACCGACGGCAAGATCGGTAGGACGGCGCCCCTTATCATAGCGCTCCCGTTTCTTCTCATATGAGACCTTCAGATTTTGCTTGGCCTTTCTCCAAACGGCCCTGATGTTAGGGGAATCAATCTTTTCAGGCAACAACTCATTTATATTCCACAAGTTGGTGAGCGGAGAGTTAGGAACGAAGGAAAACATGAGAGAATTGGGGGAAAATTGATGAGCCTCGTGTACCGCAGAATTAAAAGCAAATGCAAGCCAAGGCAACGACGTGTCCCACCTCAAAACATCGTCGTGGTGAAATGCAATGAGAGCAGACCGCAAATTTCGGTTAACCCTCTCGGCGTAAGAAGGTTGTGGGTAATAGGGGGATGTGGTAACATGAGAAATGGACAAGCTGAAACAAAATTTCTTAAACAGGTTCGATGTAAAGGCCTTGGCGTTGTCTGAGACCAAGTACTGGCAAGGACCAAAGGACGAAAATATAGACTTCAAACATCTAATAGTAGTCTCGGAAGTAGCTAGCCTCGTTGGAATCAACCAGGAAAAACGGGTAAACCCATCCACACAGACGAAGATAAACCTATTACCATCAGTCCTAGTTTTCGGCAAGGGACCTACATAATCGATATAGAGCCGCTGCATAGGGAGGGTAGCTTGGCTAGAAGACAGCAAGCCTACACGTGTGTTAGGAGAAGGCTTACTGAGCGCACAAACCTTACATGCTTTAACAAGTTCCCGTACTTCAGCGTCCAACCCTTTCCAAATAAAATTTTCCCTAATCTTCTCCCTGGTCTTGAATACTCCTAGATGGCCACCAAGAGGAGTTTCGTGAAAGTATTTAAAAATCATAGGCACCAAGACTGAGGGAATAACGACCTTCATTTTATGATCGTGACGGGCGGGACAACACAGTACGCCATTCCTTAACACATAAGGATCAATAATTTTCCCTTCCTTAAGATCTTGAACAATCGGTCCCAAAATAGGGTCCTCCACTTGAAACTTAGCCACGTCATGATACAGTAATGGGGTATCAGACAAGATAGCCCCCGCTAAGGGTAAAGACAAGGGAACCTCAGAACTTGACGATTCGCCCTCCTGAGAAGGCTGATCCGAAAACATGCGACTAAGAGAGTCGGCGACTACGTTGTCCGAACCACGGATATGACGTACGCTGAACTGAAAAGCTGAAATTCTAATGGCCCAACGGGCCAGACGGCCGGTTTTCCTAGGTTTCCCTAAAACCCAACTCAGAGCCTGATTGTCGGTCTCGAGTTCGAACCTTTCATGCTCTAGGTAAATACGAAACCTTTCTAAAGCGAACAATACCGCCAATCCTTCTAGCTCGTATACAGAATACTTTGCTTCGACAGAAGACAAGGTCCTAGAAGCATATGCAATGGGACGTCTCCCCAGTTCCGACTCCTGCAACAGGACGGCCGCAACGGCAGACGCCGACGCATCAGTCTGAACAATGAAAGGCTTGGAAAAGTCAGGCATAGCCAACACCGGAGCGTTAGATATGGCCAACTTTAAATCATCAAAGGCAGCTTGTTGGGAGGGCCCCCATTCAAATTTAACCCCTTTACGTCGGAGGGCGTTAAGAGGCCCTGCTCGATTGGCAAAATTTGGAATGAATTTTCGAAAAAAATTCACCATCCCAACGAAACGAGCAACACCCTTAACATCCAGAGGAGGTTTAAACTGGCGAATGGCCTCGGTACGAGAATGATCAACAGAGACGCCATTGGATGACACAATATGTCCCAAGAAGGACATTTGGGGCTTGGCAAAGGAAACCTTAGAAAGTTTGACCGTAAGACCAGCCTTGCGAAGACGGGACAACACTTCCCTCAAATGGCGGAGATGATCCTCAAAGGTTTCGGAAAAAATTACGACATCATCCAGGTAGTGATAAAGATAGTTGAACTTGATGTCAGAAAACAGTTGATCAAGCAGCCTAGTGAGGACGGCAGAGCCAGTCGAAATACCGAAGGGCAAACGGCAAAATTCGTAAAGATTCCAGTCCGTAGCGAAGGCAGTCAAATGACGAGACTCTTCAGCTAACGGAATCTGGTAATATGCCTGATTTAGATCTAAAACTGTAAAATATCTAGCCTTCTTGAACCATGAGAAGCAAGAATGCAGATCAGGGAGAGGAACTGACTGCAAAACGACTTTCTTATTCAAAGCCCTATAGTCCAAAACAGGTCGATAACCACCTTGAGGCTTCGGGACAAGGAAGATGGGGGAGGAGTAGGCAGAAGTAGACGGCCGAATAATGCCCTGATCCAACATTTTATTGACTATCTCCTTTAACGCTTGCATTTTGGGAGGAGCCAAGCGATAGGGCGGTGACCTAACCGGAACCGAGTCCGTGACCTCGATCTTGTACTCTAAAAGGTTCGTCATCCCCAATTCTTCGGTGAAAACGTCCGGGAAGTCATCACATATTTCCCTAATACATTCCGCTTGATTCTCGGGCAAATGACTAAGGTCTAATGCCATTTGGTCCTGAGGAGGTGAGACAACACATGAAGAAGAAGAATTACACATAAATAAGGGTATCTTAGTAGCCTTACAGAATTTAAACCAGCAGGAGCCCTCCTGCATATCCAAAAGGAGCCCAGTATGTGCAAAAAAATTAGAGCCGAGGATAATAGGATATGGCAAATTTTTAGTTACATAAAGGGGAAATTTCCAGGAGAAATTAGCCAGTCGAACCTTACACTTTACTACGCCGGAAACTTCCACTCTGGAAGAATTTGCAGCAACAAACGACAGAGATACAGGCAGTACATCAGAAAATTTACAAACAGAACTATTGAGAGCGAACCACTTCTCACTGACAAACGAGACTACGCTAACGGAGTCCAAAAGGGCCGATACCGGTTCATTATTTATCTCTACCTTGACGAAGGGGGCTAATCCCTTGACCTCGGTGGATATGGCTAAACACTGATCAGGACACCCGAGAGAATATTCGCGGGAAGAAGGGCGAGCATAACCCGATTCTACAGGCGCTAGATCAGGGAGGCCAACACTTCCCACTTCCCGATCTAGTCAACTAACATTTGGCTTACGCGAACACTGCCGCGCCACGTGGCCAGGAACCCCACACCTGAAACATACAACATTAGAAGGCCTAGACTGAACCCTGGTGCCCGAACTGGCACCCGACACCTGTGCGCCAGTAGAACGAGCAGGGCACTTATTTCGAAGATGATCGGAAGCCCCGCAACCAAAACATCTTTTTAATGAGGCAGGTTTATTAACCAACGGAGAACCAGAATTATCACAGGACAAGGAAGAAGTATTCTCAACTCGAAGTGAATCAGCATGCCGAAAACCCTCCGCAGACACAACCATCGCTTCCAACTCTTCAAAATTACGAGGCTGGGACGCGAAGCATAAACATGAACGGTATAAGGGAGAAATGCCCTCCACGATTGTAGCTACAATTTGCTCGTCAGTGAAATTCAACGCAAAAACCTTGGCATAAAACTTGATATCCGAAATAAACTCCGATAGAGACTCATCCAGGCGCTGCACTCTGAAATAAAATTTCTGGACTAACGAATGAAGAGCCCTAGGAGGAATGAACTGAGCCAATAAATGAGCATGAAACTGATGTAGTGAGGATTGACTCGACATAGCGTTTACTATTTTATTTGACAAAACCCCAATCGTATATGGGTAAATAATCTGTAGAATTTGAGCATGCGTTAACCCAAAGACTAAGGCATGATCCAAAAATTCAACCAGAAACCGAAGAAAAGAAACCACATCGCTTGCCGAGTTTACTGAGTAACGAGGGGCACCTTTCAACATCATATTCAAAGGATGAGGCATACTCGAAAAGGGAGAGCTCAAAGATGGCACAGTGGACTGTTGATTCAACGGGCGACAATCAGCAGGAGCATTTAAATGAACAAACTGCCGCGGTGGAAGCGAAGCTCTCTCCTCGTCAAGCTCACCGCTACGAGAGTATTGATTCAACTCACCTTCCACCTGGGCAGGTGGGGGAAGAACGGGCTTAGATTTAATGGACAGCCCTGCCAACCAGGCCTCCACCTTCTCAAAAAGGTCAGCTGATGTGTCCTTTAATTCGAGAACCTGACCCGATATCTCTTCCTTCAAGTCCAAGGAAAGGAGATCTTCCACTCGTTGACAATAGTGATTTAATCTACCCTGTAGTCTCTTGAGTTGATGAGGAGAAGCCACGTCATTCTCCAGAAAATCCATGACAGATGCAATATTAGAAAGGTTAGCCTGAATAAGGGACAGCGCGCTAGCGACCTCGCCTTCAGCATAATGGGGTACCGTAATCGGTCTATTTAAGTTATTCCGTAACAAAATTTCATCGGCCTTGACGGTGCCTTTAGACTCTAAGTTACGTATCCCAAGTTCATACAAAAGCTCCTCCTTCCGCAGGGAACCCGGATAAGGTATGTCTCGAATGGACATGGTTGAATTGATATAAACCACACAACGACTAGAGAAATCCCGGAAACGGAAAGAATGTTAGGGCTCAAATTCCTCGGCTAATCGAAAACAAGTCCAGATCCAACCACGCTCTGCTACCAGTTTTGTACCGTGAATTTTCACTGGCGAAACCTACAGAAGGTGCGGTCTCCATAGGGTCTGGACTTCCCGAGAATATAGCACAACCCAGAGGGCAAGAACACAGATAGCCGAGGAAATCAGATTAACAAATTTATTTAACAAATAGGTAAACACCAAGAAAAGTAAAAAAAGATTAAAGTATTTAAACACGAACATCACCCAGGCTCCTCCGACACGTGCTCAATTGTAATTTACAGGGATCCAGCCCCTGTTCACAGTTCATCACCCCAAAAACAGTGTAAAAGGCAATTCTGGATAAAACTTATTGATAAACCGCCACCTCAGGTGGCTCAAGGAGGAGCGCAATTTTCCCTTAACATGACATACCACGATACCATATACATATATATACTTTCAACCACTAAGGGCACAAGCGCCCAATAAATTAATTTGCAGTAAGACTGCAATAAACGGTCCCAAGAGGTTCACACATACTTTACAATTTAGAGGTAACTGTGCCTTTATAACAACTTGAAAAAACTCTAGCGCCTATTCAGTGGTTGTAATCAAATAATGTCCTCCCGTAGCCTAATACTTGTTAACCAAATTCAGGGGGCTTACCTCCCATACCCCTTAGCGGTCCGGGGTTCGAAGGCGGTGCGTGAGATGCTCAAGTCCGAGAGCGAGGCAAGAATGACACTTGCTCCCAGCCAGGCCGCACGGCCTGGCCAAGAGTAGCCGTGACACGAGACCACGTGACGCGAAGCGACACGGCGAGTCTGCGTAAGGATCTCGGCGCATCCGCAGGGGTACGGGAGGGAAGGCAAAGGGGAGGCAGCACAGGCCGGGCCGTTCCCAGGGCGGAAATAGTTCCTTTACCCTGGGAGCATCTTTTAGGAATAATTTATTATTATTATTATTATTTGCCGAAAGGGACAACAACGGGCGAAAAAACACAATAATGTACCAAAATTGAAAAGCATTAAAAAACAGGCACAATAAATAGTATAAGAGGGGAGAGGATATCAAATACATGCTCTGTTGATTAAAGATGGCGGATGACAGCTGTCAAAATAGCACGTGGATTTGTTTACCGATTCAAATCTCGCGCTAGTAAGGTTAAGTTGGTAGCACTAAGGTTTAGGCCCGTTAAGATGGCAGCACTGCGGATGACAGCTGTGACGTTACACATTTCAAAGGTAAGTAGAAAAAGAGGGCAGCACTGTGCTCTATAGATTAAAGATGGCGGATGTCAGCTGTCAAAAAAGCACATAGCTTTGTTTACAAACCAGAGCACGTGGAATTTGCCGCCACCACATTTCAATGGTATCTAGCTAAAGAGGGCAGCACTGTGCTCTGTTGATTAAATATGGCGGATGACGGCTGTCAAAAAAGCGCGTGAGTTTGTTTCCAAACAAGAGCATGTAGAATTTTTCAAATTGCCGCCACCACATAGAGGGCAGCACGGTGCTCTCTTGATTAAAGATGGCTGCTGTCATGTGGAATTGCCTGCCACCACAGGTATCTAGCTAAAGAGGGCAGCACGGTGCTCAAAGATGGCTGCTGTCAAAAAGCATTTTTCAAATTATCCGCCACCACATTTCAAAGGTAAGTAGCTAAAGAGGGCACCACTGTGCTCTATAGATTAAAGATGGCGGATGACAGCTGTCAAAAAAGCACGTGGATTTGTTTACCGATTCTAGTCTCGCGCTAGTGAGGTTAAGTTGGTAGCACTAAGGTTTAGGCCCGTTAATATGGCAGCACTGCGGATGACAGGTGACGAATTTGCAGCTACTGCGATAAAGAGGGCAGCACTGTGCTCTGTGGTTTAAAGATGGCGGATGACAGCTGTGAAAAAAGCACGTGGATTTGTTTATCTCACGCTAGTGAGGTTAAGTTGGTAGCACTAAGGTTTAGGCCCGTCAAGATGGCAGCACTGCCGATGACAGGTGACGAATTTACATCTACTACGATAAAGAGGGCAGCACAGTGCTCTGTGGTTTAAAGATGGCGGATGACAGCTGTCAAAAAAGCACGTGGCTGTCAAAGAGCACGTGGCTTTGTTTACCACGCGCTAGTTAGGTTAAGTTGGTACTACTGAGGTTTAGGCCCGTCAAGATGGCAGCAGTGAGGTTAGCGATGCGTTGCTGTCGATGACAGCTGTCAAAAAGCACGTGGCTTTGTTTACAAATTCAAATTTACCGCGGGTGGTGGAGGAGACCTCTGGGAGGCCTCTGACTGTGGTGGTGGTGGAGGAGGCATCTGGGAGGCCTCTGGCTGTGGTGGTGGTGGTGGAGGTGGCCTCTGGGAGGCATCTGGCTGTGGTGGTGGTGGAGGTGGCCTCTGGGAGCCGGAGGAGGTGGTGGACGCCGAACTGTCCAATTATACTACTACCGTGTATTAACCAGGAATGCAGATTAATCGGAGGACAACCAAATGCGTACAGTATAACAGAAACAACCCTATTCAGTTTTTAGTATTTATATTTTAGCAGTTTTCTCACTTCTCTTTCTTCCAACCACACCAGCTTAACACGTGTGCTAAAGCTTCACATCAATATGATTGTAAAGTAAATCAGAAACAGTAAATATATTCAATTGCAACATTGAATCTGAAAGTAATTTCAGTACACAAAAGAGTACTTATGGAAAAATAATGGAATAAAACAGATTAAATGGAGTTCCAACGCTTGCCATAGATAAAGCTACTTTCCTCCATTAAGGATTTCAACAAGATTGTTCAAATAAATGGTAGAAGAATAAGCCTACCAATTATATATAGTAAGTTCAAGAAGTTATCATACGTGCCGTATGAGTATTAACACGAGTTTTTTCTTCACGACTAAAATTTCGTCTAAATTATTACTAGTCAAATTAACGCAGGAAGCCACTGCACCACGGCATTATGAAATAACAATTATTATTGAATGCAGTTTCTTTATTACATGTTTTAGGACGCAACACATAACGTTGCTCCATCTATTGCACTCTACAGTGTTTGTTCACAAATAACCTTTCTTGAATCACTACACGGATAGTTACTCGTCCCCTTCTTGTTGGATTCATTAAATATTACACAGTTATATTCTCCAGATCTTGGATATCCGGGAAGCCAGCCGAAGAAGTCTGTGGAGTTCATCTTCTGGTCTGTGAAGTAAAGTAAATTCTGTTACTAACCTCATTATTAGGGGGTGGATCTTGACCTAACTTCCATGTTTTTGGCACATGATCGAATGTCTAACAGCAAACAACACAATAGAGTAGAAGTACAACACCGCAACAGATCAGTAAAATGCTCTTCAGGGATTTAGTTTTTACAATTTGCTTTACGTCGCACCGACACAGATAGGTCTTATGGCGACGATGGGATAGGACTGGGGAGGAAGCGGCCGTGGCCTTTAATAAGGTACAGCCCTAGCATTTGCCTGGTGTGAAAATAGGAAACCACGGAAAACAATCCTCAGTTCTGCCGACATTGGGGTAAGCTCAGAGTTGCGTGCCCCTAACCGCACGGCCAACTCACCCGGTCAGGGATAGTTTATGACCGTGTATTAGACAGGACTGCAGATTAAGTGGAGGACAACCAAACGCGTACAGTATAACAGAAACAACCCGTATTCAGCTTTTTATTATTTATATTGAAATGCTGCTTATACAATGCACTGGCTGCCAAGATATTGCACAGTGTTTGTACTTGCAACATAAGACATGTCAATGCCAAAATGAATACGCTTAATTCTTCCAAGGGAATGCACACTAATTTTAATCTGTCACGTGCATCAACCCGAAGAATGAGTTGTAAATAGTTTCTTTTGAGGAATGACCGGAAGCAATGACAAATGTGCCTCCACATGTATTTACCTTACACTGGGTAATCAGTAGCGTGGCCAGAATTTCAGATTGGGGAGGGGGGAATTACGGTAGGTGTTCATACGGATTTTTATTTTGGTGGGTGTCCAAATAGGCGGTATCAAATATATAATAAGGAAATTAGTGGCCTTGGCTCCTAGTAAGAGTGGTGGATTCGTGAGGATTTTGGAAGCTAATAATAATAATATGAGGTGCCTAGTATCAAACATGGACAAAAGCCATTTTGTTAATTTTTCAGTAGAGCCATATTTTTGTTTCTCTATGTTAAACCCCCGTTATATGTGTGAAAATTTTTGTGTGTCATATTTCCAGCCCTATGAACAAAAAATCATGGTCGACACTTAGGAATTTCAGTCTAAGTCAATGTAAAACCCGTTCAAATATGACGATGTCCATTTCTGAAACCGAGATTGGCTTTTGTCCATTTTTGATACTAGGCACCTCATTGTCCACTTTTGAAACAAACTATAACAATATTTGGAAAAAAGTGGCAGGATGACACGGAAGTAAAGAAATGTAATTAAAATATGAAACCACGGAAAGCAATCCTCAGTTCTGCCGAGAGTGTGTAAGCTCACAGTTGCTTGCCCCTAACCGCACGGCCAACTCGCCGTGTATTAAACAGGACTGCAGATTAAGTTCAGGGCAGCCAAACGCGTACAGTATAACAGAAACAACCCGTATTCAGCTTTTTATTATTTGTATTGAAATGCTGCTTATACAATGTACTGGCTGCCAAGATATTGCACAGTATTTATACTTGCAACATAACACATGTTAATGCCAAAATGAATACGCTTAATTCTTGTACTTTGTTAACATGTTTAACATTCATTTCAGTTCTTGCTTCACTGTATTTCTGGGCAAATAACCTCTGGGTCATCACAAGGGTCTTCAAAACAATCACATTCATAAATAATCATTTACAGCTTGTTCATTTTCACTACAAATGTTCTTATTGATGACTTCGACATACCACTTAATAGAGGCATCAATTTCCAATCTTTTCCGAAGTGCTTTCCTAGTAATTTGTCAAGATCTTTAAGTTTCTGTGGAATTACATTCATGCCAATGTCAGAAGCAAAGGATTAATTAACATTAGATTTACCTATCATGCTTTCGTGATCTTACGCTCAATACCTGTTTCCAAATAGTAGCCTACCTGACCTTTAACTACAACATTGCCTCCTTTCGTGCTCCTCTGTACAATTCTTTTACATTGTGAAATCTTGAAATGAAGTCGACTATCAGATTTCAGATAAATCTGTGCTTGTTCTTTCCAATTCAGTGACGTTCCAAGGTTTGTCCAATCACTTTTACTGTGCCGTACACTTTGAACACCTGAAGATATTCATCAGGACTTACTATGGTCGTCATCTTCTTTAGTTCTTTCTCAATGAGTCCAAAAATCCTATCTGGAGGCAAATATGAGTGTCCAGTAACTGGAAATACCAGTTTTAATTTGTCAACAGAGGATGGTGCATACGCTGTAAGACACTTTGCACACATCGCCAACATATTACTGTTTTTATTTTGGCCGGCGCAGCCATCAGCAATCTACTTGACTGAAGTGAAGCCTTGTAAATCATTAGATCGTAACTCATTGACAACCGCTGATGCTATTTCGTTTGATGATTTCTTTCCCTCATTCTCCAGCCACGTATAATCAGACACATTATCACGGCGCAGTTTGCTTTGAGATGTGCCTATTACAACAGACAGATTGGAACAGTAGTGTTGTCTGGAATAATAAGCCGACTGATCACGTAATTTTGGCAAAACAAAGTCCTTTTGGCAATCATAGGACATTAAAAAAAATAGTCCTCCTCTTTTAGATGTCGATAAAAATTCCCTGGTCGCCATTACAGTTTGATGTCAGTTGTAGCAATATGATTGGCTGAAACGTTCATGTCCGTTTTTGATATAAACTACGTTTGGAGGTGTCCAAATATGAAAGAAACTGCATATTTCTATCTTAAAAATTACGTTCAAATATTCGTTTATGAAAGACACAGACCACTAATTCAGAAAGAGCATTACAAATGCTATAAGGATCAATCCTTAACTCAATTTTGATATAGGTGGCGCATGTCCATGTTTGATTTTAGGCACCTCATATACATTATAAACAAAATGCATAGTAAAAGTACATTCGTTAAAACTCCTGGTTTGTCTGGACTCCTTGTTCCACCCCCATCTCTGGATACGCCCTATCTTCATCTGTTATTCCCTTCCCAACATAACTGCAGCATTTCATATATTCCGAATACAAGTGAAGCGAATGTAAGAATACATAGTTTGAATACAGATGTAATATTCTGGTTTAGAATAAATGAGATCTACACACACGACATATGTATTTATAGAACGTAAGGGGTATGGGTATAATAAGAGCATCCGTGGCTCAAGAGGCAGTGCGTCGGCTTCTCACCACTGGGTTCCATGGTCACTCTATGTGAGGTTTGTGCTGGAAAAACCGGAGGCGGGACAGGTTTTTCTCCGGGTGCTCCGGTTTTCCGTGTCATCTTCCATTCCAGGAACACTCTCCATTAATATTTCGTTTCATCTGTCAGTCATTAATCATTGCCCGAGGGGAGTGCTACAGGCTTCGGCAGCCGGCACAAATCCTATCCTCGCTGCAAGATGGGGGGTTTAATTCATTACATCCCTGACCTGGTCAATGAATGGAAAACAGGTTGTAGGTTTTAATTTTTTAAGGAGTATGGGTATAGATATTGTGCTACTTGGTAAAGAAGAATACCTGTCACAAAATATGCTAGGTATCATTTACCTTGTCCTACTAGTTTCCATCGGAAACCTGGGATACAAAATATAGCAGTATAAAGTCACAGTTTTGTAACGCTAATATATGTATGTATATTTTAGCGTGCCAGAAGCCAACGATAAGGATATTAACGTGATTGTA
The DNA here is from genome assembly GCF_040414725.1 of Anabrus simplex. Lineage (NCBI taxonomy): Eukaryota > Metazoa > Arthropoda > Insecta > Orthoptera > Tettigoniidae > Anabrus > Anabrus simplex. The sequence continues at coordinate 427,980,858 of NC_090268.1, read as the reverse complement.
GGGGGTGATCTCAGTTTACCAAATGTCAATTAGAAGGTAATGCGAACAACAGGCAGCATGAACAACAAATGGCAAATAAGTTAATATGGAAAGGGCAGCTGATTCAGAAAGTGATGGAACCAACTAGAGGGAAGAATATTTTGGATGTGGTGCTGATAAAACCAGATGAGCTCTATAGAGAAACCGAAGTAATAGATGGTATTCATGATCATGAAGCTGTTTTTGTCGTAGTTAAAAATAAATGTGAAAGAATGGAAGGTATTAACATTAGGACTATTAGGCAGTACCATATGGCTGATAAAACACTCATGAGGGAGTTTAAAAAAAGTAACTATGATTGCTGAAAATGGTAAATAAAGATGGTTCTGCTTAGGTAATCGGGTCCATCTCGTCCTCTCAGCTGATTACCAACCCTCCTGGATCATCAATCTCGTGAAGCGCCACCATAGTCGGAGTAGTCTCTGCCTTGGTCTTTTAGAACATCATAGTGGTCTCTAGTACGCCAGGAACAGAATAATACAATTCATTAGTTAATATTGACATGCTGCAATTCGTTTCGTACTGCCAATGATATAGGAATATATGTGCTCTGGGCCGTCTAATTTGGCTATAACAGCTCTAAATGTGATATTATTTGTCAATTCTCTTGCTTGTTGGACGAATGTAATTTTTCCGTGCTTTTTAGAATTGCACTTTACAGCCGGTTGAATTCCGCTCTCTACGATGTGCAGTATCGGACAAAATATAATGCTTCCATGTCCAACCGTGACGTAGTAACTGAACAAGACTTGACGATTCCTTATCGCTGGTCTTAAATTTCGCGTATATATGTCAATCTATACAGTTGACGTTGAGCGGGCTGCTGCGGATTTAATTCTCCTCCAATAATTGATCATAAAATCAGATAACTGGCTTGTTTCTTTACTCGATTCCGTCCTATCTGCTGCAGTGCTGGATTGAGTCTAGTGTTCTAATGGAAGTCTCTTTTTTAATAATTAGTTTAAATAATCCGCTTCTGTCATTCTTTTCTCACAGCCTTCTAAGAATGGTTCTTTCGGTGACTACCAGTTGAAAAGATTATCTTTTCGGCTCGTACCGATGTTAATTGTTTTCATATTGATCTTTTAATGGCTGGAACGCCATTTTTGTTCCTAATGCTGCAACTATAGAACGGTGAAATGGCACAACACTCACAACCAACAAAATAAATTTTTCTAGTTCATTTCCTTTTACTCTTATGTATCCATACGTTTGTTTATGAGTGTCATTTCTCTGTCCACTTATTTTGACTTTCCCATTCGTAGCTATGGTAACACTTCATGTTTATCCTTGTCCTATCTATGTTTAGGCGGCCCTCCATTTTTTAATGTAGACATTGCCATGACAGTTCCTTGATCTCTTTTGCGTCTGGGGCATTTTATTTCGTCAACTTTCCCTCATGTTATTGATATTGGTTCTCGAGGGAAACTGAATTGTTGTAAGAATCGACTTCGTTCTAAGTGGTCGTGTTTATTGGGCTCATCTTTACAATATATTATACTTTTGGCCTATATCACTTTCCTAAAGAAAGTGTGAAATTTTCAGCCCACGTATTGATGGACGTATTTTCAATCGAGAAGGAACATTAATGTCTTAAACGAGATGTAGAAAATTGCAATATATTACACGAATCGTATTTATATTGCTGCGACATGTTGAATTCCACTCCACTCAGAAACTATATGTATGTTTGAAAGTACGTACTCCATCCCTTTTTTATGTTCAACAATATGGCCCGCCCTAATCTTAAAAAAGAAATCAATATATCTTATGTGTTAAGCATCCCTTCCTCCATTAGGTACCTTGGGTTTCCCTAGGTAGTTGTATCCTCGAGTTAGGAGACGCCAGTTCAACTCCGAACTGTTGCCGATGTTCGCTCTGGTCGAGGATTCACGCCATAGTACCCTGTTATCGCATGGCACTATTATGAGCATGTCTCTGCTGCGAATGTTTATGTGTGTTCCTTTCAGTAATTTATTATCTACGAAAAGGGGGTGGTACAAAAACTCACGTTCACTCCATCGCTGCAAGGGCAGCTTAGCGTCTATAAACCTCTCCGTCCCATTCGTATGACATGTTTGACACTGGCATGATTTTCTATGATTACATCTAATTAAAGAAATTACGAAGTGAATTTAACTCCTAATTCTGATCACGGAGACTGTTAAATGCTCCGAGGAGAGATGAAACTGTGGAATGTGAGTGTGAGAGAGAAGGGCGGTCACAGTAGTGTTCTGTGTAGTGGTGGAGGTCTAAAGAGCACTGTTAACAGAAGATGGTCTACTTTACAGATTAATGACCCTAGATAAAACAATTAAATAAAACCGAAATGTTCTTCCGGCTATTACTGAAAACGAACACAATATAATGCCTGGTGAATTTTAAATCTTGGATACATGAGATGTGCGCTGTTCAGGAAAAGAAGCACGTCTTACAGTAATTAGAAATTAGTGTCATACGGAATTAAGAGGTGTTTGACTTACCTAAGACATTCATCCAAGGTCCTGAAGAACTCTCCCGGTGTACTCCAATCCACTGACAACATCCAGCCCACTTGTACAGAGTCTCAAGCTCTTCCTGGGACTCCAGGACCACCATATGTGTGCCTTCCTTTCGGCAAGCCTCCACTCCATCTCTCCAGTTCATCTTATTATGAATAATTTTGTAATATCCAAAACCGGGAAAGTGACGGTAGCCCGGTAGTGGTACAACTGATGATGAAAAAGAGAATACATGAATGTTCATGAATGTTAAAATGTCCGAATACGATTGTATTACAGTTTCAGTGTTCATACTGAATTTCTCTCGCTGTTGCGTTACAATTCACTTAGATAAAAATTACCTTCCTCTGATATAGAAACAATTTGCCAAACATTATCCACTCAGTATACATCTTAAAGATATACTATCATCATCAGTTACTGAATGCTGATTATGGGAAGTTTTGGGATAAAAACTGATATGACAAAATATCAGTAGTAAATGGGAATTTGTGTACTGAAAATGATGCCAGAAATGTTAAAAAATTGAATATTAAATAGCGAATTAAAATCACCTGTTTTCATCTTCCTAGATCATTTAAGATCCTGAAAATGGAATGAAAGTACTCAAAGAAAATCGCTGTCAATCAACACATTTCCTGATATAAGGTTTCCCACAACAGAAACAAAAAATACAATACTAAATGAGCGTCAATTCGCGTTTCCATGGAAGGCCTCCGCAGTCAGTTTTTAATTGCCGATGTGTTTGTATCATTTCAGTAATTACGATTATTTGAAGCTATACAATAACATTTCTTGTACAGAACTGATTGTACGTAGATATTAGTAATAATTTGCCGTACTCTTTCTAAAATAATATAGGAACGAATTGTTGCCTGGAATGGAGGTGAGTGTCGGACTATCAAGTAATGTCTGTCCTTCTCCCCTTAGCGGAAGACTACAGACAGTATCATGTAAAATACGAATTCCTCATCTTGTGTAGTTTATTTAATCATTTCTCCCGAACAATTGCTTTACGGTATACGTTACTATACGCTTCTGCTGCTCAACATTCACACATTAACTGAGAAAGTAGGACGAGAGTATAGAAGGAGGATGCAATGCTGGTGAGAGATGGTAATCCCGGCTCAACGACGAAAATGTATGCGGGACCAGCAGAGAGTAAATCAATCTTTCCGGTGAATTCTTGAGAGTCGCGAGACGGAAACTACCTTGAAACCCTGGAAGGTAAGTAACAACAGAGAAGGCACTTAAAATGTTCTCGAAATATAAAATGCGAAAATGTCCCGCTTGACTTGTGGAATCAGTGTCGTTTGACTCAGTCTCGAGTCAGTCGCGTGTGAGTTACGAGAGAGTCGTGAGCCAGTTAGTCAATAGCCAGTAAGATGGTCCTGGTTACGGGAAGTGCGGTGAGTTGAATAAAGACCACCCCTGTGAATGATGCTGTGTTACGAGAGGTCATGTTGGAGAGCACAAGATAATGTGTACGATTACATTAGTGAGTTCAGGCTGTGACGGTTGGTAAACTCAAACATGAGTGAAATTTTAATAGCTGCAAATAGTATATTTCAATAAATTCAGTCAACTTCTATGGCTAGATATTTAAGCCTTAAGCACTCCTATAATTAACCACATACCTGTTGATCTGAAACAACAGGGATATTTGAGAGTGCTAACTCATAGCGTTTAAAACTGAAACGTATCCGTTTGATTTTTGTGAAGGAAGGATAGCCAACGAAGGTGTATATTTCATTTTAAAAATACTGTTGATGAGAATTTTAAGCATCGAAATCTGAAAATATTTGAGAAGGGTGCCCCTTTACAAGTGTACAATATTTGTGTTACTTGCATAAACCACCTTTACGGAATAAGAAAATTAAACCATTAAATCAGTACATGTGTTTAGTAAGACAGGAATTAAGAAGACTCTGGGTTTCCTTTTTATAGCTACGGTTACACAACGCGTCAATTACAGGGTTGCCTGGCCTCCTGGCAGCACAGTCGTCAAAAAGAATATCGTCGTTGCCGGGACGAAACCTCCTATGTGATACTATTTTTGGAGATATACTGACAAGCAGCACATACGTTATGAAGAGCGAGAATGCCTTGACAACTGCCACACAATATTGCACCTTAGATGACAGAACATTATCGGCCAAAGTTCTAAGCAAAAATATTTCACATAGGAGGTTTCTTCCCGGCAACGACGATATATTACCTGTTGGTGCTACAATGGTGGTGACAGGTGGCTCCTCATCGGACAATCTATTACTGCTCAGTGTTCTGAGGATGAGTGCTCTGCTGTCGTCAGAGACCTCCTAAAGAATATACTACCTGTTGGTGCTACAGTGGTGGTGACAGGTGACAGCTCATCGGGCAGTCTGTTACTGCTCAGTGCCCTGCTGTCATCACAGTCCTCCTAGAGAATATACTACCTGTTGGTGCTACAATGGTGGTGACAGGTGGCTCCTCATCGGACAATCTATTACTGCTCAGTGTTCTGAGGATGAGTGCTCTGCTGTCATCACACTCCTCCTAAATAATGTATTACCTGTTGGTGCTACAGTGGTGGTGACAGGTGGCTCCTCCTCGGACAATCTATTACTGCTCAGTGTTCTGAGGATGAGTGCTCTGCTGTCATCACAGTCGTCAGTGAACATTTCTACCGTCAGGGAAACGCCATCCTTCATAAATGTAAATGTAAACGTTTTGATACACGACAAGGAATTGCGATATAAACGAAGAAGGGGAATCAATATTTATATTGACATGACCACTGCTGTACTATTAGGTATTAGAGAGTGATGTTGTGGGAAACCTCATCAATTTCGCTGAGTTTTATGACCGCGAAATAAACCATTCACCCTAGTCAACAAAACGCGCCCCAACCTGGATGTCGGAAGCTACGTACTGCACCGAGTGTGTCTGAAACATTCGTCCGGCTACTCAACCAATATTTTTCTATACGATATGCGTGTTAAATTTCCTACTATTACGACTTCCAAGTTGTTCCGTTCATAAAGGCGTTCCGAATCATTCACTTTCATTCAATTAACACTCCCTTTTCTCTCCTGTGGGTGCGATAGAAGATCACCATGTTATCCTCTAGCAGTTGTCAGAGGCGATGTAAAGGAGGTCCAGGACATGTCAACAAGGGACCGTGCGCTGGCGAATACAGCTCCAAAATCTCAGCCTGGCATTGGTCCTGTACCTCTAGCCTTTGTTAATTCTTGTTCTTGATGATAAGAGTTTTGCGCGGCCTGGGGGTCTTTGATTTTCACGCCCTTCGTGGCCCATATCTTTTCTTGCCAATATCTTCATCCTTACAAGGATTAGACCTCACATTATTTCACTATGACTAGTGTTGTTAGAGGATGTTTGCTCTGTTCGACTTCTTAGAACATCAGTCGGTGTCCCTATTTTACGTTTCCGAGGAACCTCAATGACATGCAGTCTGCCATCCATATGGTAATACACCAACGTCACATGAAACAATCAATAACAACAATTTTATATTGTATATCTTTTAATACGATGGAGTCCCAAGCAGAAATTTTTGTTTATGCCAAATACTAGCTCAGTGAAATCCATCAAAGGGCGTTATTTGGCTACACCGTCATATACACCAGTGATCATTACGCGTAACCGCGCGACTGATTCTTACACGTAACTTCTAGCATTGTTTCACTTTAGCTGGGTGATACGCCGAGAACATTCAATAACAGAACATATACATCACAAATAAGAACAGAGTATACTCACCGCTACAAGTCGATGGCCGGACTCATTCCTCCAGCTGGACACAGAGAATTTCAAACTTGGAGATGGTTCACATTGTCCGGAGACGGTCCAAGACTCCAGGATCATCGTAAACAGAACTAGTAGGAGCAGCATGGCGTCACCTGAAGACAAAATTAATCTAGCTTCACTGATTGTTAGTCAGGATGGAAGTGCATTTCTTGAAGAGGACGGGCCAGATGCATGGTTTTGTACTCAAAGATATTAATGGAGCTAACTGTATTAGTAAGTTCACTCTTAGTAGGATAAAATGATGGCAAGCATAATTGGCAATCATTCAAATTTTAGTGAAAAATGGAAGGGTATGTATAGGTATTTTAAGGTAGAAACAGGTTCCAAGAAGGACATTCCAGGAATAATTAATGATCAAGGGGACTGTGTATGTGAGGATCTTCAAAAGGCAGAAGTATTCAGTCAGCAGTATGCAAAGATTGTTGGTTACAAGGATAATGTCCAGATAGAGGAGGAGACTAAGGCTAAAGAAATATTAAAATTTACATATGATAACAATGACATCTTCTTATAAATAAAGTTGATCGTGTCTGTTTGTTTGTTTGTTCCACCATCACGTCGAAACGGCTGGATAGATCTCAACCAAACCTCATATTTAGAGTATACTCATCCCGGGGAAGGTTTCGATACGCATATCATTTTAAACTCTTTCAAAAGACGGTGGTTTTATAGGGGAACCGTTTTCTCTTATACTATTATAGGCAAAATCTCGAATTTGTCGCATAAGGACGGGACAAAGCTCAATTTAATCCTCTTGACGCAAAGAACAAAACTCACGGGCCCGAAAACCATGTTTTAAGGCCCTAAAACCAACCGTTAGGGAGATATTGGCACCACACTACCCCTGCTCTAGGAATCGGATAAAGAAATGAACTGTCGTAACCATGGCAACGTCAGATCCAGGATTCTAGAGCAGTGAGATTATGTATGTACGTTTGGGCATAGCTGCCAACCAAAATTGGTACAAATAAGACTTAATATCTGGAAGAAATATACTGTTGTGTAAGGCACTCATAGGACTCCTTTGGGCGGGGATGGAAATGGGGTGAAGTACGAGTATAAAAATCTTACTATATATAGAAATGGAAGTGTGTGTGTAAATGATACATCTCCTAAACCACTGGAACAATTTCAACCAAACTTGGTACATGTATTACTTACTATCGGGAGACGATCACTGTGGGGGGTAAGCCATCCCTAGCGCCCTTAAGGGTGAGAGTCAGGGGGGGGGGTAGTTTCAATAATAATCGAGAATAGTGTCGAATTCATAGTTTTCGGAGTCATTGAGTTGAAAAGTAATACTCTAGAATTTTTAAAGTCCAGTCCCCTTATAGGTGGGGAGCAAAAGGGGGGGGGGGGGGGGTTGAGATATAAAAATAATTAAAAACAGTTTCGAATCCATAGATTTCAGGGTGTCTGAGATAAATAGTATTACTCCGGATTTTTTGCAAATCCAAGTGGGGAGCGAAGGGGGTGAGATATGAAATTAATAGAAAAACTACATATACAAATATTATCTTCTTCTTCTTACTATATATAAATTAATGTATGTGTGTGCGTGGGTGTATGGGTGTGGGTGTTTAAATGACACATCTCCTCCTAAACCAGTGGAGCAAATTCACCAAACTTGGTACACTTATCAATTAGTATCAGGAGACAAACCGCGTGAGGGTAAGACACCCCTAGCACCCTAATGGGCAGGGGGCGAGGGGGTGGTATCAAAATAATCTAGAATATTATCGAATCCATAGTTTTCGTGGTAGCTGAAATAATTATTGACACTCGGAATTTTTTTAAAATTCATGTTCAGCCCCCTTTTGGGTGTGGGTGAGGGGGAGTGTGATATAAAAGTAATCGAAAACAGTGTCGAATCTACAGTTTTCTGGGTCACTGAGATGATTGATGGCAATCAAGATTTTATATCTCTTAGTGGTGGAGGGCGGGAGGGGGACAGTCTCATTGACAGTTGAAATCCTGTACATCGTATCTATAGTGCGACGGCTAAATACATATAGTTATCACTTATTAATTTTTGACAGGATCAAATACTTCCCAGTCGATTCGAGCTTCCATAAGGACGAAGTTTTACTCGAAAATTAAATAATCTAAAACTTGAAATCAAAAACATCTAAATAATTTTAAAACTACATAATAGAAATTAACATATCAATCTGCAAGTCAAAAAGGAATTCTATAAAAATTCACATCACACATAACTAACTGGTAATGCAAATCTCAAAGGTAAATATTCAGAAACTATCCGGGCAACGCCGGGTACTACAGCTAGTTTACAATAAGATACAAAAGTTGAAAACTAGAAAAGCGGCTGGAATTGATAAGATTTCAATGGGTTGGGATATAGTACCATATCTGAAGTACTTATTTGATTATTATTTGGTCGGAGGAGCTATACCAGATGAAAGGAGAGTTGCTATCGTAGCCCCTTGTGTATAAAGGAAAGAGTGATAGACATAAAGCTGACAATCACAGGCCAGTAAGTTTGACATGCATTGTATGTAAGCTTTGGGAAGGCATACTTTCTGATTATATTAGACATGTTTGTGAAATTAATAACTGGTTCGATAGAAGGCAGTTCGGTTTTAGGAACGGTTATTCCACTGAAGCTCAACTTGTAGGATTCCAGCAAGATATAGCAGATATCTTGGATTCTGGAGGTCAAATGGACTGTATCGCGATTTGTTCTGGGTGATTTCCGACAAAAGAGTAGCGTTACAAAAATGTTGCAAAGTTTGGACTGGGAAGAATTAGGAGAAAGAAGAAGAGCTGCTCGACTAAGTGGTATGTTCCGAGCTGTCAGCGGAGAGATGGTGTGGAATGACATTAGTAGACGAATATGTTTGAGTGGCGTTTATAAAAGTAGGACTGATCACAATATGAAGATAAAGTTTGAATTCAAGAGGACAAACTGGGGCAAATATTCATTCATAGGAAGGGGAGTTAGGGATTGGAATAACTTACCAAGGGAGATATTCAATAAATTTCCAATTTCTTTGAAATCATTTAGGGAAAGGATAGGAAAACAACAGATGGGGAATCTGCCACCTGGGTGACTGCCCTAAATGCAGATCAGTATTGATTGATAAACCTCTCGTGCTGCCTTACGGGACATGAACTCTTTTCGTGACCACTCATTATTTGGGTATATACTGGGTAACGTTGCGTAGCCCCACAAGAAATACAGAAAAATGCTGAAACTCTCTAGTATTTGACCACCCTGCCTTGAAGATCTTCACATACAAAGAGTACTTGGTAAACTGTATGGAAAACTCTAAAATTCAAAGAACTGTTTCCTTCTTCTTATTGTTTCAGTGTTTGGAAGATCATGTGGGAAACAGTGAAAGATCTCTCTTAGGGGTGTTAGTGTAATATATGTGTTAATATGTTATCGCACCGCATCTATTGCTGAGAGAAATGCATTGGCAGCAGTTTTATGAGAGTTATCACCTGTGCTTCTGGTGCACAGGTTGAGTGGACAGTTAGCAACGAATATCTCCGTGTATTTCCTCACACATAAACACGACATCACAATCGCACATGGCCAGCTAAGTAGCGACAACCAGAGCAATGTGTTCTTGACAGAACCTGTTACTCTCACTGTAGGTAATACTGTGTGTGTAAGATAAACCTCTACTGTAGGTGCAGACAGGTGTCTGGATACGTTTGTACTTCGGGAGGACAGTTTCATATTTGGCTGTACACAACTCACTTCTCCTCTGCGAATTGCCCCGCCGCTACCGGTCAGCAACATGAGTACTGAGATACCTGACCAAGTCTCTAGTCGAAACGTATTTCGTTCTCCGGCTTATATAAGACATCCCGAATCACTACTAACAAAATAATTCAATAAAACTGTACAAAGCGAATATTCCGAAAAAAATTCGTACTACATCTACAAGTACTCACCAGGAAATTCAGTGCTGGTAGCAGCGGAACATGACAAAAATTCATAATTTCTTATCTTATATACCGAAGACAGCGGGCATTAGACATTCCCCGCAGCACGCGAGAGAGAACAGTTGTAGCTGAACTGATTATCGTGGCCGTGCGATAGTGAGGTCATATGCTCTTTGACCGGCCGTCCTTGTCCCAGGATTTAAGCTGGATTCAATACCCGGTATGGGTTGACCGAACCCTTGACCTGACGTGGAGAAGCAGAATTCTAATTTTTAGAAAGTCACCACGTAATAACCTGGTATTAGGTAGTGATGCTGGTGGTGGTTGTTGTTTTAACTCTGAAGATCTTCTTAACTTCACTGTACTGTTGGGATCAGTAAAATTGCTCTCTTATAATTCATATATTTGTTTTTTTTTGGTTTCCTCATTTTTACAAAAAGTAATCGTCTATAAATATATTCTAAAAGTTTACGCAAGTGTTAAAGCGCAGTTTTTATTATTTTTCTTTTTATTAAACGTTTCATAGTAAACAATTTTAAATCACATTTTAAGTTTCCAGAAATAAAGAATAAACTAATTTCATCGACTGCAAAGCTTAAATACACTTCTTAGTTGAGAATACCATTCTAGTAAATGTGACTGTTATTTGATTACAATAAAATATCATACTCCTAAATATTCACGTAAGTGTTCGAACACAGTTTTCAAAATTATTATTTTATATTTTTAAGCATTTAAATCTCCAAGGTGTTAGAGACGTGATGGGCCAAGATCTACCAAGCGACCACTGCTCCTCCGGAATGCCTACCACGAGGTGTGCATGGTCAGTGCGACGAACCCTCTCGACCGTTATTCTTGCTTTCTAGACCGGAGCCGCTATTTCACTGTCAAATAGATCCTCATATGTAATCACATAGACTGACGGGACCTCGCAACAATTGTTAGGTCATGTAAAAATCCCTGACGAGGCGCAGAAACGAACTAGGGTCCTCCGGTTGAGGACCCCGGAGCCGAAATGTTGAAAGCATTAAGACATTCAATTAACACTTTATTTTATACTGAGAATTGTATTCCAGAGTGTGTTTGATGCACAGAAGTTGGAGCTTGCGCGTTTTGCAATTTATCTGCACTTGTAGACTCGGACAGCCACTTATAAATGTTTTATAACATTCTTCAAAAATGTAATTCTACTGAATTGGGAAGTGATTTATTACTGCATTGTGTTCCTTTACAAGTAATTTACAAGGGTCCTCAATTAATCGTTTCCTTCTTTTCAAATCACATAAACTGTACTGTAAAAAAGAAGTATAGAAGAAAAATTTTCGATTTGTTCTGGATGATTCCCTACACGAGATGCAAAATTCGGCCAGGGAGGACCTCGGAGAAAGGAGTCGAACTCCTCAACTGATCTGTCAGTGAAGATATTTCAGGAATGGCAGGAATGATATTAGTAGAGGAATAATTCTGAGTTGTGCTTTTAAAAGTAGGAAAGATCAGAATACAAGCACTGTTGGAATTCGAGATGACAAACTGAGGTAAATACTGTAATATTTTAGAGGAATATGATTTATGAGTTGGGAAAAATTACCAAGGAAGGTGTTCGATAAATTTCGGAATTCTCCGAACTTATTTAAGAAAAGCCTAGAAAAACAACTGATAGGGAATATGCCCTTTAGGTGACTGCATTAAATGGAGTCAATGGTGATTGATTGATTGATTGATTAATTAATTGATTGATTGATTGATTGATTGATTGATTGATTGATTGATTGATTGATTGATTGATTGATTGATTGATTGATTGATTGATTGATTGATTGATTGATTGATTTTCCTGCTCCATGGCTAAATGGTTAGCGTTCTGGCCTTTGGTCACAGGGGTCCCGGGTTCTATTCCCGGCAGGTTCGGGAAATTTAACCAACATTGGTTAATTTCGCTGGCACTGGGGCTGGGTATATGTATCATCTTCATCATTTCATCCTCATCACAACGCGCAGGTCGCCTACGGGTGTCAAATCAAAAGACCTGCACCTGGCGAGCCGAACATGTCTTCGGACACTGCCGGCACTAACACCCTTTCGCCAGTTCATTTCTTCAATGATTGATTGATTGATCGATTGATTGCATTACTGTTGTATTGTATCGATGTCCAAAATACATAGGCATTATAAGCCGGCTGATCAAAACATCTTAACTTGTTATCATTTTATCTTCATCTTGCATGCGCATGTACTTGTTACATCAGATATCTTACTGTCCCTAAGGTTGAATTGTATTCTGAATTCATTTCTGGCTTCTTAGCGTCCTTATTGATGAGTCGATTATCGCGATGCAGCACAATATATTTGTTTGTCTACAGAATATGTTTCAATATTTCAATACTGTAGCATCATTGGTGAGCTAGCGTGAACATTTGTGTACTTCGTTCATCAGTTGCTGTGAGCACTCCAGTTTACTTTTCCGTACGGATTACAACGTCGTCAATTTCCTTTTCTGAAGCATTTCTTTTAAACTACAAGACGCAATTTTGTTGGCTTATACTGTGTTTTGGCCTCTTAGCTCATTGTTATTGTCTTACACTACCCTCACTCTGTTCTTCCACATTCTTTCTTGGACATATCAAAACAACTACACAGGGAATATACAAGAAAAAACAAGCGACACACTACTTAATTAAATATGTACACTGCAAATCCAAACTGCAATTAAGACGATCCTAATTACAGCAGGTTAACTGAAGCTATATAAATGTTTAATATTTAACTTTATAAAAATGTAGTTACAACTAAAATCGTAGGGGGATTTTTCCCCTTCTCCTACAAAATTAAGAAAACAGCATATTCTCTGATAACAATACTGCAACTCTGAATTGCTCTTAGACGCATCCATGCTAGAACTAAAATCTGTTTTCCAATTAGCGCCCCCATTTCAGATCAAGCCATGTTATTACTTTGTGCGGTCAGTATGTTCATATCAAAATACCTGACAAATTACAAGAATCGTTGAACAAATTAACAAAATGGTCCAAAGAAAATAAAAATAAATAGAAGTAAGACTGTAACTATGGTATTCAGAAAGGGAGGCGTAAAGCAGAGGTACTTAATATGTGATGACACAAATATCTCCGTAGTTGATAAATATAAATGCTTGAGTGTAACCATGTAGACTGGAGGAAAAGTGTTCACAGAACATGTTGAAAAGAGAATTAGCCTATATCGATAAACGGCATCAGACACGTTAATCAGATCTCACTGGAAACAGACAGAATGTTATCCAAAATGAAAATAACACCAGTAGTCACTTATGGGTTGCCGCTTCAGGGGACCCAAGGGATCAGGGGGCCCTCTAATCAATTCTACAGTAGAGTAGACTTATAGCTGAATACGCAATTGAGTTTATAATTGAAACGAAGTCATCGAGCCCATTCTGTGCCCAATTAAATATTACAATGTAAAATATTATTCATGTTTTCGAAGTGATATCTAAAAATCACATATTTACAGATGTGTTTCATATTTCACACGATATTGCATCTTTATGTTAGAACATTACGTATACTGGTGCGACGCGGGGTTGATGCAGTTTGTTGAATCACGAGCTGTGTATTAACTGGCAGGTGAGTTGGTCTGGGATGGGTCATGCACACACCAGCACAAGAATATGAACACTCTGAACCTTATTGTAAGTCCGCGTTGCTATGTTGCTACAGTGGGTCCGCCCTGGTACTTTCCCACAATTAGTGCAGGTCGTAGGCTCGGATTAGGTCATCTCTTCCCTATTGTTGAACTCGAAACTGACACTAGATCACATTGCATCATTCATAAATGGAAAAATCCGACCATCAATTAATGAGATCAGGATGGTAATTCAGAGTCAGTTGCGGTCAGTTCAGTCTGTGACTTGGTGACGTGTGTAGTTCAAGTAGCTGTACATGTAAGTATTTAAGTGGTTTCCAAATCCGCAAGAGAACACGTAAAAGGAGGAATCTGTGAAAAATGTTATTGTTTCTTTAAATGTGTAGTTGGAGGTTCTAAAAGAGGTATTGTAATAAAACTGAGTCCGAAATGTCGGTTGAAAATTGGAATGAGAATGAAACACAGCAGTCAGAGGAATGCAATGTTTGCGTAAGTGACATTTCGAAGAAGCAGAGTGATTCTGTAACTGATATTGGGGAAAATGTAATTGAAAGGGTGATTAATGTAGGAAAATTAATTCTGGCACTATGTCAGAATTTGAGGAGCGGGGCTCAAGGTATTACTTTGCGGGGGTGCCCGTCCGTTCTCAGTTACGCCGCTGTTTCTTAGCAAGCAAGATTTGAAAGAAATAGAGAGAGTGAAATGAATAAACCTGAAGAGATATTTCCGTGAAACTAAATTTGCACTATCTCGTTTAGTATATGAAATGTCTTAAGAGACTTCCTTTGTAAAAGACTTACGACTACGGATGAATCTGCCCAGTACAAGGAGCTAAAAGGAACTTTTGGAAGAAATGAGAGAGAAGAAGGATGGAATATGGGAAGACTTCTACTGATGCAGTAACAACGATCGAGCGGACAAATAGCGGATATGAAACAGAAACATTCAGTGACTCACTTTTATATACAGGGCTTCCATTAAAAGATTTCCGTACGTAACGGTTAGTGTTAATAGCTGTCGCCCCGGTTCGATTCCCTGTACTGCCAGCAACTTAAGAATTGTAGGAGGGCTGATAAGTGGTTGAAATGGTGCTTGCAGCTCACAACCATTCGGCTTGTGTCTAAAAATAGCCTGCACCACATCGGGATGAGGACACTGTCCCAAAACTTGTCAACAAAATAAATAGCGAAGGACGCTGTATTTGACTGAACTGAGCATAGAATAACCTACTGTACATGCGCCTTGTGCGAATTTCCTGATAATGAACAAAAACTAGCTCTTTCATGTCCCGCACGCTTTCATTTCTGTAGAAAAATTTAATGTAAACGGGTTATTTAGATGACCATTACACATATAGTGACAAGGATGCACTCTCTGACCTCGTTAACGTAAGATAAAACATTCCGCTCATCCAATGCTCTCTCGCTTCTTGCAGTGAATCCCAAAGACTCTGTCGTCATTATATAAAATAACACTTCGCAGATGTTTGTTATGTCCATTTCTGAACTTCATGGATTTTACTGGTGAGTGACGTATAATTGGATTAAAATCTATTAACCGAGCAAAAACATTCAGGGAGGAATTATATAGCAGTTTAATTTATTCATTATATTTGTGCAATTATTGCCAATACGGTACTTTGGTGTACCCCATGTGGGTGGGAGCAGAATAATATCAACTACGGTGTCCCCTGCCTGTAGTAAGATGTGAATGGAAGTTTCCCCAGCATCTCTTAACATGCCAGTGTGCTTTGGCGAACATAGAGCACATAGCTGAGTCCTGGCATTACTTCCATTTATTGTTCAAGGCTCCTGACTTTCATCTGTCTTGTCGAACCTCACTTGGTCAATCCTTATTCTTTCTTGAACCCGGCGATGCTAGGTTTGGGAATCCTAGGGAGTAATTTTTTGAAGGGACGGGCCCCTTCCACTTTTTTCTCTCTGATTAGTACAGACAGAGGATGGTTGCCTAGTTGCACTTCCCCTTAAAACAAAAATTACTCCCACAAGCACCTGCTTTATTTGTTAGAGACTATAAAGCGTGTCTTTGCTAATATGTAACATTCTGCAAGTCGGAGAGTGGAACGTTAGAAATTTGAAATTTGAATCCTTGCTGTAGTTTATAGAACCTGAAAAGTGAAATGAATGTTGTTAGTACACGTGTAGTATGTTGCTAGGAAGAGCAGGGTTCCTATTAGGCGACTAAAGAGTTATGTACCCTTAATCAAACACCTGGAATTCAGGGGTACAACTCTTCATGTATTGCTGGACGAACAATTATCGTCATTTATAACTTATTATTCCCTTGGTAGACGATTTCTCTCCGGAAATCGGTTCCGTCCGCAGAAACTGTAAGATGCACCTGCAAAATAAAGTATGGTTACTGTTTATGAGAATAGGCCTAAGTCTGGTAAAGTTTAACGACATATTTTGCCGGGAATGGTATGTGTAAGAAAGGGGAAGCACAGAAGAGGACTTTTGCTGATGATATTATAATGTATAGAGTAATAAACAAGTTACAGCATTATGAATGAGCACAAAATAACCGCGACAATGTAATGAGATGGAGAGGAGACGAGTTTTACTAAGAGAATAAGTGCTGCCAGTTTAATTACTGTTTTGATTGGGTGACAGTACCTCATGGCGATTAATATTATTCCAGGGTATCTGTGGAACGCAGAGGTGAAAGAAGGTGCGGACTTGAATGGGTCTATCTATAATATCAAAAATTGAGTTTAAATTTTAAAAGGTTATATTTCTTTTCCGAAAACAAACTTAACAATCTTCTTCATAACAATATTACAGGTACAAATAGCAATCATTAAACAAGATTGGGAAAATCCAAGATTATTGATATTTACAGACTCTGGGCTTCAAGCCTCTAGTTTTACAATTCCGGAGGTACCGGATCCAGTTCACACAATTTAAGTCAAAAATTGGGAACCATTAAGTCAAGGGCAGAAATCCACCAAATCAAAAGCAATTGCTCCCAAAATACAATATCTAGCCTTCCAGAGGCACTCGTTACTATTACAAAACTTGAAAAAGAGCTAACAGGCTCTCAGTTTCTTACTGCCCACTGAACGCAACGTTACATCATTCTCTGGTCTCTCAACCACCATTTACAAATTAAAATTTTTTTTACAGGGTTATTTAATATACAACCTACGGGGCCTTCATGGAAACGAACAGGTTAAATAACTGGCCCAAACACAAAAGGAATGGAGGCGTTCACTGCGCTCCAAGATAATGAAAACTTAAAAACCTAAAGGGCTCTAGGACGATGAAACAGGGCTATTCCCTCACTACCAAGGTGACTCGTATAGAAATTACTTTAACACATTACAGAAGGAAAAACAGTTACAAAACGTAGTCACCTCAAACCAAGATGAAGGGGAGCTCGAGAGGGCAATTCACTCCCAATCCCCGATTTATAGTTAAAGATTTTATGAACTTTTTACATCAGCGAGAAGAAGATTTACATTTTAGAAAAGTTTGTTACATAAATAAAGAGTCGGACCTTTCCCTCGGATTAAACTGCGGAGGTAGCAAGAAAGAATAAAGTTATGTGGCCATTATCTTATAGATGTTCTGCTGCCGACGAAAGAGGCCACCCGCCTCCTGCTTAACACACACACTCAGATAGACGAGGATTAATTAGCCTAGAAATGTGAAAAGCCGAAGTTTATAAACCCTCAGGGAAAGTTCGAGATCATTCAAGACTATACTAGCCACACCCTCTCAATTTTATAGGTTAAATTCAGAAGTAACACTCAAAATCAAACAAGAAGACTGTTGAAAAACAATTACAGAAATTTTTCATCAGCCACATTCAAAACTGGCGGAAAGAAAAACGAAATAAATGAACATCAATCAATTACAATACCTAGAAATACAAAACTTCTTTAAATTATAAGTTCTTTCGCTTTGCACCAGAGGGGATGATCATAAAATTTTTAGTGGTGTCATCTGTAGAAATGTATCCAAACTTCTTGATGAAGGGCAAACAAAACAAGGCGAAATTCACTCAGGTTAGGAAACTGCACAATAACAAAATTACATAATATTTCGGTTTTGATATCTTTTGATTAAAGTTCTAATTATTGGTTTCACTTTTGATTGATAGAGGAGTTATTTTAGGCGCTAATTTTGAATGCGCGGCGTTGAGGTATACCTCCCGGTACAAATATAACGAAAGATCTCCATTGGGATAAACATATTTACACTATCCCAAATAATGATTACAGATACCTTCATATACTTTAGTTACAAGGGTATTTAGGGGTACTGCGGGTTTAAAAGGGAGAGCGTTGAAGTCTCTGGTAAAATCACAGTTAGATTATGGTTCCAATGCATGTGTTTCAGCCCGACGAGTGTTTTAATGCGAGCGTGGTTTGGCGACAACTTCACCATTAGCTGAGTACAAGCATTAGTTCCAGTTACTTGTGCCCAGTAACTCACTTTTATGTATGCAATCCGAACTCACTTGGTCAATTCTTGCTCTTTTCCATCGCCGACGGTATTATTATCACTCCTTCGCGGAACTTGCGTTTCGCTGCCCGGTACCTTCATTTTTCGTAGTGTCAGATACATTTTCACTGTGCTAGAGAGATAATAGACGTTATCCCCAGGTGTACTTCGTTTTAAAACAATCACGGCTACCCCCACCACCCCCACCGCCACCACCTGTAAGGGACCCGCACAAGGATAACTCGATGTCTGAATAGGAAACGATCCAAGGGAAGGCAGAAATGTTTGTTCTGGTGAGTTCCAACGACTGAATAGTCTTAGGAAGAACATTACAAACGTTTGTGTGGGAAGACTCTGGAGCAAGGGGACGAGCTGCCTTACTAAGCGGTATGTTCCGTGCCATCAGTGGAGAGATCCCATGGAATGACATTAGTAAACGAATCAGCTTCAGTGGAGCTTGCAATGGTAGGAAAGATCACAATATGAAGGTACAGTTGTAATTCAAGAGTAAACATTTGGAAAAATATTCGTGTATAGGAAGAGAAGTTAGGGATTGGAATGGGAGATATACGACAAGTTTTCCTACTCCTTTGACATTTTTGAAGAAAGGTCTTGACGAACAACTGACAGGAAATCTGTCACCCGCTCAAAATGCTGATCAGCGGTGAATGGAGTCTATACTTGACTCTTATTCCTTTCGTTAGAGATGGTTTTCATCCGCTGATATGACCGAACTCGCTATCCTGATATATATTGCGTCATGTTACGGTCCGTTCCGGTGGATTATTTAGTCCACGTACTTTAACTTCCTTACCAGTCTAGTTTTCCCACTATTATTGAACATCAGTTCTGGTCCAACACTGATATTTGACGTGTATTTTTTTCTCGAAGGATATCTGAAAGCCTATTCTCTCAGACAATTCAGGTAGTTGATGTTCATGATTGCTGAAATGATGTTGGCAAAAATGGCCAAGACATCTGTAAAAGCCAGACATTCGACACACTCACTACTTCGAGCTTGGGACCTAACGTATAGCAATCTCACTCCGTTCTTTCCTCCCCTGTGTAGAGATTTCATAGCCTTGTCTGACAGTTCTGATTTGCAATGTCTGCCACATCTCATCCATGAATTTCACTTTCCCGTCTGTCTTGATGAGAATCTGGATGATCAGATTACTGAACGTGTCTCCCACTCCGAACTCTGCTTGAACATGCAGTGATGTCACTGGGTCAATCGAGACACGTGCATCCTTTAAATCGACGAAAAGACCTCGTAATTGGACCTGATCCTTTCCTTCAGACTGAAGCTCGGAACCCAAATACCAATTTCGACATTTTGATTGTGCTGCTATATACGAATGAAAGCGGAATTCTAAAGGAACGAACACCATAGCTGAGTTAACTTAATTTTGTCATGTGACAAATTTCGCCACCAGCGATCTTTAACTTGCTATTAACAATGATTTGTGGGGACAAGGTCTTAGACCGTCCTAAAAATATCGACTACCTCGGCCCGGATCAAACCTGAAAACTTGTGATAATATATCGAACACTCTACCGGTAATGCATCAACGTAGCTCAGCCTGGTAGTGTGCAATAAACACTGACAATTTGACAGTGCGAAGGTCACACCTCAACAACCACACGATGTGCTACGGCACAAGGACAAACGCGGACACTGATCGAGATGTTTATACATGATGTTTGAGGCAGCTTCTGAATGCTGAGAATGTTTTGGAAATATTCATAGTTAGCTGTATCACTGACAACTTCGCTTCTGTGGGGTTTAGACGCATCCTGACCAATGATAAGTGAAACATCTGTCTTCAGGCAACACCATGCTGCTCTCTCTAGTTCTGCTCGCGGTGGCTGCGCAGGCCTGTGCCCTCTCCACGCAGTGTGACCAGTCCCGAAGTTTGAAATTCTCGGTGTCCAGTTGGAGGAATGAGTCAGGCCATCGGCTTGTAGCGGTGAGTATAAAATCATTAGTTACATCTACAAGGTACTGTATTTATATATTTCAATGAATAATTTTTTAATATGGCGTGAAATAACGAGAGGGTTGCCTCCATAGTACAGGAATATCAAGGCACAAATTATTCATTACCAAAACACATTGGGAAATTGATACGTTTATCTTTAACATGAATGTACACAGGACAGATATATTCATTTTAATATTTTCAAACATTGAATGATCCACCACTAAGGAAGCTGTTCTCATACCGAGTATACATACATTTAAAGTGTAAGCGAAGTCAGTTTAAAATACGTATAATATTCTGAATGACGATATGTAATTCTCAGGTTCAAGCGTTTGACGAGATCTGTCTTTCTTTGTGAAATTTTTCCTCTTTGCATGGCCAAATTTAGAAAATTATTTCACGACGGCAATCATTGAGCTTAATATCTGATATGTCGTCATTTCAGGATATAACTAATTACGTATTCGATCCTGGCTGCTTTAAAATGACTTAGCAGAACATTGCAACATTGGAATATGAAAGCTTGCTCAGCTTCATTCGTGGTTTAGTTATTCAAAGGAATACAAAAGGCAAAATTGTTTTTCTTAACAAATTTTCTACTACCATAGAAACATTGATGTACTGTACTTCTTTTATGCCTTCATTTGATTTTCGCTCACCACTTAACTTGTATACATTTTTGGCTTGATATGCTAGTGTATTAACAGCATGTGTCTGGAAAAAATGCACTGGAACACTGAAACACATAGACGTGCCAAATGTGTTAAAGCTGTTTCGATAGGCAGTAATTAAAAGTGTTATGAAAGAGTTGTATAAATGAAAGTAATTCATAATAATTAATAATACAATGCACGAGGTATAAATACGTCAGCCCTAATTACGTTTAGGACCGTAAGCCGGATACGGACTTCATTAACACTCAAAATTTTAACTGATTTAGGTTTGTGAGTAGGCCCATCTGTTCAAATATACATTTAATTTTTTATATTGTCCTGTCAAATCTCAATAATTACTATTAGAGTCTAGTTAGTTGTTAATTGTATTGCAAAACGAAGTTAAAGATATCACCATTAAAATGCAATAAAATATACAGAGGGAAAGGAGACAAAAATTATAACGGATTAAAATATTCATTATATGAGTGAATAGATTAGGTGTCACTTAACACCTCGCGTGATCACGCGAGTGCGGACACAGAAGTGACCATGAGCTGTTATTGCTCAAGTAACCTCAAACCAGTTCATATCCGTCAGGGAACACCTCTGCACCACCTATTCAATATTTTCCGCTATTATAGAGAAGGTTAGTACCTCATTGGTAATTTTCAACTTCAACCTCCCCATAACAGTAAAGAATCCTATTTGCAGCCGCAAGTGAATCGCAGACGTCGTCATGAGATAACAAGTAAAGCGACGTGAAATTACATTCTATGACTTGATATTGATATAACTGGTAAATTTACCTGGGTGTTCAGTCATTCACCGAGGTACATGCCACACACTCTGGAGCACAACATATTCCATTTTTAACATAAACTACACAAGTTGCAAACATTAAAATAGATGAGAGAACAGGATATTTCCCCTTTCCAACTAACCTGCTCTTAAAATGTATTACTCTAACTAACCCATAACAGACTCCTGGACATCACTGTCTCATAAATAAGATTACATTACTAGAATACTGCATGCAGATTATATCTAGCAATGTTTTCTATGAATTAATAGAAGTCTACGTTTTACACAGAAATGACAGATGCTAACTGACCAGTACAGCATATGTACAGAGTAAAACCACTCTCTTTATTTAACTGAGTAGATTCTTCGTATCAGTGTTAGTGAAGCCGAATATGATGATAAATATTAGAAATGAAAATTAGCAGATCATCATCATCATCATCATCATCATCATCATCATCATCATCATCATCATCATCATCATCATCATCTTCCATTTAGCATAAGGGAGCAGTCGCCTTGTTAGGATACATATTGGATTTTTAAAATATAACAGATGTGTAGTGGACTCCACAATATTGACATGATTGGTGTTGTTAAGTCTTCTTGGCTTTCATTACAATCAATCAATCAATCAATCAATCAATCAATCAATCAATCAATCAATCAATCAATCAATCAATCAATCAATCAATCAATCAATCAATCAATCAATCAATCAATCAATCAATCAATCAATCAATCAATCAATCAATCAATCAATCAATCAATCAATCAATCAATCAATCAATCAATCAATCAATCAATCAATCAATCAATCAATCAATCAATCAATCAATCAATCAATCAATCAATCAATCAATCAATCAATCAATCAATCAATCAATCAATCAATCAATCAATCAATCAATCAATCAATCAATCAATCACCACTGATCTGCAATTAGGGCAGTCGCCCGCGTGGCACATTCCCTATCTTCTTTATAAGGACCAAGAGTCAAGTTCCTCCCAAACAACTCCTCACTACATTACCTTACACGTAAAATATTTATATTACTATATGCAATGCCAAGTAATAGATACAGTGTATTACACTCTATCATGTTCTAGGCTGATGTGCACTCGCATACGTCAGACAGGGATAGTGTTTCCTTGACAGTGGAACTGCTGACCGAGAAGTGTGGTGATAGCAGCGGTGTCATCCTCAAGACATTGAGTAGTACCGGACAGCCTGAGGAGCAGGCATCAGTCAGACCTACTGTCCTGCTAACAGGTAGTATCTTCATAGGTGTTCGGTGGTGTTATTGGACATGATTGTATCTAAGGGAACCAGCTGGTTTCTTTGGTCCTTGGAAATCTATGCCAGTTAGGAGTTGTCCTCGGCCCAGTTATCTTTGTAAGAGTTGGGTGATATTATTAGTCCAGATAACTTTACAGTATCAGGTGGTGTTATTGGTGCTGATAATATTATAGCAGTTAGGCGTTGTGATTTATACTGATATCTCTATAAGTGTAACCGGTTGTTATAAAAGTCTTGAATTGGTCTAGGAATTTCAATAAGAATTACATGGTGTTATTTGTAAATATATCTCCACAGTCGTTAGATGATGTTACTGGTCCGCATATCACTAAGGCAATTAGTTGTTTCGATTGGTCTGGTCATCTCCTTAGTAGTTATATGAAGACAATGGTCAAACATCTTTAAGGTAGGCCTAGTTAGGTGTTGCCATATGTCCATATATCTGTAGATGTAATGCGGGGTCAATGTTTCAGATGTCTCCATCAGCTGCTGCCTGAGGTAAATATAGCTATAATATGTCCATGTACAAATTTAGAGCAGAATTTATCATGCAAATCACAGCTCAAGTTCTAAATTCTTCTCATAGAATGTGTAATTCATTGTCTATAGCCTGACGTTGTAGGCGGCCTTTATTCTTCCGGTGATCAAGTCAACAGAGTGCTATTGTAGGTAACGCCTGTTACGCTGTTTTCACGACAGTACACTTCTGACTGACATCACTTGCCTTTGTTCTACCGGACA
The DNA here is from genome assembly GCF_040414725.1 of Anabrus simplex. Classification (NCBI taxonomy): domain Eukaryota; kingdom Metazoa; phylum Arthropoda; class Insecta; order Orthoptera; family Tettigoniidae; genus Anabrus; species Anabrus simplex. The sequence continues at coordinate 427,957,005 of NC_090268.1, read as the reverse complement.
CCTAATCTGGCGATACACGCGTCAACGCTTCAACACGGAGTCTACTGTTGGTGGTTGTGCCATGCCGAGTTATTTCGACACACAAACACATAGACCAATGCTTTCCTAGCACCTAGCCTGTGTCTGAAATGTTCACAGATTAAAGTTACATGTCATAAACTCTTTGTTATTCAGCCGTACATTTTGTATGGTACGTAGACATATGTTCCAGTGGCAACATTTCCTCTCGCGTGAACTCTCTCCACACGAGGATGCCACCAACACCAGACTGAACTGCAGCCTGCTGGCTAGGCAGATCCATTGCCTCACGTGCTTGGCGACGCACTTGTATCCTGAATACGGCGTACATAATTGCTAGCACGATTCGTCCATCCAAGTGATCTTCAGCCAGTGTTTTAGTGTTCAATGGCGATGTTCCTTTGCCCATGTGAGGAGGTGTCCTCTATTGGAAGGAAGCTTCTGTACCGTTTTCAGGGAAAATGATTTTGGATGGCTCACACGTTGTTGTTATCTACACTGATTTCGCGAGTGATATGCTTCAACTGGACCCACCTATCCGCTCTTATCATCCGAGTTAGCCGTAGGTGCTCCCCGAAATAAACACCTTGTACATTATGGAATTTGACTCCGATGGTGCTGATTGTTCACGAATCCACGTATATTTTAGAATCTCGTAATATTATTTCGCTATCTCGTATGACTGTATTGCAACTCTTTAATCGTGTTATATATAGTTCACTATTTTCTACACAAAAATTCTTAGATGTAAGTGAATAATTTGCTGTCGGTACAATATTTTGGGGAACTGTTCTCACTTGCGGACGCGTACACTCTTGCAACTTGGCTGTACTCGGCAAGCTTTATATTTTATGACCATGTTCATTCATCGCTACTTTCGTCTCGCCCAGAGAAAGTACCGGCTTACAAGGGTGCGGGGAGGGGGGAGGAAAAACGTATTCAAATTGTACTTGGACACGGAATTCTACAGGAAGTAAAATTATTTTATATAATTAGTAAGTTCGTATGTGTTGGAAGAAGCCGTAAGGAAATAATATATGGGATTCCAAACGCTAATAACAGATTCAATTAAAAAGAATAATTTCTTGACATCCAGAAATATAATTTTATGATATTGTATGTAGAACTGTACCATTGCTTACAGGAGCTCAGGCAAAGGAAGGGCTTCCTGCCTTTGAGGCTTGGTTTGAGAGAAGTATGCTTAAAATTTGCTGGACAGCAAAGCTAAGGTATTCTAACAAGCGCAAGAGACAATAAGTCTGATGAAGAAGAACTAAAAAAATCTAATTGGACACATAGTTCGTCGTTAATGATTTCATTACTAGAATAATGTATGTAAAAAGGCAAATAGAAGGGAAAACTGACCGGGAAATACGTAAGTCAGGACATGAACTGTAACTCACACAGTTAGCTCAAGAGGGAAGCAGAGAAGCGCGAGAAGGGGAGAAGCTGCCCGCTTATAACTTAGGAAGATTCTCACAATGACGTGCTCACGATAAAATCTCTCCCCTTGTTTCCATTTTCAGTAAATTTCACTAAATATTTACCATTTTTCTGTTGTCGTACCGTAATGTATTTAGATGTATAATGTCAGATTCTCCGGTAACCGAGATTTAGAAAACTTCGGTGATCTTTTGCTTAATGATCACAGTAATGTTAATAGAATCGATTCCTCATGATGTGAGTGTAATGTTAGTCGTCCTACAGAATACCGTCGGTAGAAGTAAGGAGCAAAACTAACGTGAAGTTTTGTGATGAGAATTGAGATAACACACAGCTCATTGTACATTCCAATTGTAAAATATTAGTTCATGCGCATAATTACTAATTCATCAGATTGGATACTGCCCCACAATATTGGTGAAACGAATGTCACGGGTTTATTCAATTCATTATAACGTATGAATGTAAACCACCATTCTTCGCAGTCTACCTTCAAAATCTGAACAAAGTCTACCAATATGCTATGGACATTGTAATTATAATATAAATGTATAATGGATCCTACTATTGAATACAATATAGTAAGTTATATTTCATCTTTAAATATGACGTTTCTATATTAATCATAAATGTTTCGAATCATTTTAGAACCATCTTTAGCGGATACAACCATAACAAATATGTTACATTAAATAATATAATACCGGTAGTTAAAATATTATAACATTTGGCACATTAAAGTCTTATTGTGACGTTCTAGTAGCATGTTAATAAGAAATAATTAAAATAACTGTCTTGATATACAATATCTTCCGTGTCTTAATTTAAAATCTTGGTGTGTAAATAAAAATATTTACATTTCTTATTTGTGAGTTGACTTCATCGTAACGTGTTATTGCTGGTTGAAAATTGATTTTTTAGGTGGTAAGTGTTATATTACAATTTTACTATGTGCTGTTCATGTTGGTAGAGTTCCATCAAATTGATTTCTGTGTAATCTGTAATGAAATTATAAAGTAAATATACGAGGGGCGTACTATATTTTTTACGTTTTTCTTTGTACGTCCGGGCATGCCTAACATTTCTTTCTTGAGGGTGGTGACGTGTAACTAGTGTCTTGTTCCAAAGTTTGGTAGCAGCAGACGCACAGGGGCCAACGAATGCACTCGTCATAGCCCTTACATAACAACACTGTCAGCGTAGTAGCAGACAACAAGGAAAGCAACAGTCAGGACAGCACTATACTACTTGGTTCCTATGGAAAGAAAGCGTGACCACTGCAGAAATTCATCGGCGCTTGGTGGCAGTCTGTGGAGAACATGCACCGCCATGGCAGACAGTTTACAGCTGGGTGGAAGGTTGGAAAACAGGGCTCATGGTAATGGAGCCATGTCTCATCACCAGTCACAAGCCTAGCCATGAAGTCGGCTGGATTTTGGTCATGGCGGTGCAAACGTTCTCTGCACACGTCCACACTCCTCTGATTTTCGTCTGCAGACAAGAGTCTAGGCACCCACGTGGATGACATCTTCCCCAACTGTAAGTGGCCGTGTACAGTCCACCGCAGGTGTTTCGGCTAATTCCCGTGGCTACCTCCATTTCCGTAAATGTGATACATTTGTTTCCTTGGATGGCCTGTTCGACCCGGGCAATGTTAGCTGGTATTGACACTGTCACATTCCTTCCAGAACTGGTTCCCTTGTCCACCTATCTGCGCCCAGTTTCCAAACTTCCACCCAGTTGTAAACTGTTATCCGTGACGGCGCATGTTCTCCACAGACTGCCACCAAGCGCCGATGAAACACCAAGTCGTATAGCGCTATCCCTGACGGTTGCTTTCCATGTTGTCTGCTCCTACGCTGACAGTGTTCTTATGTAATGGTTATGACGAGTGCATTCGTTGGCCTCTGTGCGTGTGTTGCTACTAAACGGTGGAAGAAGACACCAGTTACACGTCACCACCTTCAAAAGTTAAGTGTGAAGCATACCCGGACGTACTGTACAAAAAAATAAAGTGTATAACATTCGTATGCTTCAGAAATTATGCTACCTATGTGAAATCAGAAAATTTAGCGGAATGAATATAGACAACAATAAAATGTTCAAGAATCAGGCAATCATTGTAGCTAATGTTGTTTCTCGGAATCATACAAGTTGACAAGCTGAAGGAATATTGCAACGGATACTACCTGCTGCTAAAAATCGCTAATTAATGTTGTCACAACTCTTAAGGTGTTTTCGGCGGAATTGAAGTAATCGTAGCTGCAATTGTCTGGCACAATGACAGTGCCTTTTCATGAAAATCATTTTCTAAATATTTTCCGTATATGTTTGTTACCTTTAAGTTATTGACTAGAATTAAAGTTAATTTTAAACATATTCATGCGGGTGGAAATTTAAATTTTTGATTCCACCGTACCTACGATTTTGCCTTCAAAATATCAGATTCATTTGTATTTTAGACAGAGGAGTGGTAAAGTGGTTATTTTATTCAGCCTTTCATTTATAAAATGGCAACGTTAAAATTTCACCTTATTACATGATAATAAGAAATCTGAGTGATACACGGTGACTACGGGGTAACTAGTGGTACGACGTTCTTTAAAGGAGGAGGAGTTCATTTACTTCTAAGACATTAAAAATAATATATTGTTTCATTACTTTGTTTAATTATAAATATATTATTATTAATGACCTCTCATTCACTCTCTCTTTGCATCAACAGTTTCGCCACTACCTGGCTACCATCATATTCCTGGTTTTGGATATTACAAAAGGGTTTCAACCTCAATGAACTGGAAATATGGGGTGGAGGCTTGTCGGAAGGAAGGCACACGAATGTTGCTCGTGGAAACTCAGGAAGAGCTTGACGCTGTCTACGGGTGGAATGGCTGTTGTCCATGGGTTGGAGTAAATCGTGAAAATTCTTCTGGACCTTGGATTAATATCTTAGGTAAGTCAGACTCTGCTCGACTGGGTGTAGACAACAATATCTGGTGAATGGATCATGGTATACAGATTTTCTCTTGAATATTTCTTTGAAATTAACGTAGTACATATCGTGGGATACTGCAGTCACGTGCTAGTAATGAACCATGGGTAATGGCTGTGTGGCAAGTAAGCGGTCCTGGGAGCTGGGATACAGTTGCTTGAAATCAGATTGGGATTTCGGACATATTCTGAGTCGCTGTCTTTCTTGTGGTGAAGCAACTAGGATTGTTCAAACCACTGGCCATCCCCTACCTTTAGTGTGGAGTTACTCACCGAAACTATGTTTACGTGGGGTAGCATCCAACTTCACAATTTGTTACCGCGCGTGCTCAGAACCTTTTTAAGCAAACCTCGGACCTATGGGACTGACGAAATACCACTTCCTTGTGATATACAACGGACTCCACGGAAACAACAAACGAAACGCAATTCCATGTGGAGCTATAACTATTAATGGAGATCATTGAAAAAAAGAGCGTAGGGCTGGGTGAGTCAACAATGAGGATGCATATTGATGGGCTAGGGTTTAATGATATTCGTGTGTACGGCGATGACGCGGAAGAGAGCAGTTTATACTACTGCATGTAATGAACAGGTGTCAGAAATTGAGATACAGGGCGAGGGATAAGCCCCCTGATTACGAATACCTTAGAACGCGAAGTTGTTTCAATTAAATACGAAAATGCGCAAATAGTATTTGTAGATTCACAGTTGACGGGAATAATACGTGAATTTTCTGAGTTAATATTCGCCATGTCGGGGTCAGACAGGTCGAAGTCGACATTTGAAAATAGAATTGAAGGACATTTTACGGTGCTGGGTACAGTTGGAGAAGATGTGGAACTAGTAGTAATGGTAACCGTTTATTGGACTTCTGTGCTAATATGGGATTAGGTGGGATTAGCGTATAGGCTCCAGATCCATGAACTAAATCATACCCGAATTTGAACTCCGAGAATCTGTTGCAATTGTGTGGTATTTTGGGTATTAATCGATGGTACAAGCCAGTGTGTTTTTATCAGTAAACTAAGTATCACAAGGCCTGGGTCTAGGGAAAGTGACATATGTCTGCAGAAGCACGAGCGTCGAGAACCTCCAGGTCGACACAGAAATACATCGCAACGATCCAAAAATTGCACTTAACACAATGAGGGCATAGAAGAAAGAACAAATGGCATGCAATTGAACAACGTAGAAAGAATTTAGTGCCCAAGATTAAATTGTGGAATGATTTAGTTAATTACTTGGAATTGTTTAGTTATCCATCAGGGAAACATTTCAGGATAGAATTAAAGGTTCTTAGAAAGGGTAGGAAAAGGAAAACAAATAACATATTCTGCAAGTCAGGTGAACTCAGTAGGTCCCAGGAATCACTGGAGGTGAGGAAGAATTTTCTGAAGTTGCCAAATTAAACGGAACTCTTCCAATTTAAGTCAGGAACAGCCGAGTGTCTGTTGAGGAGAACAACGATAGCATTAAAAATACAAATGGAGGTAAATAGACTGAAGAGTCGTAAAGCAACAGGACCCAAACTTGTGAAATACGTTGGAGAGACAGGGATAGATTAGTAGGAATAACATGGAATGTTTGTAATGTATCTTGTCTTCGGAAGAAAATAGTAATAATATCATATTTAAGTAAGGGGCAGGGGGAATTAAATAAATATCGAGATAGTTCAAAGATCATTGAACCAGTCAAGATGTTCACAGATATTTTTAAGTGGTGTACGGTCATTGCCAGAGAGTAAGAATAAAGATTGATTGTCAGCGCACTTCAAATCCTTCCGCAATCATTTTAGGGGACAACCGAAGTGCTGCCAATGATTGTGACAATTCCCATTAATTTTCCCAACTTTGGAGCTGAAGAAAGAAAATGTGCACAGTAGCTGACGACAACATATCCTGAACTTCTCGTTTTATTTGATTTTCGGTATACGATGGCCTTCTAATCACGTATTTATTCTATAGCAGTATACAACCCCCAGTCCTTATACCTTGTGCGCTAATTTGTTATACTTCCATTCACAGGTCAGCAGATGAACACGACGGACTTCTTTGGCTGGCTCCCAGGCTATCCTAAAGGAGAGGGTAATTGTATGTATCTGCATGATGCACCCAATTATGGGACAAAAAACTTTGACTGTAAAGTCGAAATATCGGTAGTCTGTGAACAATATTTGTAACTGCACAACGAACTATTGACATGAGAGCTCTCAGAAAACTTGTACTGATTAAACGATTTTCAATAAACATTTGTACATTACTGCTCACTTCCCTGACCTTTGTATGCCTGGGTTGTGCAGATGTCGAGCAAATACATAACAACCTTTTATGTTTAAAAATACAGGCAGAAGGTTCGTATTTACCTATTTCAATGTTAAAACAGGTTTAGAATAATTTGTTAATTAAGGCAAATGAAAACATGACTGAAAAATCACAGCATTGTACAAATGGAGAAGAAATACTGGGGTATCATGCCCCATGAACTATGAGATAATCGCTCACTTGAAGTACGAGTTGGATATTACAACTCTCCAGGTGAGTGTAGGATTAATACCCGTCAAAGAAATTCAGTCGTCCGGATCGTTTGAAATACATATTAACGATCTAATGAAAAGTAGTACGCCGCACCATTATTAAGTTTGTCCCTCACATATAGGAATACATTTAGACACATGATAATACGAAGCATCATTCGAAGCGAGACCCTAACACAAGTACGTATTCTTCCAATACAACACTTATATATATCTGACCCAAGTCACGGTAAAGATCACGATGGCGTTCAAACCCATCATCTCAACGCATTAGGCTCAACACATAAACAGACACAGCAAGTATAAATGATCACGAATAGCATGGCAAGAAAAATAAACATCAGTAACATGGCACAGTAATCTGAAATCAAAGACAAGAACGAAACACGGATCAGTGTTCGAACCCACGTTCTTGTAGATAGTCTGCCAAGATGAATGTAAAAGAATTCTGTCGGTAGTCTGTGAACAAATTTTTTAACTGCACACCGAACTGCTCTCTGCCTTCATATGCCTGGGTTGTGCAGATGTCGAGCAAATACATAACAACCTCTTATGTTTAAAAGTACAGGGAGAAGGTTCATCCTTATCTATTTGAATGTGAAAACAGGTTAAGAATCATTTGTTAATTAAGGCAAATGAAACCATGACTGAAAAATCACAGCACTGTACAAATGGAGAAGAGATATTGGGGTATCATGCCCCATTAAACTATGAGTTTATCGCTCACCTGAAGTACGAGTTCGATATTAAAACTCTCCAGATGGTTGTAGGATTAATACCCGTCAAAGAAATTCAGTCGTCCTGATCGTTTGAAATACATATTAATGATCTAATGAAAAGTAGTACGCCACACAATTTTAAAGTTTGTCCCTCACATACAAGAATAACTTATATATATACATATCTGACCCAAGTCACGTCGTTAAAACGCGTCATCTCAACGCATTAGGCTCAACACATAAACAAACGCAGCACATAGAAATGATCACAAATAGCATGGCAAGAAAAATAAACATCAGTAACACGGCACAGGAATCTGAAATCAGAGACAAGAACGAAACACGGATCAGTGTTCGAACCCACGTTCTTGTAGATAATCTTCCAAGATCTGCGACCTGAAACCTCTACTAAAGAAACGTGGCTGTAAGTTTAGATGACGTTTCCAAATTCCTTATTTCTCGCCGACAGTGATGGGAACAGCTAATGATGTTCGCGAAATAATTATTAGAGCGAACTTGAAATAGCTGCATGTGGGACGGAATTGCCTTACTTAAACCGGACGCTAAATCATTGAATGGCCCGGCGGCGTATCTTTCATTGTCCTGTATAACCTGCCGTAACATTATCTCGCGGCTCACTTGGCCGCGAAATATACTTTCACTTTCCGTTCAGCTAGTTCATTACGGCTCACCCAGTTAACAATCATTCAATAATATCCTTCCGATTCATAAACACAACACGACCATTTTTTTATTTTTTTTTTCATAAAATCGACACTATCCCAAGATTTTCTACATCTCACATTTCTCAATAGCCTATATTTTCTTTATTCTTTCTCCTTCAGTTGTAAAATTTCCTCGATTTGGAAAGCTCTGAAGTCCGAGTACATCTCCTGACGCCCCTTTCATTCACATCTTATGACAGGCAGGGGATACCGTGGGTGTTATTCTATTGCCCGCGCCCACAGGGGGAAATCAATTTGGGTTGTGATTACGAGGCCTTTAGCTGAGTCTTTACACTGCTTTCACTTACTTGGGTTAGGCTCTCACCGATTCTAGCCCATCCGACCTCCCCTGGTCAACACTTGTTCTTTTCCGACCGCGACGGCATTAGCGCATTCGAGGATTAGGAAGTTTATCATTTCCACGCACTTTGTGGCCTTCATCTTTCTTTTGCCGATATCTTCATTTTTCGAAGTGTTGGATCCCTTCCGTTTGTTTTCTTCTGATTAGTGTTTATAGAGGATGGTTGCCCAGTTGTACTTCCTCTTAAAACAATAATCACCACCACCACTTTGTACTATATAGCTGCATGGGTTATCAATAAACTAGTTAAGAGTAGCTAAGAACATCACTCTTGTTGCACATGTGCAGAGTATTTTTGCCTTAGAACCCAAAGAAATACCACAAGAATGGATAACAACAGTTACCATACATAATGTAATGCACTCAACTCAAAAGGCATTCAGTGTTTGTCAACATACCGGGGTAACCTTTTAGAAACGCAGTATCGGTAGTTACTTTCTTAATAAAGAAAACGCTGAAGGTAATTTATTAAAACTGTCTTTTAGTACTTTAATACAGTACTTCAAGTTCAGTATTTCATGTACCGGTAATCATAATATGACACAGATACTGTACAGATTTCTATGTTTCTGTCAACAAGATTACGTATTTGACAGATGATATTAATAAGAAACACAGTAAGACAAAGTTGTAAGGGAGTAAAAGTGTAGGACATGACCTTTTCTGTTGATTCTTGTTTCTATAAAAAAAAAAAAATCAGGCTCTGTTAATTATCTTCCTATTCAAATAGCTGTGAATGTATTTATATCATTTGAGTGTTATACATTTATCTATCTATCTATATCTATCTATCTATCTATCTATCTATCTATCTATCTATATATAAATGTCATTGTATGTGTGTGTGCATGCATTACATCTCCTCCTAAACCACTGCAGCGATTTCAACCAAACTTGGTATACTTACGACTTAGTATCAGGTAACAAACCGCGTGGGGTTAAGAAACCCCAAGTACCCTAAAGGGCTGGGGGGGGGGGCGCGGAGGACGACATTTAAAAATATTCGAAAATGGTGCCGAATCCATACTTTTCGGGGTCGCTGAGATGAATAGTGACACTCCGGAATTTTTTAACGTCCAAATTCAACCCCCTTTTTGGTGGGGGGCAAGGGGGGAGTGATATATCAAAATAATATAAAATAATGTCGAATCCATCCTTTTCGGGGTCACAGAGATGAATAGTGACACTCCAGATTTTTTTGACAAACCGCGTGGGGGTAAGACACCCGAAGTACCCTTAGGGGCGGGGAGCGAGTGGGAGTGACATTAAAAAATATTCGAAAATGGTGTCGAATCCATACTTTTCGGGGTCACTGAGATGAATACTGACACTCCGGAATTTTTTAAAGTCCAAATTCATCCCCCTCCGGAATTTTTTAAAGTCTAAATTCAGCCCCCTTTGGGGTGGGGGCTAAGGGGAGTGAAATATCAAAATAATCGAAAATAGTGTCGAATCCATCCTTTTCGGGTCGCTGAGATGAATAGTGACACTCTGGATTTTTTAACAAACCGCGTGGGGGTAAGACACCACAAGTACCCTTAGAGAGGGGGGCGTGGCGGGGCGAATTTAAAAATATTCGAAAATGTTGTCGAATCCATATTTTTCGGGGTCGCTGATGAATACTGACACTCCGGAAATGTTTAAAGTCCAAATTCAGCCCCCTTTTGGGTGGGGGGCAAGGGGGAATGATATATCAAAATAATGTCGAATCCATCCTTTTCGGGGTCACAGAGATGAATAGTGACACTCCGGATTTTTTTGACAAACCGCGTGGGGGTAAGACACCCGAGTAGCCTTAGGGGCGGGTGGGGGGCGAGTGGGAGTGACATTAAAAAATATTCGAAAATGGTGTCGAATCCATACTTTTCGAGGTCGCTGAGATCAATAGTGATACCTCAGAATTTTTAACGTCCAAATTCAGCCCCCTTCTGGGTGGGAGCAAGGGGGGGAGTGATAGATCAAAATAATAGAAAATATTGTCGAATCCATCCTTTTCGGGGTGGCTGAGATGAATAGTGTCACTCCGGATTTTTCTTGACAAACCGCGTTTGGGTAAGACACCCGAAGTACGCTTAGTAGGGGGGGGGGCGATGGGGTGACATATAAAAAATTGGAAAAAATAGTGCCGACCATACTTTTCGGGGTCGCTGAGATGAATACTGACACTCCGAGATTTTTTAAAGTCCAAATTTAGCCCCATTTGGGGTGGGGGGCGAAGGGGAGTGAGATATAAAAATAATCGAAAATAGTTTCGAATCCATCCTTTTCGGGGTCGCTGAGATGAATAGTGACACTCCGGATTTCTTTTGACAGACAGCGTGGGGTAGGGTGCGAGGGGGATGATATATAAAATATTCGACAATAGTGGTGAATCCATACTTTTCCAGGTCGCTGAGATGGACTGTGACACTCTGGATGCCCCACAAGACTAAGTTCAACCTCCATCGGCATGGGGGAGGTTAGAAGGAAGAAAAGACAAAATGTCCAAAATGACCTAGATAACTTTTGAATCCACAGTTTTTGGGGTTCCTTCACTGAATGGGCCCTAATACTCCAATATTCCTTATTTGGACTCAATGACCGCGCTGATATTATGCTCCATATTGAACACCTTCACGCAAGCCCGTGTCGTGGGCGCTTTACCTTCGGAAGCATGGATAGCATGTGGTAATGTTTAACATTACGTGCATGTTTTACTATTGAATCGTGTCGCTTACTGAACGGATCTGTTGTAGTATTAAACGTGATGAATTAATTATACGTATATTGCTAAATATTTTCACCGAATAAGACGTTATATCTTCTATAGCAGTTACATTAATCGTCAATTTTTAAAGTGAGAAAGTCTGGCGGTACAATTTTTCTTATTCTTCTTCATTCGTACCTTTCCCCAATTACGTAGGGTCGGAACTTTGTATGGAATTAGCCGACACTTACGCGCGGATGCCTTTCGTGAAGTCGACCCTATGTGGTGTTTCTGTAGTGGTTTGTAGTGTTTTGTGTTCTGTTGTGTACGTTAAGATGTTTAATGATGCATGTACAAACACCCATCCCGTGACCTACAGAAAGTAACCAGACAATATTAAAATCTTCGATCCGGGGCCCTTTGAACTGAATTAAGCAGGCTATAGTTTGGTGGATTCAGAAAACGTGTTTTGAATGTCTAGCCTACGTTTCTTATTCCTGGCATTTTGCCTATTCATTGGTGATACTCCTTAAGAACTAAACAACTATTCTGAATACGCATACATATTTTCCTAGCAACTGTACTGGTACTAAAAATTGTGTAAGAACCTTCTGCTTCGTGTTTTCATGCGTGAGCAATGTACGTTATTGCAAAATTCCGTATTACGATCTCGGTGTGCTGAGAAGTACCCTCAACATGGCGGTAGGTGCATGGACAGCTCTTCCCCAATCACTCGCTACTGCGCAGCCAGCGGTGTGCGGCCTTGGTGCTAAGAGTCCCGGTAACAGTTGGAATCGGGTACATCATATCTATAGCACGACACCTAAATACATAGAGTTACGTATATCATGTTTATCCCACATCTCCTCGCAAACCACGTTTCGGGCCCGCTGCTCACATTAACATGTACTTTAGCACGTCTAACTATCCACCGCTGCAATATAAATACGCACAACTTACCTTTCATTCATCGTTCTTGGTGTGGCCGCTCATGTATAAATTCGTAGCTGTGCAGGTTCGTCTGCCATCTACCGCTTTCAATGGAACTGTATGTAAATATCGCCCTCTACTATGACTGCGCAGTCCATTGCCAGCTTCGATATCCATCCGAAGCAGCCATTCGATGCGTACCGAGCAGGCGGTGGCGCAGTCCAGAGCGATGATCTACCATGTCACGCGTCTGCCATCTACCGTTCGCAATGGAACTATGTGTAAACATCGCCCTCTACTATGACTGTGCAGTCCACTCAACGAGCTAGAATAACATAGAGAGGCGGAAGCGCTGCCTGGGTGAACCTAATAGAACGAACGTCCGCCATGTTTCCTGTGGTCACACAAGCAAGGGGGCATGGCCTTTAAATGACGAAAAGTGTAGAAAATAAGCATTTTAGAATCGCTGGGGGAGAATTAAAGACCGTTGCCGAAAGCTTGAAGCATGAAAGTGAATACCGCCACTTCATCATATTGCGGCACGAGGCCAACATCACGATCAGTTGATTGTAGGGTAGTTCGAAATCATTGCACAGTGACATACGAATAGGCCTCGAAATCGGAACAAGAGCGTTACCCTGCTTGGCTGTTGTGGTTAAGCGTAAATTAGAATAAAAACGATGGACATAAATACTTATGACAGGAAACCTTAAAATCATAGGGACCTACAATAGGTTACAACCTCATTCTGTTCATATTTTTAAAATTATTGCATCCTCATGAGTACTGTGTTCCTTTCTTAATCTGTTTACCCTCCCGTGTTGGTTTTTCCCACGGACTCAGCGACGGATCCCACCTCTACCACCTCAAGGACAGTGTTCTGGAGCGTGAGACATTGGGTCGGGGGATACAACTCTGAGGGAGGGCTGCACCTGCTATGCTGAACAGGGGCCTTGTGGGGGCGAGAAGGAAGCGGCCGTGGCCTTAAGTTAGGTACCATCCCGGCATTTGCCTGGAGGAGAAGTGGGAAACCACGGAAAATCACTTCGAGGATGGCTGAGGTGGGAGTCGAACCCACTTCTACTCAGTTGACCTCCCCATGCTGATAGAATCCCATTCCAGCCCTGGTGCCCCTTTTCAAATTTCGTGGCGGAGCTGGGAATCGAACCCGGGCTTCCAGGGGTGGCAGCTGCTCACGCTAACCAGTGCACCACAGAGGCGGCCCACGAATACTTTACCACAATAATCGTTTAGTGTAATTATTTTTTATAATATAGGGGGGATATCATGTTTCTCCCATTACCATATCATACTGGGATTACTAGCTGAAAGATAACCTTGAAAGTTGTCCATTATGAAGTGTGGCATAGTTTTAAAAACCAAGGCAACAGACATCTACAATAAAGTCTGTATACATTTCCAAAATAGCAGTAAAATGCTGTATTTATCATACTTGGTGTGCGTTTGAACGAAATTCAAGTGAGTTTTTGTGGTTACGTTTTCTTGGTGGTGGGCGCTCCATTTCCTTTATTTGTAAATGTGAATGAAAATTAAATAGGGCTGGAAATGTACAGAGCATAAGCAACTGAATTGAGTGGGATACCATTTATCTCTTTTCGCCCTCACAACGCATTGTTCGGTTAATTCCTTGTTCTTTAAACGAAATCTGAAACAAAATTCGACAAATAATTACCGTGGCTATCCGTACTTTCGCTAAGTAAACAATAAAATGGATTTAATTACAAACAGAAATTACAAAAAGGAATGTCGGCTATAATTCAGTAATACTTACTTAAAGTACGATATATCCTTGGTTTTATTACTCCGATTAGTACAACCATACGCTGAGCTTACGGCTGGCATTCTTGAAAGCAAGAATCTATGTTTTCACTTCTTAAAACTTAGGGAATTAAATTGGCATGCACGATCTCCCTGTCACCTCAACATATGCTCTCGCGCCAATTCGCTTTGTTTTGACAACCGTTAACATGGCTGCCCCTTATCAACTTGCTTCGAGCAGGGAGCGCTGATGTCAGGTATATAGCCCCTCTACGTTATTCTAGCTCGTTGAGTCCAGTACGTGCTCGATATGTATCCGAAGCAGCCATTCGATGCGTACCGAGCAGGCGGTGGTGCAGTCCAGAGCGATGATCTACCGTGTCACGCGTCTGCCATCTACCGTTCGCAATGGAACTATGTGTAAACATCGCCTTCTACTATGACTGTGCAGTCCACTTCATGTTCGATATGTATCCGAAGCGGCCACTCGAAGCGTATCGAGCAGCCGGTGGTGCAATCGAGAGCGATGATCTAACGTGTAACGCATCTGCCATCTACCGTTCGCAATGGAACTATGTCTAAGTTATCATGGCCGCCCAAACCTACGCTGTAATCCAGCTGGCTAGAACAATGCATCAAGTCGGCCGTGAATTTGCCGTTGATTCTTCTTAAAAATAAGATATTCAAGGCCTGGTTTTAGTACCGCATTTGTTCTTATTAATATGTTTATCGTCCTCTCACATCTACATAAGCATTCATCAACGTGTCTAAACACATATGGCAGCTCATTCAAGTACACAGGAGCACGTGTTAAGATCGAAAAACGAAGTATAAACCTCAGTTGAAAGTGGATAATTTCAGATAGAAACCATACAACACATTTTCTTCATAGTGAGTGATTTTAGATCATAGTGTTTAGAGATAGTTTGGACACACATATCCTTGAGAAGTATATCAACTATACCGTACTGATCTAACAATGCCTAAAAGGAAACGTAAGTCAATCGGCCAAATTCAACCCAGTGTAAAGAAAGCAAAGATTCTGCGAGCAGACGAAACAGATGTTCAACAACAAAAACGGCTTCGGGCTATGCGGGAACGTGCCACAACTTTGCGAGCGGCTGAATCTCTAGACCAACGTGAACGTCGTCTTCACGAAATGCGGGAGAGCTAGCACATCGTGATTAAGCGAATCCCAAGACCAACGTGAACGTCGTCTTCACGAAATGCGGGAGAGCTAGCACATCGCGATCAAGCGAATCCCAAGACCAACGTGAACGTCGTCTTCACGAAATGCGGGAGAGAGCTAACACATCGCGATCAAATGAATCCCAAGATCAACGTGAACGTCACCTTCACAAAATGCGGGAGAAAACAACCGCATCGCGTGTGGCTAAATGGCATTCCAGCTTATTTCTTGAAGGTTTTCATTACGATCCTAGGAAAGACTACAGCAAACATAACAGTGTGTTAATTGGAGGAATGGACCAATTATGTAAGTACTGTTTTGCCAAGAAATATAAAGGCGAACCTCCGGGCATGTGCTGCTGCAACGGGAAAGTCAATCTACCAGCACTTGAAACGCCACCAGAGCCATTACTATCTTACATGTCTGGGACTACTTCAGAGTCAAAACATTTCCTTAAAAATATCAGGAGATACAATTCATGTTTTCAGAAGACTTCATTCGGGACCTCATGCCATCTTCAACAAAGTCGATTTGAAACCACTTTCAAGGTGCAGGGTCAAATATACCACAAAGCAGGCTCACTTCTCCCACTTCCAAGTGAAAACGCAAAGTTTTTACAAATTTATTTCATGGGAGACGAAGAACTGGAAGCTGATCAACGATGTAAAGGAGTGAGACGTGGTATTGTATTGAATCTTCAACGAATGTTTCGACCACATAATCAGCTTATAAAAATATTTAAGACAGCTTTAGAGGATATGCCTTCGGATGAGTGCAAATTAGTTATCCGTGCCGATAAAAGACCAGTTGGGGAGCATGAGGGACGCTTCAACCGTCCCCAAATAAATGAGGTGTCAATAATCATAGCAGCGAGTGACTGTGACTGAAGGGATATAGTCATTCATAAAAGAGGTGGCCCACTACAACCCATTGCAGAGACGCACCTGTCTTATGATGCTCTCCAGTATCCTATTATATTTTGGCAGGGTGCGGACGGATATCACTTTAACATCATGCAATATAATCCGAATACAGAGTCGACAATTAACAAGAAAATTTCTATGATGAACTTTTATGCATACAGGATAATGATCCGAAACAACACATCTAATCACATTTTAATGGCTCGACAGCTATTTCATCAGTTTATTGTCGATGTTTACGCTAAAATTGAAGCGGAGCGTCTTCTTTACATAAAACTAAATCAAAATAAACTTCGAAGTGAAGAATACATTCATTTAAGAGACGCCGATGCCAGCGAGAGGAATGTCGACGATATTGGGAAAATGGTGATTTTGCCTGCCACTTTCACAAGGAGTCCCAGGCAAATGCATGAGTAAGCACAAGATGCTATGACCTACGTCAGATCACACGGACGTCCTGACCTATTCAGTACATTTACATGTAATCCAGCATGGCCAGAAATAAAGGAAGAATTAAGTCATGGGCAGACATCCACTGATCGTCATGACTTATTAGCCAGGGTTTTTCGACAAAAAGAACAAAAATTAATCAATGTATTGACCAAGAGCCACGTATATGGAGAAACCAGCTGTTGGATGTATTCTATTGAATGGCAGAAAAGGGGTCTTCCGCATTCTCATAACTAAATCTGGCTGAAAGATAAAATTCATCCGACCCAAATAGACGATGTTATTTCTGCAGAGTTGCCAAATCCTCAAGTGGACCAATTTCTTTCCGATGTAGTGAAAAAAAAAAAACATGATACATGGGCCATGTGGAAACATTAACCTGAACGCACCTTGCATGAAAGACGGCAGGTGTAGCAAGAAATATCCTAGACAAATGATTAAGGAGACGCAAACAGGAGATGATGGATACCCGAAGTATAGGAGAAGGAGTCCACAAGATGGTGGATACACAGCAAAATTAACTATTCGAGGTGAGGAAATTGAGATCGACAACATGTGGGTTGTTCCATATTCCCCTCTACTTTCTAAAATGTTCCAAGCTCATATAAATGTTGAATACTGCAATTCAGTCAAATCCATAAAGTATATATGCAAATATATCAACAAGGGTAGTGATATGGCTGTTTTCGGTTTAGCGAAGGGAAATGAGCATGATGAGGTATCACATTATCAGTTGGGACGATACATTAGGAGTAACGAGGCAGTTTGGCGAGTACTAAGTTTTCCCATTCATGAGAGGTACCCTACTGTCGTTCATTTTAGCGTGCATTTAGAGAACGGCCAAAGAGTCTATTTCACGAGAGAAAATGCACAAGCAGTTGCCGCTGAGCCGCCAAAGACAACCTTGACAGCCTTCTTTCAGTTATATGAACATGATCCATTTGCAAGGACATTGTTATATTCGGAAGTTCCTCGCTACTATACCTGGGATTCAGGAAGGAAAGTTTTTCTAAAAGAAAAAAAAGTGTTTTGGGCAGTGATGTTGTAGCGAGTGAGGTTATAGGACGTGTTTACTCTGTTCATCCAAATAATGCCGAATGCTTTTTCCTAAGAATGTTGCTTCATACAATCAAAGGACCCACATCTTACGAAATGCTTAAAACTGTAAATGGTAATGTGTATAACACGTTCAGGGAAGCCTGTCAGAAACTTGGTTTACTGGAAGATGACGAACACTGGGACAAAACAATGTCCGAAGCAACGTTGACATCAGCTCCTCAGCAAATACGCAATTTATTTGCCGTTATACTTACTACATGTAATCCATCCAATCCCAGTAATTTATGGAATAAATTCCGTGAAAGTATGAGTGAAGACATCCTTGTAAGATTTCGGCGAAACAACGTCAATGATGTCATACAGTTCTCTGCAGAAATATTTAACGAAGTTCTCATTATACTAGAAGAAAAATGTCTATCAATCTGTAGCAAAAGTCTGTCACAGTTGGGGTTTCAGGCTCCGGAAAGAAATCCTGAGAGCGCATATAATGCAGACCTTCTTCGTGAAAAGAATTACAATACAGCAGAGTTGGTAAAATTTGTTGAATTTAATAAACCATTGTTGATGGATGATCAAAGGAAGGCTTATGAATATATCATGCAATGCGTGAACAGAGAAAAAGGGGGTATAATTTTTCTAGACGCTCCGGGAGGAACAGGAAAAACCTTTCCAATCTATTAGATACTAGCCGAAATTCGATCGAAAAGTAATACAGCACTTGCGATGGCTTCCTCTGGGATAGCGGCTACTCTCATGGATGGTGGACGGACTGCGCATTCGGCACTAAAGTTGCCTCTAAAAATAAATGTGGATGAATATCCCGTTTGTAATATTAGCAAAAGAAGTGGACAGGCAATAGTGCTACAAACGTGCAAAATTATTGTGTGGGATGAATGCACAATGGCTCATAAGGAGCCCTTGATAGGACACTCCGGGACCTGCTCGCTTGCTGGGATGTTCTCTGCTGATTGTTGCTGGTGACTCCCAGTCATACCAAGATCGACTCCGGCGGACGAGCTCAATGCTTGCCTTAAGACGTCGCCTCTGTGGAATTTTGTTAAAAGATTCACGTTAAAAACAAACATGAGGGTTCGGCAGTTTGGAGATGAGACTGCCCGTCATTTTGCGTACACATTTAAACAAGTCGGTGAAGGTACTTTACCAACTGAATCAAACGGAGAAATTATCTTTCCAGATAATTTTTGCACTCAGGTTGCAACGGTTGAGGAACTGATCGACAAAATTTATCCGCGCATGGCCGAAAATTACAAAAAACTCGGATGGTTATGTGAAAGAGCCATTCATGCAGCCAGAAACGATGTTGTTGATGACATGAACAACCGGATTAAAGATATGATACCAGGCTCCATCACTGAGTATAAATCTATAGACACAGTAGTGGACAATGGTGATGTAGTGAATATTCCCATTGAGTTTTTGACCTCGCTAAACCCTCCTGGATTGCCACCACATCAACTTCAGCTTAAAATCGGCTCTGTCATTATGCTGTTACGTAATTTAGACCCACCAAAACTTTGCAACGGTACCAGGCTCAGTGTGGAAAGACTGTCAGCTAACATCATAGAAGCTACAATATTGACAGGGAAAGACAAATGCCAAGACGTTTTCATTCCTCGAATACCTTTAATCCCAACAGATTTATCATTCAGTTTCAAGCGATTACAATTTCCTGTTAGACTTGCTTTTGCCATCACAATTAATAAGGCCCAAGGACAATCAGTCA
This sequence comes from Anabrus simplex, assembly GCF_040414725.1. Classification (NCBI taxonomy): domain Eukaryota; kingdom Metazoa; phylum Arthropoda; class Insecta; order Orthoptera; family Tettigoniidae; genus Anabrus; species Anabrus simplex. The sequence continues at coordinate 427,937,452 of NC_090268.1, read as the reverse complement.
AGTGGTGTGGGGTAAACCTAGAATCCCCCTGTTTTTCCCACGGACAGCTTTATGTTGCATGTTCCAGGGTTGGCTCACCCAAGCACCTCTTTATTCTAGCACCAGGAGGAAAGACAAAAAATATTGTTTACAAACAAGCATTGGAATAGTCTGTCATTGCAGCCTTGAACTCAGTTGTACTGCAGTTGAAATGCAACTCGATTTTCACTGGCAGTAGGTATCGGGGTCTGCCAGTATAATGAAACCTCCGCAATTCAACTGTGACTGGCAGTAAGCAAAGGGGCCTGTCATTGGAATCAACCCTCAACTCGGTTCTGACTGGGAGTAGGTAAGGGGTCCTGCCATTATATTGATAACTCCCTACCTCAGTTTGACTGGCAGTAGGCAAGGGGGCCTGCCATTATAATGAAAACTCCCCAAATCGACAGTCACCGGCAGGTAGCATGGGGTCCTGCCATCATAATGAAATCTCCCCAAATCGATTGTGACTGGCGGTAGGCCAGGGGGCCTGCCACCTTAATGAAAACTCCCTAAAACGATTGTCAATGGCAGTAGCCAATGGAGCCTGACACTATAATGAAAACTCCCCAAATTGATTGGACTAGCAGTAAGCAAGGGGGCCTGTCACTGGAATAAAAAGTCTCCGACTCGATTGTGACTGTCAGTAGGCAAATGGGCCTGCCATTATAATGAACACTTTCTACCTCGATTGTGACTGGCAGTAGGCAAAGTGAGCTGCCACTATAAAGAATACTCCCCAAATCGACAGTGACTGACACTAAGCATGGCATCCTACCATCAAAACGGAGAATCCCTAACTGAACTGTGAGTGGCAGTAGGCAAGGGGGTCTGCCATAATAATGAAAACTCCCCAAATCAATTGTGACTGGCGGTAGGCCAGGGGGCCTGCCACCTTAATCAAAACTCCCCAAAACGATTGAGAATGGCAGTAGGCAAGGGGATCTGCCATTGAAATAAAATATATCAGACTCGACTGTGACTGTCAGTAGGCAAGTGGGCCTGCCATTATAATGAAAACTTTCTTTCTCGATTGTGACTGACAGTAGGCAAAGGGACCTGCCACTAAAATGAAAACTCCCCAAATTGACAGTGACCGGCAGTAGGCATGGAGCCTACCATGATAATGAAAACTCTCCAATTGAACTGTAACTGGCAGTATTCAAGGGGCCTGCCATTATAATGAAAACTCCCTTCCTCAAACGTGCCTGACAGTAGGCAAGGTGCTGCCAGTATAACATAAATTCCTACCTCGATTGTGACTGGTAGTAAGCAAGGGCCCTGCCACTATAATGAAAACTCCCCAGATCGACATTCACCGGCAGTAAGCATGGGGCTGCCATTATAATAAAAAATCTCCAAGTAGATTGTGACTGGCAGTAGGCAAGGTAGCTTGCCACCGTAATGAAAACTCCCCAAAACGATTGTGAATGGCCATCGACAACGACGCCTACCCCCAAAATGAAAACTCACCCATTTGACTGAGACCGGCAGTAGGTAATAGGTCCTGTCATTTGATTAAAAACTCCCCGACTCGACTATGACTGGCAGTAGGCAAGGCGGCCTGCCATTATAATATAAACTTTCTACTTCGATTGTGAGTGGCAGTAGGCAAGGGGACCTGCCACTGTAATGAAAACTTCCCAAATGACAGTGACCGGCCGTAGGCACAGGGGTCTACCATCATAATGAAAACTCCCTTCTTCAACTCTGAGTGCAGTAGGCAATTGGGCCTGCCATTATAATGAAAACTTCCCAAATCAATTGTGACTGGCGGTAGCCCAGGGGGCCTGCCACCATAATGAAAACTCTCCAAAACGATTGTGAATGGCAGTAGGCAAGGGGGCCTGTAATTGGAATAAAAATCTCCAACTCGATTGTGACTGTCAGTAGGCAAGTGGTTCTACAATTATAATGAAAACTTTCTACCTCGATTGCGACAGGCAGTAGGCAAGGGGACTTGCCACTATGAAGAATATTTCTCAAATCAACAGTGACTGGCACTAGGCATGGGGCCTACCATCATAATGAAAACTCCTGAATTGAGTTGTGCCTGGCAATAGGCAAGGCAAGCATGCCTTTACAATGAAAACTCCTTCTTCAACTGTGAGTGGCAGTAGGCAAGGGGGCCTGCCATTGTAATGAAAACTCCCCAAATCGATGGTGTCTTTCGGTAGGTCTGCGGCCTGCCACCATCATGAAAACTCGCCAAAACGATTATGAATTTCAGTAGGCAAGGGGGACTGCCACTGGAATAAAAAACTCCGACTCGATTGTGCCTGGCAGTAGGCAAGGGGACCTTCCACTATAATGAAAACTCCCCAGATCGACAGTGAGTGGCAGTAGTCATGGGGCCTACCATCATAATGAAAACTCCCCGACCGAACTGTAACTGGGATTAGGCAAGGGGCCTGAAATTATAATGAAAACTCCATTCCTCAAATGTGACTGCCAGTAGACAAGGGGGCTGCCAATATAATGCGTACTTTCTACCTCGATTGCCACTGGCAGTAAGCTAGGGAGCCTTCCACTATAATGAAAACTCCCCAGATCGACAGTGACCTGCAGTAGGCATGGGGGCTGCCATTATAACGAAAACTCTCCAAATCAATTATGACTGGCTGCAGACAAGTGAGCTTGCTAGCGTAATGAAAAATCCCCAATAAGATTGTGAATGGCAGTAGGCAACGGAGCTTACCACTATAATGCAAACTCACCAGTTTGATTGAGACCGGCAGTAGGCAAGAGTCCTGTCATTTGAATAAAAACTCTCAGACTCGACTATGACTTGCAGTAGGCAAGGTGGCCTGCCATTATAATGTAAACTTTCTACCTCGATTGTGACAGGCAGTAGGCAAGGGGACCTGTCACTGAAATGAAAACTCCCCAAATTGACAGTGACCGGCTGTAGGCATGGGGTCTACCATCATAATGAAAACTCCCCAACTGAACTGTGAGTGAGAGTAGGCAAGGGAGGCCTGTTATTATAAAGTAAACTCCCTTCAACTGTGAGTGAGAGGGCCCCAGGGGCTCTGAACTTTAGAGCGTGGGTTGGCGACCACGGGGCCCCTAGCTGAGTCCTGGCATTGCTTCCACTTACTTGTGCCAGGCTCCTCACTTTCATCTATCCTATCCGACCTCCCTTGGTCAACACTTGTTCTTTTCCGACCCCGACGCTATTAGGTTTGCGAGGGCTAGGGAGTTTTTCATTTTCCCGCCCTTCGCGGCCCTTGTCTTTTTTTGGACCGATATCTTTATTTTTCGAAGTGTCGGATCCCTTCCGTTTTTCCCTCTGATTAGTGTTATATAGAGGATGGTTGCCTAGTTGTACTTCCACTTAAAACAATAATCACCACCACTGTGAGTGAGAGTAGGCAAGGGGCCTACCACTAATATAATTAAAACTCCCCAAATCAATTGTGAGTGGCGGTAGGCCAGGGGGCCTGCCACCATAATGAAAACTCTCCAAAACGATTGTGAATGGCAGTAGGCAAGGGGGCCTGCCATTGGAATAAAAATCTCCGACTCGATTGTGACTTTCAGTAGGCGAGTGGGCCTGTCATTATTATGAAAATTGCCTTCCTCGATTGTGACTGACAGTAGGCAATGGGACTTGCCATGATAGTGAAAACTCCCCAAATCGACAGTGACTGGCAGTAGGCATGGGGCCTACCATGATAATGAAAACTCTCCAACTGAACTGTAACTGGCAGCAGGCAAGGCGGCCTGTCATTATGATGTAAACTTTCTACTTCGATTGTGACTGGCAGTAGGCAAGGGGTCCTGCCACTATAATGAGAACTCCCCAAATCGACAGTGATCTGCAGTGATAATGGGGCCTGCCATTAGAATAATATCTCCCCAACTCTACCGTGACTGACAGTAGGAAAATATGTCTACCATTATAATGAGAGCTCCTCAATTCGATTGTGATTGGCAGTAAGCAAGGGCTACCTTTATAATGAAATGAAATGAAAACCTTATTGTGGATTAGAGTACGCAAAGTGTGTGTCATTATAATGAAATCTCCCCAACTGTTAGTAGACAAGGGGCCCTGCCATTGTAATCAAAATTCCCCAACTCAATGTGAATGCCAGTCGGCAAGTAAGCCTGCCGTTATAGTAAAATCTCCCAACGCGATTGCGAATTGCATTTAAAAAGGTGGCAGGTCATTATCATCACAACTCCGCAACTCGCACATTACATTGGAGAAAACGTGTGAGGACCTCCCCGTGTGCTTCTCGGATAACGCTAAGAGACATATAATTTTTAAAAATCTTATTCTATCCGTGTACAGTAATTGACATAGAAATCCGTGTACAGTGTAGAATACCGGAATTTTTGAATTCTAAGTTCAATCACCTATGGGGTGCGGGGCATGGGGGTATCTATATAAATAAAATTGTAGGGGGTCCGCTGTCTGTAATTTCTTTTGTTTTGCCAATTTTTCAGATATTTCTCCGTTTTAGGTCAACTCAAGACCGAATCGGTGGTTTTTACGTTTCGTGTCTGTTTGTTTGTCTGTTTGTCTGTTCCACCATCACGTCGAATCGGCTGGATAGATCTCAACCAAACTTCATATTTAGAGTATACTTATCCCGGGGAAGGTTTCTATATGCATATCATTTTAAAATCTTTGAATACACGGGGGGGTTTATAGGAAAACCAGAATGGTTTTTCCACCATCACGTCGAAACGGCTGGATAGATCACAACCAAACTTCATATTTAGAGTATACTCATCCCGGAGAAGGTTTCGATATGCATATCATTTTAAAATCTTTGAATAGACGGGGGGTTTATAGGAAAACCTGAATGGTTTTTCCACCATCACGTCGAAACAGCTGGATAGATCTCAACCAAACTTCATACTTAGAGTATACTAATCCCGGGGAAGGTTTCGATATGCATATTATTTTAAAACATTTGAATAGACCGGGGGTTTATAGGAAAACCAGAATGGTGTTTCCACCATCACTTCGAAACGGCTGGATAGATCTCAACCAAACTTCATATTCAGAGTATACTCATCCTGATGAAGGTTTCGAAATGCATATCATTTTAAAATCTTTGAATAGACGGGGGTTTATAGGAAAACCAGAATGGTTTTCCTCCATTTTCTCTTATACTATTGATTTTCTGTAAACTTCGTTTACCGTACGTGAAACGTCTCTTCATTATAAACAACTTTCGTTATGTTCATAATTTACCTTACTCTTCACATGATGGAGAAATTTACAACTTTCCGCTGGTATCATGCTCTGCATTGAGTGATCAACAGACCGACAACGAACCTACAGGTTACCATGGCAACGTCTCTGACTGCATGCCAGCAGGGAAGTAACGTATTGTCATTTTCCTCATCATGCTTTTAAATTCGTGGTTGTTCCTTGGGTAGAAGGCAAGAGAGGCGTCAATCGGCCTATCTGCGGGATATTGGCGGAATATCGTTGGATGTTATAACCGCCCTCGAATAGATTAAGTAATAACACCATTAGTCATCTTCTTATTATTTGTTTACCTAAGAATCACTGGACCTAAATTTCTCCTCTGTTACCGCTTTATTATATCCATAACTCACACTAGCATAATTTATTGAGGGGCATTTGATTTTCCAATACATTCACTTGGCATTTACATATTTGTCGTTATCCGGCTGTCCTCAGTTATAATCAATTTTTTATTACTTTCAACTTTCTTAACTGTATTATTTTCTTCCTTAATTACGCCGTATGTACGCGAGTGCTACAAACTACTGAATGTATTTCCACCAAGACTCATATTTAGAATACACCTGTCCTTGATAGGTTTTAGGGCAAATATTGTTTCTAAATCCCTTAACTGACTGGGGGTTTATACGAAACCGAAACAGTGATTTTGCACTTCCACAAAATATACACAACCAAACTTAATGGAAATCTACCTACCTTGGTAGATATTAATTTCTAAACCTTTTTTCTCATGTGCATCATTTCGATACGAGGATTAATAAGGGAGATATCATTAACGGACCGTTTTCCGGTACAAGTCCCATCGGACTTGACTCACAAGCGGGTGCGTGTAAAGCGTATTCCTTACAACTTGAAAACTACTGAAGACATTCGAACCAAAATTTATATTTAGCATCCACCTGTCCAAAGGTAGGTTTTAAACGTAAATAACATTTCATGTTCCGGAATGGACTGGCGGTTTATAGGGAACCGAAATGGTGATTTTACTCTTCCACAATATATATACAGAACAAGACCAACCTGACTGGAAAACGACCAAACGTGATGGTATTCCACCTCTAAACCTTTTCTTTTTTTCATGTGCATTCTTTCGTCAGGAGGATTAATAAGGGAGATATCATGAATGGTCACTTTTGCAGGTTAAGTCCAGCGGACATAGCCCAAAAGGTGTTTTACATGGAGCAGATTCCTTATCTATATAAATCAAACCGTAACGACTGTATGCCTCTACACTGACTATTTTGGCGAAATTTTCGTACAGCTTTCCGTTTAAGGGGTAATAATGACCATCTGCATATTTTTTTGGTTTAGTTTCCTGAAAGTCCTTATTTTTACCCGCCTCGCCCAAAATCCAGATTGCGGCATAATCTGCCAGAAGAAAAAGAAGATAATTGAAATTAGACAAAATTATACGTTTTAGCCTGTAACGAACGGAAAACATCCTAGATCATTAAATTTTTCACTTTTTATCCCCGAAGAATATCGAAATATGCAGACAATTTTAATGATGGTGCACACCTTCGGAAATTCCTATCACATAACGGATTGCACAATCTCCGTTCAATTTGGAATGATCTACAACCTTGGTCTTATGACTTTTTGCCGTATCTGTATCCCTTTTACGTTTGATTTTTCTCTATTAATCGATGTTAAGTCAATTTGGAATTTTCACATCCATAATTCATACTTTCAATTACTTATATGAAATACAGAATCATTAAACTCTTCACGAAAATTGGCCCACCCAGTAGCCATATGTGAGCCAAATGCTATGTATGTATCCGAAAAGTAATGTAATGTGAGATAATCTTACAAAACGTTTACCCTGTTCCACATTTCCAACTCAATCTGACCCAAGAATAGATGACATATCATAGGACCAGCCATTTAGGCCACTAAATCCGGCGTGTCTTATGGTATAATCCTTTGTCGATATGACGTACGTTTAGTAGCAGTTAATCTGTAAATGAAGGTCTTCAATATTGTAAACACGCATATACTTCCGTATGTCGATCTATATATATTCACTGATGCCGATTTTTAGCGATCGAGAAAGGGTGGGTCTGCTATTGTAATCATTACTCCCCACACCGACTTTGACTGGCAGTAGGAAAGGGTTCCTTCTCCAACTCCTGTGTAACTCTCATTAGTAAGGAAAGCCTACAATTGTAATGAATATTTCCCTTCTCGATTTTTACATGCAGAAGGCAAGTGAGCATGCAGTTTTGTTTAAAACTCCCCTACCCGATTGTATTTGGCAGTAGGCAAGGGTGCCCGCCATTATAAAGAAATGTCCTCATCTAAAATGTGACTGGCATTAGGCATAGTGGCCTGCTATTTTGATGGAAACTCACCAACTTGGTGTGACTGGCAGTAAGCTGGCTGGCAGTAGGAAAATGGGCCTGGCATTATAATGATAACTGCACAACTCAATTTCGAGTGATAGTAGGGTAATTGCCTGCCATTATAATAGAAACTCCTCAACTGTAATCTGTCTGGAAGTAGGAAAGGGGCTGCCATTTTAACGAAAACTCCCCAAATCGATTCTGTCCGCGTAGTAGGCAATGGGGCCTGCAATTATAATGTGAACTTCCCAACTCGATTGTGAATGCCAGTAGGCAAGTGAGCCTGCCGTTATATCACAAATCCGTAACAAACACTTTACATTGGAAACAACGTACGGGGACCTCCCCATGCTGTTTCTTGGATAACGCTAAAAGACGTGCAATTTTAAAACAATCTTATTTACTGCATGTACACTATTTACTTCGATATTCGAATACAATGTAGAATACCGTAGCGAAGCACGGGTACATTCGCTAGTTTATATATATATAAATGTCATTGTACAGTATGTGGGTATGCACGTTTGTATTACATTTCCTCCTAAATCACTGGAGTGATTTACACCAAACTTGGTACACATAAGACTTTGTATCAGGAGACGAACCGCATGGGGATAAGACGTCCCAAGTATCCTTAGGGGCGAGGAGGGGGTGACATATCATATCCCCCTGTGGGTGGGGGCGGTAGAATAACACCCACGGTACCCCCTGCCTGTCGTAAGAGGCGACTTAAAGGGGCCTCAGGGGCACTGAACCTTGGAGCGTGGGTTGGCGACAACGGGGCCCTCAGCTGAGTCCTGGCATTGCTTCCACTTACTTGTGCCAGGCTCCTCACTTTTACCTATCCTATCCGACCTCTCTTGGTCAACTCTTGTTCTTTTCCGACCCCGATGCTATTAGGTTTGCGAGGGCTAGGGAGTCTTTCATTTTCACGCCCTTCGTGGCGCTTGTCTTTCTTTGGCCGACATCTTCATTTTTCGAAGTATCGGATCCCTTCCATTCTTCCTCTCTGATTAGTGTTATATAGAGAGGATGGTTGCCTAACTTTACTTCCTCTTAAAACAATAATCACCACCACCACCTGACATACCAAATATTCCAAAGTAGTGTCGAATCCATACTTTTCATGGTCGCTGAGATGAATAGTGATTTTCCGGACTTTTGTTAAGTCCCCGCTGGGGGTGGGAAATGGGAGGGGATGACATGAAAATATAATGGAAAATAACCTATATTTACGTCGAATACGTTGTTTATGTGTCGCTGATACGAATTTTGATGCTCTGGATACCGTTTAGGTCCACGTTCAGCCTCCATTAAGACGGGGGATTGAGAGGGGTTTGAAAGTAAATAGTCTAAAATGACAGAGATTAGTTTTGGATCCACGGCTCTTGGGGTCGCAAGGCTGATTGGTGACAGTCGCAATAACAGTTGAAATCGTGTACGTGATATCTGTAGCGCGACGGGTAAATGCATATAGTTATCACTAATTTCTTTTTGAAAGGATCAAATACTTCCCAGCCAATTCGAGCTTCCACGAGGACAAAGTTTAACTAAATAATTAAATAATCTAAAACTTGAAATAAAACACATCTAAATAACACTAAAACTACATAATAGATCTAAAAATATCAATCAACATTTCAAAGGAATGATATAAAAATCAATTCACACATAACTAACTGGTAATACAAATCTAAGGTAAACATTCAAAAGCTACCCGGACAACGCCGGGTACTACAGTTAGTATATACATGTCGTTATATGTTTGTTTGTATGTATGCATTACATCTCCTCCTAAACCAAAGGAGCGATTTACTCCAAACTTGGTACACTTACGCCTTAGTATCAGGTGACAAACCGCGTGGGGGGTAAGACACCCCAAGTACCCTTAGGAAGGGGCGAGAGGGGTCACATTTTAAAATATTCGAAAATGGTGTCGAATCCATACATTTCGGGGTCGCTGGGATGAATAGTGACATTCCGGAATTTTTCAAAGTCCAAATTCAGCCCCCTTTTGGGCGGAGGGCGAGGGGGAGTGATATGCCAATACAATCGAAAATAGTGTCGAATCCATCCTTTTCGGGGTCGCTGAGATGAATAGTGACACTCCGGATTTTTTAGACAAACCGCGTTGGGGTAAGATACCCGAAGTGCCCTTAGGGACGGGGGGGCCGACGGGGGTGACATTTAAAAATATTCGAAAATAGTGTCCAATAAATACTTTTTGGGGTCGCTGAGATGAATATTGACACTCTGGAATTTTTAAAGATCAAATTCAGCCCCCTTTAGGGAGTGAGATATCAAAATAATCGAATATAGTGTCGAATCTATCCTTTTCGGGGTCGCTAAGATGAATAGTAACACTCCGGACTTCTTTTGACAAACCGCGTGTGGTAGGACACCCCACGTACCCATAGGGGCGTGGGGGGAGATGGGGGTGACATAAAATATTCGACAATAGTGTCGAATCCTCACTATTCGTGGTCGCTGAGATGAATACTGACACCCCGGAATATTTCTAATTTCAAACCGCGTTTAATAAGACCCTTAGGGCCGGGGGGCGAGGGGGTCACATATCAAAATATACGAAAATAGTGTCAAATCCATCGTTTTCGGATTCGTGGAGATGAACTGTGATACTCCGGAATTTTTCCAAGTCCAAATCAGCCGCCTGTTGGGTTTGGGCGAGAGGGGAGTGATATATCAAATTAATAGGAAATAGTGTCGAATCCGTCGTTTTTGGGGTCGCTGAGATGAATAGTGGCACTCCGGATTTCTTTTAACGAACCGCGTCGGGGTAAGACACCCCATGTACCCATAGGGGCGGGGGCTGAGGGGGTCACATATAAAAGTATACGAAAATAGTGTCGAATCCATCGCTTTCGGATTCGCTGAGATGAATAGTGAAATTCTGAATTTCTTTTGACAAACCGCGTGGGGGTAAGAGACCCAATGTACCAATCGGGACGGTGGGCGAGGGGGTGAGTATGTCACATATAAAAATATACAAAATTAGTGTCGAATCCATCGTTTTCGGATTCGCTGAGATGGATAGTGATACTCCGGAATTTTTCAAGTCCAAATTCAGCCCCCTTTTGTTTGGGGGGCGAGGGGGAGTGATATATCAAAATAATAGAAAATAATGTCCAATCCATCCTTTTCGGAGTCGTTGAGATGAATAGTGACACTCCGGATTTTTTTGACAAACCGCGTTGGGGTAAGACACCCGAAGTACCCTTAGGGGCGGGGGCCTAGGGGGGTAACATTAAAAAATATTCGAAAATAGTGTCAAATCCATACTTTTCGGCGTCGCTGAGATGAATACTGGCACTCCGGAATTTTTTAAAGACCAAATTCAGTCCACTTTGGGGTGGTGGCGAAGGGGAGTGAGATATCAAAATAATCGAAAATAGTGTCGAATCCATCCCTTTCGGGGTCGCTGAGATGAATAGTATCACTCCGTATTTCTTTTGACAAACTGCGTGGGGTAGGACAACGCACGTACCCATAGGGGCGTGGGGGGCGAGGAGGAGTGACATAAAATATTCGACATTACTGTCGAATCCATACTTTTCGTGGTCGCTGAAATTAATACTGACACTCCGGAATATTTTTAAGTCCAAACCGCGTGGGGTAAGACACCCCATGACCCTTAGGGGCGGGGGTTGAAAGGGGGGTTCACATGTCAGAATATACGAAAATAGTGTCGAATCCATCCCTTTCGGGGTCGCTGAGATGAATAGTATCACTCCGTATTTCTTTTGACAAACTGCGTGGGGTAGGACAACGCACGTACCCATAGGGGCGTGGGGGGCGAGGGGGAGTGACATAAAATATTCGACATTACTGTCGAATCCATACTTTTCGTGGTCGCTGAAATTAATACTGACACTCCGGAATATTTTTAAGTCCAAACCGCGTGGGGTAAGACACCCCATGTACCCTTAGGGGAGGGGGTTGAGAGGGGGGTTCACATGTCAGAATACACGAAAATAGTGTCGAATCCATCGTTTTCGGTGTCGCTGAGATGAATAACGACATTCCGGATTTCTTTTGACAAACCGCCATGGGAAGGTCACCACATGTACCCATGGGGGCGGGGGGGGGCGCAAGGGTGGTTACATATAAAATATTCGAAAATAGTGTCGAATCCATACTTTTTACGGTTATTGAGATGAATAGTGACATTGCGGAAATTTTTTAACTCGAAGTTCTGCCCCCTTTAGGGTGGAGGCCCCCGAGGGGGGTGTTAAATTAAATAACCGAAAATGGGTTCGAATCCATCCTTTACGGGGTCGCTGAGATGAATATTGACACTCCGGATTTCTTTTGACAAACCGCGTGGGGGTAATACACCACCACGTACCCATTGAGGCGGGAGGGGGGTCGAGGGGGTGACATAAAATATTTGAAAAAGTGTCGAATCCATACTTTTCGTGGTCGCTGGGATGAATAGTGACACTCGGGATTATTTTAAAAGTCCATGTTCAGTCCCCTTTCGGGTGGAGGCGAGGGGGGAGTGATATATAAAATTAAACGAAAATGGTGTCGAATATATAGTTTTCGGGGTCGCTGAGGTGAACTGTACAGTCCGGATTTTTAGTATCAGGAGACAAACACGTGGGGGTAAGACAGCCCAGGAAACTATAGGGGCGGGGGGGGGGGCGATGGGGGTGAGATATAAAAATCATCGAAAGTAGTGTCGAACACATACTTTTTGGGCTCGCTGAAACAAATAGTGACACTCCGGAATTTTCAAATGTCCAAGTTCAACCCCTTTCGGGGTGGGGGACGATGGGGGAGTAATATATAAAAATAATGGATTATAGTGTCGAATCCACAGTTTTCGTGGTCGCTGAGATGAATAATGACACTCCGGATTTTTAGTATCAGAAGACAAACCACGTGGGGGTAATACACCCCAAGAAACCTTATGGCCAGGGGGGCAATGGGGCTCAGATACAAAAATCATCAAAAGTAGTGTTGAATCCATACTTTTCGTGGTCGCTGAGATGAATAGTCACACTCCGTAATTTTTTCAAATCAAAGTTCAGCCCTCTTCGTGGTAGGGGGCGATGGGAGAGTGATATATAAAAGTAATCGAAAAGAGTGTCGAATCCATAGTTGTCGGGGTCGCTGAGATGAATAGTGAGACTCCGGATATTTTATAAGTCTAAGTTTATCCCCCTTCGGGGTGGGGGCGAGGGGGGTTTGATATATAAAATTAATCGAAAATAGTTTGGAATACATAGTTTTCGGGGTCGCCGAGGTGAATGGTACGCTTCGGATTTTTAGTATCAGGAGACAAAGCATGTGGATGTAAGGACACCCCAGGAACGCTTAGGGGCGGGGGTGCGAGGGGGTGAGACATATATATAATCGAAGGTAGTGTCGAATCAATACTTTTCGGGCTCCCTGAAATGAATAGCAACACTCCGGAATTTTTTAATGTCCAAGTTCAGCCCTCTTCGTTAGGGGCGATGGGGGAGTTATATATAGAAATAATAGAAAATACTGTCGAATACGTATACTTCGGGGTCGCTGAGATGAATAGTGACACTCCGGAATTTTAGTATCAGGAGATAAACCACGTGGGGGTAATACACACCAGGAAACATTAGGAGCGAGGGCGAGGGGCTGAAATATACAAATCATCGAATGTACTCTCGAATCCACATTTTTTGGGGTCGCTGAAATGACTAGTGAATCTCCGGAATTTTTTAAAGTCCAATTTCAGCCCCCATCGTGGTGGGGGAGATAGGGGAATGATATATAAAAATAATCGAAAATAGTGTCGAATCCATGGTTGTCGGGGACGCTGAGGTGAATAGTGAGACTCCGGTTATTTGATAAGTCCAAGTGTATCCCCCTTTGGGATCGGGGGCGAGGGGGGATTGATATATAAAATTAATCGAAAATAGTGTAGAATACGTAGTTTTCGATTTCGCCGAGGTGAATTGTACATTTCGAAATTTTAGTATCAGTAGACAAACCACATGGCGGTAGGCCACCCCCGGAATCCTTAGTGGTCAGGAGGGGGGGGGGCGAAGGGTCTGAGATATAGAAATCATCGAAAGTAGTGTCGAATCCATTCTTTTAGGGGTCGCTGAGATGAATAGTGACACCCCGGAATTTTAAAATTTCAGCCCCCTTCGTGGTGGGGGGCAATGGGAGAGTGATATATAAAAATAATCAAAAATAGTGTTGAATCCATAGTTGTCGGGTCGCTGAAATGAATAGTGAGACTCCGGATATTTTATAAGTTCATCCCCCTTTTTGGTGGAGGGCGAGGGGGGATTGAGGTATAAAAATAATCGAAAATGGTGTCGAATACATAGTTTTCGGGGTCGCTGAGATGAATAGTAACACTCACGATTTTAAAACTCAAAGTTTAGCCCGCTTTGGGGAGGGGGAGCGGTGAGTGAGATATAATAAAAATCGAATATACTGCCGAATCCATAGTTTTCCGGGTTGCTGAGATGAATAGTAACATTCCGGATTTTAAAGGCCATCTTCAGCCTTCTTTGACACAGGGGGTGAGAAAAGGTGAAAAAATAAATTATCAAAAATGACCGAGATAATGGACGTGTGTATGTTCCGGTATGAATTTCAAGTATGGCTTACTACCTGGAAAGCATACTGTGGGACTAATACGCCCCTAGAACCACTAGGGAAGCGGGTGAAATATAATCCATATTAATAAATTGTACCCCCCTGTGGGTGGGGGCGGTAGAATAACACACACGGTATCCCCTGCCTGTCGTAAGAGGCGACTAAACGGGCCCCCGGGGGCTGTGAACTTTGGAGCGTGGGTTGGCGACCACGGGGCACTTAGCTGAGTCCTGGCATTGCTTCCACTTACTTGTGCCAGGCTCCTCACTTTCATCCATCCTATCCGACCTCCCTTGGTCAACTCTTGTTCTTTTCCGACCCCGACGCTATTAGGTTTTCGAGCGCTAGGGAGTCTTTCATTTTCACGCCCTTCGTGGCCCTTGTCTTTCTTTGACCGATATCTTCATTTTTCGAACTGTCGGATCCCTTCTATTTTTCCCTCTGATTAGTGTTATATAGAGGATGGTTACTTAGATGTTCTTCCTCTTAAAACAATAATCACCACCACCACCACATAATAAATTGTAGTCAGTTTTGGTATGAAAATGAAAACAGACGTGAGTAAATGAGACCATTCTAGGCACCTTAGAATCTTAAAACTTAGCACCAGACAAGCTGATGACTTCAGGATCCCTAGAAAAATCTAAAAGTCTCAAAATTCACTGAGGGGGACACGCTGGGAGTTTCAAATCTGCATAAGAACATAGTCGGTGGTGATATTTATTGAAAACTAGGTTTCATGGGCTTAAAAGTTTCCCGAAAGTCCTAATTTTTAACACCCTCCCCCATAATAAGATGGCAGCACAATCTACCAGAGGAGTTAGAAAATAGAAATTTGGCAAAAATATCCCTTTTTGCCTGTAACCGATGGAAAATTTACGAGACGTTTAAAATTTTATTTGTTACCCTCGAAAAATATCGAAATATGGAGGCAATTTTAATGACGGTGCAGACTTTCCTTTCGAGGTATTTGGTGGCTAAATGGTAAGTCGTATCACAAAACGAAGTGATCTACAACCTTGGTCCTACGAATTTTTGTCGTATCTCTATCCCATATACGATTAATTTGGCTCTATTTCTGGATTTACGTAAATTTTGCACTTTGTACACGTAGAGTTGATGGTTTGATTCACTTATAGGAAAGATGGGATCATCAAATTCTACACGAATATTGGCCCACCCAGTACCCATATGTGAGCCGAATTCTATGTTTGAAGCTGTCGCATAAGTATCTGAAAAGTAATTCACTGTGTGAAAACCTTACACAAATTTCACCCTATTTAAAGTTTCTAAAACAATTTTACCTTTAAACAGATGAGATACGAGGAGATATCATACGACCAGCCATTTAGATCGCTAAATGATGCCAGAGGCGTCTTTTCGTACAATCCGTTTTTCGATATGATGCACCGTTTAGCAGCAGTTATTCTGTAAATGTATGTGAACATGCATATACTTCCGTATATCGATCTACATTTATTCATTTAAGTCGATTTGTAGCGATCTAGAAAGGGGTGTGTCTTACATTGTAATTAATACTTTACAAATCAATAGTGACCCTCAGCAGGGTCTGCTGTTGTAATCAGTACTCCCCACACCGACTTTAACTAGCAATAGGAAAGGGGTCCTCCTTCAACGCCTGTGTACCATTGTAATGAATAATTCCCTTCTCGATTTTACTAGAGGTAGGCAAGGGAGCGTGCATTTTTTCAAAATTCTTTTACCTGATTCTCTTTATCATTAGATACAGGTGCCCTTTGCAAGGATGCCCCGGATTATTAAAAAAATACCCATAAAAATGTGACCGACGTTACGCATAGTGAATTGCGGTAGACAAGTGGACCTGCCGTTATCATCACAACACCGCAACTCGCACTTTACATCTGAAACAACGTCTGTGGATCTCCCTATGCTTTTTCTCGGATTAATGCCAAGAGAAATGCAATTTAAAAATTCTTATTCTCTTCTTGTACAGTAATTTACTTCGATATCCGTGTACAATGTAGAATACCGTAGCGAAGCACGGGTACATATGCTAGTATATATATAAATGTCATTGTATATATGTGTGTATGTATGTGTGTGTGTGTATTACATCTCCTCCTAAACCACTGGAGCGATTTACACCGAACATGGTACACCTACGACTTAGAATCAGGAGACAAACCGCGTGGGGGTAAGACACCCCAAACCCCCTGTGGGTGGGGGCGGTAGAATAACACCCACGGTATATCCTGCCTGTCGTAAGAGGCGACTAAAAGGGGCCTCAGGGGCTCTGAACTTTGTAGCGTGGGTTGGTGACCACGGGGCCCTTAGCTGAGTCCTGGCATTGCTTCCACTTACTTGTGCCAGGCTCCTCAATTTCATCTATCCCATCCGACCACTCTTGGTCAACTCTTGTTCTTTTCCGACCCCGACGCCATTAGGTTTGCGAGGACTAAGGAGTCATTCATTTTCACGCCCTTCGTGGCTCTTGTCTTCCTTTGGCCGATATCTTCATTTTTCGAAGTGTCGGATCCCTTCCATTTTTCCCTCTGATTAGTGTTATAAATGGATGGTTGCCTAGTTGTACTTCCTTTTAAAACAATAATCACCAACCAACCAACATAAGACACCCCAAGGACACTACCCTTAGTGGTGGGGGGCGAGGGGGTCACATATAAAATATACGAAAATAGTTTCGAATATATCGTTTTCGGATTCGCTGAGATGGATAGTGATACACCGGAATTTTTCCAAGTCCAAATTAGCCCCCTCTTGCTTGCGGGGCGAGGGGGGAGTGATATATCAATATAATAGAAAATAATGTCGAATCCATCCTTTTCGGGGTCGCTGAGATGAATAGTGACACTCCGGATATTTTTGACAACCCGCGTTGGGTTAAGTCACCGAAGTACCCTTAAGGCCGGGGGGGGGGTGAGGGGGTGACATTTGAAAATATTCGAAAATAGTGTCAAATCCATACTTTTTGGGGTCACTGAGATGAATACTGACCCTCCGAAATTTTTAAAGGCCAAATTCAGCCCCCTTTGGGGTGGGGGGCAAAGGGGAGTGAGATATCAAAATAATCGAAAATATTGTCGAATCCATCCTTTTCGGGGTCGCTGAGATGAATAGTACACGCCGGATTTCTTTTGACAAACCGCGTGGTGTGGGACACCTCACGTACCCAACAGGGGCGTGGGGGGCGAGGGGTGTGACATAAAATATTCGACAATAGTGTCGAACCCATACTTTTCGTGGTCGCTGAAAAGAATACTGGCACTCCGGAATATTTTTTAAGTCCAAACCGCTTGGGGAGTCACCCTATGTACCCTTAGGGGTTGGGGGCTAGGGGGGTCACATATCAAATTATATGAAAATAGTGTCGAATCCATCGTTTTCGGATTCGCTGAGATGAATAGTGATACTTCGGAATTTTTCCAAGTCCAAATTCAGCCGCCTTTTGGGTGGGGGGCGAGGAGGGAGTGATATATCAAAGTATTAGGAAATAGTGTCGAATCCATCTTTTTCGGGGTCGCTGAAATGAATAGTGACACTCCGGATTTCTTTTGACAAACCGCGTGGGGCTGACACCCCATGTACCCATAGGTGGGGGGCGAGGGGTGTCACATAAAAATATACGAAAATAGTGTCGAATCCATCGTTTTCGGATTCGCTGAGATGAATAGAGATACTCCGGAATGTTTCCAAGTCCAAATTCAGCCCCCTTTTGTGTGTGGGGCGAGGAGGGAGTGATATATCAAAGTAATAGGAAATAGTGTCGAATCCATCCTTTTCGGGGTCACTGAGATGAATAGCGACACTCCGGATTTCTTTTGACAAACCGCGTGGGGTAAAGGGAGTAACATCTAAAATATTCGAAAATAGTGTCGAATCCATACTTTTTACGGTCACTGAGGTGAATAGTGATATTCCGGAATTTTTTAAAGTCGAAGTTCTGCCCCCTTTAGGGTGGAGGCCTCCGAGGGGGGTGTTAAATTAAATAACCGAAAATGGGTTCGAATCCATCGTTTTCGGGGTCGCATGAAATGAATAGTGACACTCCGGATTTCTTTTGATAAACCGCGTGGGGGTGAGACACCACCACGTATCCATTCAGTCGAGGGGGGGGGGGCGAGTGGTGACATTCGAAATATTTGAAAAAGTGTCGAATCCATACTTTTTGTGGTCGCTGAGATGAATAGTGACACTCTGGAAGATTTTAAAGTCCAAGTTCAGCACCCTTTGCGGTGGGGGCGAGGGGGGCGCTCATATAAGATTATCGAAAATAGTGTCGAATCCATACTTTTTGGGGTCGCCAAGATTAATAGTGTCACCGCGGAGTTTTTGAAGTACATGTTCAGCCCCCTTTGGGGTGGGGGCGTGGGTAGAGTGATATATCAAAATGACCGAAAATAGCGTCGAATCCACACTTTTCGGGGTCGCTGAGGTGAATGGTTACACTCCGGATTTGTTTTGACAAAACACTTGGGGGTAGGACACCCCATGTACCCATTGGGGAGCGGGCGAGGGGGCGATATATAAAATATTCCAAACTAGTGTCGAATCCATCCTTTTCGGGGTCGCTGAGATGAATAGTCAGACTCTGTATTTTTTATTTGTCCAAATTCAACTCCCCTGGGGTGGGGGCGTGGGGGTAGTGATACATAAACATTGTCGAAAATAATGTCGAATCCACATTTTTTGGGGTCACTGAGATGAATAGCGGCACTCCGAATTTTTTGTATCATGAGACACCCCACCTAACCCTTTTTAATATCCAATTTTAGCCTTCTTCGGGGTGGGGGAACGATGGGGAATGATATATAAAAATTGTACCGGGCGGTACACCTCCACGCCGCTAGTTCAAATATTGCGCCAATTTAATCTACTCTACAGGAGAAAGCCCAAACTTTGAAAAACTTTATTAATTCTACTGTTTCTCCGTAGATGGCTCTATGTGATTTTCGAGGTGTTTTTGTTTGCTCTGTAGCAAGAAGTGTGGACATTCTCTTCTAGATGTTACTACATAAAAACTATACCTGTGCACTCTGGTGCTATGGAATGGACCTTCTTGAAGACATATTGTATTCCTAAGTTTTATTTTAACTAAATTTTGTTCTGTGGCTTTGGGGGATTGGCAATATAAATCAGTTCTTTCCGCCCGTTTTGAATGTAACCAATCATGTATTTTCTAAATTAATTATCCACCAATCCTAGTTTTCTTCTTCAGTTTTGACATGTAATCTTTGGCTGACCAATAAATGCTTGTGGGAGGGTGTTATTATTCATGAAAGGTCTCGAATGTTCCACGAGGGTATATAAACTGCTGATTTTCTGGGGTCGAGGCCACTTCAGTAACATCTTTTTTTGTGTATGGATATGTAGCAGGGGGCGGGAAGCGCCTCTTCCTTCAAGCAGCAGTTCTTCTACAAGGTAATGGCCTGTTAACATCTTCATTTCTAGCTAGCTCAGCAGTTTAACTCTCAGGGAAGGTTCGAAACCTTTAATATGTAACCGACCTTTTAAAATGTAAATTCCTTTCTGTCTATCTATAAAGTACAAATCTGTAAAGCGGGGATAGAGAGTGCTTCTCCCTCTCGAACTCCCCTTCATTTTGTAAAAAGGAGGTGACTACGTTTTCATAATTGTTCTTCTCTTTTTTTATGTGGTAAAATTTTCTCATACGTGTCACCTCCCTAGTATGGGATTAGCCCCTGTATAACTGGCCGAGTGCCACCTAGGTTTTTGGCAATTTCATGTAGGACTGCAAGCTACGCCTCCAGTCCATTTGGTTTTCTGGGCCATTTAATTGACCCGACATTTTGTTTTCCTCATATAAAGGCCCTGTAGGTTGGGTATTAAATACCCCTGTTTTTTGGTGTGCCTTGAGGGCAGTCTGAAGTGAAGGTTGTTGTAGCCTTTGATAGGCTTGTAATATTGAGAGCGGTTCTGCTCTTTTCTTTAACATAGTAATTAGGAGCAAGTGCTCCTTGTACTTAGGGGTTTTCTGCCCTGTAGATCTGTGATTGTGAGCTGAAAGCTCGAGAGTTAATGAATTCGGGCCGTAGCCCAGTAAATAGTGTACCTGATGTAACGTGTTGTTATTCGCTGACAAAATTCTATACTACTATTGTTAAGTTTTGAAAATATAACCTTGTTAAAATTTTAATTCATCTTTCATGCTTCAGTAGTTGAGACCTATTTCAACCAGCACCTTCTTTCTCCTCTGCAAATCCACAAAACTCCGTAACAAAAATAATAGAAAATCGTGTCGAATCCATACATTTCCATTTTTTTGCTAATTTGCTTTACGTCGTACCGACACAGACATTTCTTACGGCGACGATGGGATAGGAAAGGCCCAGGAATTGGAAGGAAGCGGGCCTGGCCTTAATTAAGGTACAGCGATACTTTTCGAGGTCGCTGAGATGAATAATCACACTCCGGTTGTCGTTGTTCATCCCCTATCGGCATGGATATTAGAAGGGTTGGAAAGGAAAATGTTCAAAATGACCAAAAATACGGATGTATTTTTCATCCACCATAGCCCTCATATAGAATTGGTACACATATGACTTGCTATCTGAAAAAAATACTGTCGGGGTAAAACACCTCTAGCACACCTGCGGGAAATGGTGAAATATAAAAATAAACGAATTCTACTGATATTAATAACGAATACGTTCTTTACGAGGTCACAGAGTTGATCTGTGACACTCTGGATGGTGAAGTCATACTTCAGCCGCAATCACTTGAGAGGGGGTGAAAATAAATGTAAATATAACGGATATTAAGGATGTGCTGTATGTGGGTATGTTCCAGAGTTGCTCTCAACGAAACTTGGTACACATATGACTTACCATCTTAGAAAAATACTATGGAGATGAAGAATCAGAGCCTCCGTTGGGGGCGGGGAATGAGAGGGACTGACGTGCAAATTTGATGGAAAATATCAGATATTAATGTCAAAAGCCATTGTTTATGTGTCTATTATACGAACTGTGACGCTCTTGATACCGTTTAAGCCCACGTTCAGTATTAATTGAGACAGGAGCTGAGAACGGCTTAAAAGTATACAGTATAAAATGACCGAGATTAGTGTTGAATACACTGCTTTTGGTGTCACTAGGCTGATTGTGACAGTCTCAATGACTGCCGAAATCGTGTACATCATTACGTACGGTGCGACTGGTAAATACATATAATTATTACTTTTATTTTTTGGAAAGAATCAAATACTTCCCAGTCAAGTCTAGCTACAACAAGGACAAGGTTTTACTCGAAAATTAAATAATCTAAAACTTGAAATCAGATACATCTGAATAAGTCTAAAACTACATAATACGTCGTAAAATCAATATCTTCAAAATAAATCAATAAGCATCCACCTCACACTTAACTAACTGGTAATACAAATACTAAAGGTAAACATTCAAAAGCTACCCGGACAACGCCGGGTACTAGAGCTAGTAGTTATATATACATGAACAGTAGATGCTCAATTTAAATCTTTATGAAAAATAGTTGGTATTTTATTTTTATTTCAATGTACGGCACCGAAATCCTCTAAATTCGAATACATTTGCCTTTGGTTACGCTCGCTTAAAGACTCAACATGGCGGCTCCATAAGTAACATTCGTGTCTTGACCTTCCTAGACAGACCTTGGTGCAGACACGTTTTGATTCACGTAGTTATCAACTTGATTTCCGAAGGTAGTGGGTTCGAACCCCACTTCCCGCAGCCCTGAATATGGTTACCGTGGTTTCTCATTTTCACATCAGACAAATACTGGGGCTGTTCCGTAATTAAGGCCACGGCCGCTTCCTTCCCACTCCTATCCTTTTTCTGTCCCATCGTCTCCATAAGACCTATGTGTGCAGACAAGGTCCGTCTAGGGAGGTCAAGACATGAATGTTACTTATGGAGCCGCCATGTTGAGTCTTTAAGTGAGCGTAACCAAAGGCAAGTGTATTCGAATTTGGAGGATCTAGGTACGAGACATAGAAATAAATGTAAACTAACGATTTTTCATGTAGAATTTAATTTGCTTATATTACTCATGTACTGCATATATAGGCCAAACTGTATAACACGTGACATGAATACACCCACAGCTATGGGAATAGGAAGATAATTATCATAACTTGAATTTCATTTTTTGAGAAACAAGAATCAGCAGAAGGGCTCATGTACATCTTTTTACTTCCATACAACTTGGTCTTACTGTGTTTCTTATCATTATCATATGTAAAATACGTAATATTATTGACAGAAACATAGAAGTCTGCACGTTCCCTCTGTTGTATGATGATTACATGAAATACTGAACTTAATATACTTAAACAGAGTTATAGTAAATTATCTTCAGCATTTCCTTTATTTAGGAAGTAATTACCCATACTACTGTGCCCTACTGCACTTTAAAGTTCCGTCCAGGCGAAGGCCGGTCTCGAACCCAGAGTACAGTAGTGAACGAACTCTCATAGACGTGAGCTGGTGCACATAGTCTTACCTGAACACAGTCCTCTTCATACAGCCGGGAAAGCGCTCTTCTCAGGGATAACATGGGTATAACGGGGCAACATAAAGATAAAACACTAGGACATGTGCCTACTCAGGTAAGAATTCGCTAAATCAAATAACATAAAATATCAAACAGAAAACATCGCTGCATTCAAAGTTTAACAAATAGGGATTTATTACACAAAATTGAATTATTTACAAATGAAAGAGCTTTTCAATATGATAGGGTAAAATGACGCTGAGCCGATGACAACCAGTTCACTGCCTTCACGAACAGCGGTACTGCAACAAGCATGTTACAATCGTGTAAGTAACGAAGTTTAGAAAGATGGATATCTGCTTACCTACTCATACACAGTGATTCCCATAAAAATATACAATGCCTCGCGCCGTCGAACCCCGGTGCAAACAAAAATCACCACAAATTTTACAATGACCTGACTCGGTCACGAACCCTAGTCCCATGACGAGTAAGGCGTCCAAGATACCTATGCAAACCATATAAACGGACCCAATCAACATATACATGGGTGTCAGTATAAAACGGGTCAGTGTTAAAATTTTACGTAAAACAAATAGGACATAAAAAAAGATCACACCCTGCTTTCAAAACATGAAGGTCGTTTCTTCCCCCCAGGCACCCTTGACAAACTGCAGACGTCAATAACCAACTCACAAGCCTGTGACGTCAAGCTCAACGACCTCCACCCTCACCACTTCACTTGCGGCAGCCCCCTAATTTATGAGCTCAAATGGGCGACAGGCTAAATTCTTGCCTTTCAAAAGAACACCTCACGTAGTCAGCTGCTAAAGCCCTCATTTAAATATACCTGGGCTATCTGCCCTCGTCTCAATATCTCCAGCAATCTCGCTAATCTTACTTATGCCTCTCATGGGCTAAATCCTGGTGCTACAAAACACTAATCATTAAGCGATCGTCACATGGCCATACTAGGCATTTCCAAAATCTATTCAATAAACTCTCAATGGTTGGGCTCTCTCATGTCAACTGCAAATTTTTCTTCTGCCTCTCATGGGCTCAAATCTCTTAAATATTCGGACTCGCTCGCTCTATCAGTGAATCTGGGTGAATTACTGGTCACGTCTAGGTCACAACTATACACATCTACGTCTGCAGAAACAAATGCCTAAATGCGATCTAATAAAAGTACCTATCTGTTAGACTAACCTCCTATGACCAAATGAGTTCGATCAGACCCTTACAAAAACACGTACGCTAAAATAACGCAATCAAAATGAAATATGAACTCGCTAACAAGGACTCTACAAATAACATCTACCTTAAAGTACGGGGTTCGAGTTTGAGGCCTAGCTCTAAATTACAAGGAAAATTTTCCTAATACCACAAATCTGTTGACTGATGGCCCCCATATTCATATCTAAATTTAAATGACATGCTTGAAACAGAATTGGAAAGCTCTGACCTTATTTATCGGGGACATAGCGGAGCAGCCATCCCTGTGGACCACTGGATCTACCACATCATGATAGACTGCGGAGCTGGCATCAGATACTGTTGACCACTTGGAGACATTCTTGCTTGTGTGGCGTCTTCGTACAGCTCCCTCTGTAGTTGGAAGGTGTCCCCTTCGATGTCGTGCTGATCAGGTGCTCCCAATGTTCCTGGATCGATGCCCGTTGTCGTGTTGGCTTCAGCTCCTGGTTGTGGCTTCTTTGCAATGATGCTGTCAAACACTCGTTCTGACTTGATGCTGGGGTAACTGAAAATAAATTCATATATTACAGACTGTCCAAACTCGATGCCTGTCTCCACTACTATCGTGTCTCACACGTCACATTGACCAAGTCTCGTTCAGAGTTTTAACCTGGTACACAATAGTTTCTTCACTCCTCTCAGTCACTGTTCTTTCACCCTATCACACGGACAACAAATAGTTTCAGAATTCCTAACCTGAGCCAATATTAATTCTAGCCTTTCGTCCGTAATAACTTGACCTCATAGAAATATGAAGCTACTAGTTCATTAGTCTCTTATAAGCAGTACTTCATCTCCCCATAGCATATTCTCACAGGTAAAATCTTAAATTCATCTGAATATTCAAGTTGATTACTTACTTCCTTGCAGAAATAGCAGTACGGGTAGTAGGTGTAGCTCGAAGACAAAGCGTTGTTCTCAGTACCAACACGCAGTATGACGATTCGTTCAAGCAGCCTTTTGGTCCAAGAATGACTCTGATATGCCCGGTGGCCTTATTTTATAATCCCGGATCGCGTCATCAAGCCGATTGACTGCGTGCAATCTTCGCGCGCCCGCGAAGTCTTCCCACATCAAATATATCATGAGCTCTAATTAGCGAATGCATTAATGAATGCAGCCCTAATGCATATCAAAATAAAGCAGAAATTATCCAGGTTGCAATTCTTGTCTCAAATCCAATGCAACTCTTCCGTAACCAAAGATATTAATTTAATTCTTTCTTCCCTCCTATAATAAGTTTAGCCGGGATCTGGGAAGCGTCCCCAATCTTCATCAAGAGGCTTGGCTTGGGACATAACTCCTTTTAATGGGTTTCTGGAGATTTCTCATAATGACACTCGCACACACTTCACACAAGAACGCTTCTTCTGGACCCCTTTATGACATATACTGTAAGACATTGGCTTCGTGGGTGGCCTAGTGTGATTCCAATATCCAGTACTCAAATTAATACATTTGTCCCAATGAACAGAATGGTTCATAGCCCCCGTGAACGACAAAATAAAATTTTGTCAAGAATTTTATTTTCCTAAATGCCGAGATCATCTCCTCATTGCAATCATATATGCTGTCAATATTCAAAACTTCATGGCACGGGACTATCTTCAGCTACGGACATGATAGCCTCCCTATCCTTCCTAACTTGGTAATAGGCATCCAGCAGAGCTAGAAATCTCCGGTGGTTACTCTCGCAGTCTTGACACTCCGTTTCTTCGCGCTGCTCAGATAGCTGTTTCTGGTTCCCTGGAGAAATCATATTTACTTCTTCTTCGTCTTCACCATAGGTTACCTCTGGTTGTTCTTCTTCGCCGTCATGTTCATCTTCTTCCGGGATGACAACCTCCTCTCTGGCCATATTTTCGGTATCTTCCTCCTCAAGTTCTTCTTCCTCTTCTTCGCCTCCTTCTTCTTCTTCTTCCTGATTGTCTAATTGATATTGGCCGGGTTGGAAAAAAGGCTTAAGATTTGATGAGTTAAAGACCTTAGTCACTGTAGCGTCCAAGCTTTGTACCTTGTATGAGTTATTTTCATAACTATGAATTATTCTATACGGCCCAGTGTATAGCTCAGCGAACTTATGGTAGTATCTCTCCGTAGGGTTAGAGACAGTGGGTGTCTTAACTAACACCAACTCGCCCACTTGTAGGGGTCTATGAAATCGTTTATTCCTAGTTCTTCGCAGCCGCTTCTCAGCCTGTGCTTTTAAGTGTTCCGCAACGTTATTAACACATATCTCTCGTGCTAGTTGAGGGTCCCTCGGGCACGGAATTACATTTTCCCAAGGACGCTTAGGCAGCTCATTATTGTGAATCCATGCTGGAATCATACCGGTCGATTCGTGTCTAGTTGTGTTAATACACTCTGTAATAATGGGCACTACAGTGTTCCACTTATAATGTTCTCTCGGGCAGTATATCCTACAATACTACTTATATACAGTGGTGTTCATCTAAATGGCTCTTCTATTTGTCAAGCTTACAGAAGTTCCCTGTCTCACGGCCGTTCCGCAACTTTCTTCACACCCTGTCTCATTCATGCTGCCTTCTAGCCTGCAGAGGTTCCTGGCACTACGTGATTGTTTACTTCTGTAGTTAGAGAGGTTCCCTCTCTCTGTTCCGCTCTTTATTTTGTGGATTAAGAGATATTCCTTTCTCTCGGTTTTCCAGTCAATTTTCTTCCGCCTTATTTCACGACACGCGGAAAGCCACCTCTTCGCAACAGTACGTTTTCTCCTCAACTGTTCCACGTAGCTTCTTGGTTTAAGCATTCGTCCCTCTTTCATATCTTCTTTTCGCCGCTTCTTCTTTCTTCTGCCGATTCTCGTCTTCCACCTACGGCGTATTCTTACTTGTCTTGCGAACCACCCAAACTGGTATCGGTATTTTTGGTTCTTCTTGCGTCTCTTGTATGACCTAGTTCTCTTTACTTTATTTTGCTTCGAATGCTGGTTATACCATTGATCGTCTCCTTCATTTCCGGCTGCTATTACTTGAAGATACTTTCCAACCGTTTCCCTTTGATTAATCTGTGCGCCCCCGGTCGGGTCTCCCATTTCTATTTGTACAGAAATCCCATTAACGTTGTTTGCTTTTTTCCTTCTTATATCATCTGCCTCGACCTTGGATACTGTTACACATTCCTGACTCTCTTCTTCCATCGCAGAATTTATGAGGTCTTTACCCTCAGACGTCGTCGCGTAGCACTTGAGCTCGGCCCTTCCTGACAGGACTATGTTGCCAGATCTCTGCACCCTGAGATTCTTTAGCTGTATTTCTTCTCCCTTCTGTAGCCACACCAAAGTTGCCACTTCCCCAGCTTCCTTGCCTTGGTCTGTCTCCACCTCCGTGCTTGCTGTGTCATTCAATCCTTCTTCTGAGGCTACGGTAATATTCTCGTTTCCTGGTGTATCTTCCCTTTCTGCTTCTGCCTCCTGAACCATTGGACTGTTTGTATCTGATTGCTCCATTCGCGCCACATCGATGTCTGGCGGTTCAACCGGTGAATCAGACTGCTGAACTTCTTCGATAATTTCATCCTCGGACACCTTATCGCCGACTTTACCTTCCTTATTCTCTTCCGTGGTTTGCTCTTTCCTCCCAACTCCTTCTCGAGTCCTCGCCTCCATACTGTCTTCTACTTTCTGCTCTACTTTTTCTAGCCTCTCTTGGGTATAATCTATGCGATCTATTGCTGCTACCAGGTCTTCTTTAACGGTTCTCAGTTCGGACTGAGTCTCCTTATCTTTTTCTTCCATGCGCTGTTCTATTCCCTCGATACTATTCTTTACTTCCCGAATTTGCTTTTCTACCGTTCTGTGCGATTCTCCAACCTGTTGACTCAACTTCTCGGTCGTGGTAACACAGCATAGCCGTACATTCTCTATTTTGGTATCTAATTCTGCTATGGTTTCCCTAGTCGCTTCATTTTCAGAGGCCAATTGCTCCAAACGAATGCTAGTGTGTTCCTTTAGCTCCGTGATTTGGGTCGCTACCCGGGTTTCTGTGAGTACTAATTGTTCGGTCAAGTGTTCCTTAAGTTCTTTTACTTGTTCCGAGTTCCTAATTTCCTGTTCTTTAAATTGAGCACTGACTTGGTCGTTCAAACGCTCACCGTTCTGAACCAATAGCTCACGATTCCTAGTCACTTGTTCGTTCAAACGTTCACCAAGTGCCACAAACTGTACCTCGCTTTTGGCACCCTGTTCATTTAATAGCTCACTATTCCTATCAGTTTGTCCTTTAATAATTCCTACATCCTCTCTAAGCGCCACAAGCTGTTCGCTCAGGTGCCTCAGCACCTCTCCCATGTCTACCGACATCCAACTCACTCGTTATAACGTCCGGCGGGAAAAACCGCTCCGTATGTCTTCGATTAAATTTCAAATACTATAAATTTCCTACACTTTCTAATTTATCAAAATGTTCCTACTGCTAAACTCTCGAACTTTCAAAGCCTAAATTGGCTACCTCAATCTAATATCATGTCATTCAAACATAGGGTAACCGTCAGTACAACACTATGATACAAAATATATATACAACACAAACATAAAATTCTCCCACAAAATGTCATAAAAACAGCAAAACTACAACATGCACAAATCCAAGCTATCCGATTATACACCTGTAAAACACAACACCTTGCAGGTCAAATCCCCGCACGAATATCATCCATCACTTCAAGGAAACCACAAAATCAGCACATCCTCGCTAAACACCATCAACAGCAATATCCATCTACTAATGGTAAGACCAAAGACATAACATCACAAAATACCTCTCTGAACTGGCAGTCATTCAACCTCACAAGTTTAACAACATACTCCAAATATATCACACAGCTAACAGTACAGATCAAAGACCAAACTTGGTATATCTGCACAACACATAATTGAATGCAGCGGTCATAACATATGCCTGAAATCAAGACTTGCACGACCTTTCTTTACCGAAATATCAGGTTCTGCTTTCATAGACACAAGCTATGACCTATAGCCCTATTCTATGGGGAAAATCAGTAAAATACCACTTGGTTGTGTGAGCTCGTTTACACAAATATCAAGCATCACCTGCCGGCATAATACAACAAGCTGTATGACCCTCCTTACTACAATATCGGGTCCTCAGTTAGCCACACCAAGTTCACAATGTAGACAATGGCGCTATGGTCCCTTTTACTGAAATATCGGGCCATTCGTTACTCGTCGTCATTAATACCGTGGCGCTATGGTTAGCCCTTTACGAAAATTCGGCCAACACGATAGCTAGTGCCATTAATACTATGCCGCTATGTTTACTCTGTCGGGGTAGCCCTTATTTACAGAAATCTCGAGCCACACGTTGGCCTGCGCCATTTATACTATGGCGCTTTATTTACACTGTCTGGGTAGCCCTCATTACAGCAATATCGAGGGCCCACTTTGGGCGCCATTTATACTATGTGCCCTACTGCACTTTAAAGTTCCGTCCAGGCGAAGGCCGGTCTCGAACCCAGAGTACAGTAGTGAACGAACTCTCACAGACGTGAGCTGGTGCACATAGTCTTACCTGAACACAGTCCTCTTCATACAGCCGGGAAAGCGCTCTTCTCAGGGATAACATGGGTATAACGGGGCAACATAAAGATAAAACACTAGGACATGTGCCTACTCAGGTAAGAATTCGCTAAATCAAATAACATAAAATATCAAACAGAAAACATCGCTGCATTCAAAGTTTAACAAATAGGGATTTATTACACAAAATTGAATTATTTACAAATGAAAGAGCTTTTCAATATGATAGGGTAAAATGACGCTGAGCCGATGACAACCAGTTCACTGCCTTCACGAACAGCGGTACTGCAACAAGCATGTTACAATCGTGTAAGTAACGAAGTTTAGAAAGATGGATATCTGCTTACCTACTCATACACAGTGATTCCCATAAAAATATACAATGCCTCGCGCCGTCGAACCCCGGTGCAAACAAAAATCACCACAAATTTTACAATGACCTGACTCGGTCACGAACCCTAGTCCCATGACGAGTAAGGCGTCCAAGATACCTATGCAAACCATATAAAAGGACCCAATCAACATATACATGGGTGTCAGTATAAAACGGGTCAGTGTTAAAATTTTACGTAAAACAAATAGGACATAAAAAAAGATCACACCCTGCTTTCAAAACATGAAGGTCGTTTCTTCCCCCCAGGCACCCTTGACAAACTGCAGACGTCAATAACCAACTCACAAGCCTGTGACGTCAAGCTCAACGACCTCCACCCTCACCACTTCACTTGCGGCAGCCCCCTAATTTATGAGCTCAAATGGGCGACAGGCTAAATTCTTGCCTTTCAAAAGAACACCTCACGTAGTCAGCTGCTAAAGCCCTCATTTAAATATACCTGGGCTATCTGCCCTCGTCTCAATATCTCCAGCAATCTCGCTAATCTTACTTATGCCTCTCATGGGCTAAATCCTGGTGCTACAAAACACTAATCATTAAGCGATCGTTACATGGCCATACTAGGCATTTCCAAAATCTATTCAATAAACTCTCAATGGTTGGGCTCTCTCATGTCAACTGCAAATTTTACTTCTGCCTCTCATGGGCTCAAATCTCTTAAATATTCGGACTCGCTCGCTCTATCAGTGAATCTGGGTGAATTACTGATCACGTCTAGGTCACAACTATACACATCTACGTCTGCAGAAACAAATGCCTAAATGCGATCTAATAAAAGTACCTATCTGTTAGACTAACCTCCTATGACCAAATGAGTTCGATCAGACCCTTACAAAAACACGTACGTTAAAATAACGCAATCAAAATGAAATATGAACTCGCTAACAAGGACTCTACAAATAACATCTACCTTAAAGTACGGGGTTCGAGTTTGAGGCCTAGCTCTAAATTACAAGGAAAATTTTCCTAATACCACAAATCTGTTGACTGATGGCCCCCATATTCATATCTAAATTTAAATGACATGCTTGAAACAGAATTGGAAAGCTCTGACCTTATTTATCGGGGACATAGCGGAGCGACCATCCCTGTGGACCACTGGATCTACCACATCATGATAGACTGCGGAGCTGGCATCAGATACTGTTGACCACTTGGAGACATTCTTGCTTGTGTGGCGTCTTCGTACAGCTCCCTCTGTAGTTGGAAGGTGTCCCCTTCGATGTCGTGCTGATCAGGTGCTCCCAATGTTCCTGGATCGATGCCCGTTGTCGTGTTGGCTTCAGCTCCTGGTTGTGGCTTCTTTGCAATGATGCTGTCAAACACTCGTTCTGACTTGATGCTGGGGTAACTGAAAATAAATTCATATATTACAGACTGTCCAAACTCGATGCCTGTCTCCACTACTATCGTGTCTCACACGTCACATTGACCAAGTCTCGTTCAGAGTTTTAACCTGGTACACAATAGTTTCTTCACTCCTCTCAGTCACTGTTCTTTCACCCTATCACACGGACAACAAATAGTTTCAGAATTCCTAACCTGAGCCAATATTAATTCTAGCCTTTCGTCCGTAATAACTTGACCTCATAGAAATATGAAGCTACTAGTTCATTAGTCTCTTATAAGCAGTACCTCATCTCCCCATAGCATATTCTCACAGGTAAAATCTTAAATTCATCTGAATATTCAAGTTGATTACTTACTTCCTTGCAGAAATAGCAGTACGGGTAGTAGGTGTAGCTCGAAGACAAAGCGTTGTTCTCAGTACCAACACGCAGTATGACGATTCGTTCAAGCAGCCTTTTGGTCCAAGAATGACTCTGATATGCCCGGTGGCCTTATTTTATAATCCCGGATCGCGTCATCAAGCCGATTGACTGCGTGCAATCTTCGCGCGCCCGCGAAGTCTTCCCACATCAAATATATCATGAGCTCTAATTAGCGAATGCATTAATGAATGCAGCCCTAATGCATATCAAAATAAAGCAGAAATTATCCAGGTTGCAATTCTTGTCTCAAATCCAATGCAACTCTTCCGTAACCAAAGATATTAATTTAATTCTTTCTTCCCTCCTATAATAAGTTTAGCCGGGATCTGGGAAGCGTCCCCAATCTTCATCAAGAGGCTTGGCTTGGGACATAACTCCTTTTAATGGGTTTCTGGAGATTTCTCATAATGACACTCGCACACACTTCACACAAGAACGCCTCTTCTGGACCCCTTTATGACATATACTGTAAGACATTGGCTTCGTGGGTGGCCTAGTGTGATTCCAATATCCAATACTCAAATTAATACATTTGTCCCAATAAACAGAATGGTTCACTACGTTTCTGAAAGAATACCCCAGCATGTTGACAAACATTGAATGCCTCGTTAGTTGAGTGCATTAAATTATATTTGCCAACTGTTGTTATCTATTCACGCAGTAATTTCTTCACATATACAACTCGAGTGATGTTCTTAGCTACTCTAACTAGTTTATGGAGTTTATGCAGCTAAATAGTACAGAGTGGTGGCAGTGGTTGTTGTGTTGCTGATCATTGTTTTAAGAGGAAGTACAACTGGACAACCATCCGCTATTATCACTAATCAGAACTAAAAGAATGGAAGGAATCCAACACTTAGAAAAATGAAGGTATCGGTCAAAGAAATACAAAGGCCACGAAGTTCGTAGAAATGAAAGACTCCCTAAGCCTCGAATCTCTAAAACTGTCGGGGGCAGAAAAGAACAAGAGTTGACCAAGGGACGTTGTTTGGCATAGAAGCCCAGTACAAGTAAGTGAAAGCAATGACAAGACACAGCTAAGCGCCTCGTGGTCGTCAACCAACGCTCCGAAATCGAGAGTCCCTTTTATCCCCTCTTAGGTGAGGCAGGGGATAGCGCGGATGCAGCACATTGCCCCCACAGAATGGTACAAACCTACATCTACATAATGTTTATGTCAACATTGTTTGAAAACTGACGATCGCAATTTGTAGGGCTAGTCTTCATTTGGCTTTTGGCAAGAAAATAATTCAAAATGATACTCATCACATTCCTCATCAACCTCGTCATCAAAGAAGCAGAAGAAGAAGATGAATAATAATAATAATAAGAAGAAGAAGAAGAAGACCGAAAGAAGAAGAAGAAGAGAAGTAGCTTGAGTCACGTAGCTATGAACTTGATTTCCAGAGGTAGTGGCTTCGAACCCCACTGTCCACAGCTCTGAATATGGTTTACCGTGGTTTCCCATTTTCACATCAGGCAAATGCTGGGGCTGTTCCTTAATTAAGACCATGGCCGCTTCCTTCCCACTCCTATCCTTTTCCTATCCCATCGTCTCCATAAGACCTATGTGTGAAGGTGCGACGTAAAGCAGATTATAAAAGTAGAAGAAGAATACTTAGGCATTTTGTGAATATTGGGCTACACTTATCGTGTCTCACTTTTATAGGAGTGCTATAACACTTGTGGTAAACCACTTCGAACCAGTTTGGTTTCATAATCTTTACCCCCTGTGGGTGCGGTGGTAGAATAACACCCACGGTATCTCCTGCCTGTCCAAAGAGGTGACATGCAGAAGCGGATTGGTGACCACGGGGCCCTTACCTGAGTGCTGGAATTTTTTCCACTTAATTGTGTCCTCAATTAGCGCCCGTGTTACGGATATTGGGAGACTTTGACTACACGTTCTGAGCGGGGGATGTTTCGCTCTTCTTGCTGCAATTTCATATCAATAGAATATTTACATGGTCATGACGCTTACAGTGTCAAGGATGACACAATGTGGACACACTCTGACCTCGTTATCATATGGCCACGATAAAATGTCCCGCTCATCCAATGCTCTCTCGCTTCTCACAGGGAATCCTAAAGACTTCCCGTCATCGTTATATAAAATAAGGCACAGTAGATATTTGTTATGTTCCATTCTCAACTTCCGTGAATTTACTGGTGAGTAAGGTGTTGGATTGGACTGCATATTTTTCTGGTTTCATTTTGGTAAATCGGTTGAACTCATAATAGATCCCAGAAAATCACTGGACGGGGGAATGCAGTATTTTGAAAATCTTCTCAACGTAAATGTGAATGTTTCTGTCGATGTCGCGAAAACCCGAGCTCATCAGGAGGAGGACAAAAAGTCTGTGAAATTAGGCTTGAAGAATTGGAGACGATGGTAAATAATCACCATTGTCGTAAAGCAACTGGAATAGATTAAATTAGACCTAAAATGGTGAAGTGTATTGGGGAGACGGGGATGAAATAGCTTAATAGAAAATTAAGGTTATCATGGAATTTTAGTAAGGTACCTTCAGATAGGACCAACGCAATAGCTGCAAGCAAGGGGACAGAAAGTGCTGCAACAACTGTGGAGGTATTTCATTGATAAGTTGTTCGCTGGCAGTTTGGAAGGGAGGATTCGGTCAGTAGTTGAGAGTATGTTGAATGAAAACCAGTGTGGTTTCAGACCACAGAGGAGCTGTCAAGATCAGATTGCCAATATGTGACAGGTGATTTTAAGAACGATACTAGAGGAATAAGCTGCCATTTTTATGTTCCGTATATCTAGAAAACACGCCAAAGTACCAGAGAAAAGTTGTTCGCCTTACAGCGGACTGCGGGATTGAGGGTAGGTTTTTAAAACCAGCCAAAGGCATTTATCTTGACAAATGGGCAACGGCGAGAATTGATGCTAGAATGTTTTCTTGGTTCACCTTTGTTGTTCATAGTTTATATGGATTATGTACTGAAAGATATAAAGTGACCAGGAGGAATTCAGTTATATCGAAATGTAGTAAGCATGTCGACGACTTGGCTTTAATGGCAATAAGTAGGAAATAAAAATTAACTTTTCCAATACTAAGGTGATATCAGTAGGTAAGAAACCTAAGAGAACGGAATGTAAGTTTGGGAATACGTACTTGGAACAGGTAGATAATTTTAAGAGTTTAGGATGTGTGTGTCTTCCCAGGAAGTGTGCAGCGAATCTAATGCAATGAGTTCGCAGTTGCAATCAAGAGTATTCTGTTAGAAGGAAGTCAGCTCCACGACGAAATTATCTTTAAACCGGTCTGTTTTCAGACCAACTTTGCATTACGGTAGTGAAGACTGGGTGGACTCAGGTTATCGTATGCATAAGTTCGAAGTGAGAGACATGAGAGTAGCAAGTGTAATCGCTGGTACAAACAGGTGAGAACAATGTATGGAGGGAACTCAATGGATGAGACTGTACGCATGGAGCGACTACGGTGGTGGGATCATGTGAGGCGAATGGAGGAGGATAGGTTACCTAGCAGAATGGGGGGTAAGCGAAATAGAGGGAGACCAAGACGACGATGGTTAGACTTAGTTTGTAATGATTTAAAGATAAAAGTTATAGAACTGAAAGCGGCCAAATTCTTAGTAAAATCACAGAGGGTTGCAGACTAAACGCTGAAATGCATAACATTAACAGCACGGCCAGCTCACTCGGCTGGACTGTTTTTTCCAAGCAACAGATGTTTAGGGAATTATTATAAAATAAATGTCATTAATTAATTGTGTTTGTGCAATTATTGCCAGTGATTTTTGTGTTAGCGGTTATAACGTGTGTCTTAGTACTTCTACGCTAATCATTGATATAGGCTACTGTATTTATAATCTTATGTATACAGTTGTGGGGAGTCCGCTGTCTGTAATGTCATTTATTTCGCCATATTTTTATATATTTATCCGTTTTCGGTCAACTCAAGATCGTATCAGTAGTGTTTAGCTTTCGTGTCTGTTTGTCTAATTGTCTGATCTCGACAAAACTTCATATATAGAGTCTAATTATCCAGGGGCAGGTTTCGATATACGTATCATTTAAAAATCCTTGAATAGACTGGGTTTACAGGAAGAACACAAGGGTTTTTTCAATTTTCTCTTACGCTATTGATTGTATCTCAATCAAACTTCATATTTATGATCTACTCATCCAGGAGCAGGATCAAATATGAATATAATTTAAAATCCACTCAATACACTAAGGATTTATAGAAAGACCACAAGAGATTTATTTTCAATTTTATCTTACACTACTTATTATATCTCAACCAAATTTGGTATTTGGTGTCTATTCATCCAGGAGCAGGTTTCAATATGCATATCATTTTAAAACCACTCAATAGTCTGAGGGTTTATAGGAAGAACAGAAGAGTTTGTTTTCGATTTCCTCTTACACTGTTGTAAATCTATAGGCTACAGTATATGCGAAACGCCTTAATTTAAAATAATATTGTTGTTATGAGAAAAATTTCGCTTACTCTTTAAACGACGGAGAACATTATTATTTTCCACGGGCTTCATACTCTACTGCCAGTGACGGACACTCTCGCAGAATGTTCCATAACAGGAGAAAATCAAACGACGCATTATGCTTCGCTCGGCTTGAAAATTCGCCCCACCTAATGTAACTGAACATCGAGGAAAATGAGGTAGAACTTTTCCCTTTGGTGTCTGCCCGTCTGGTTATCTATCTGTTTGTATATTCATATGCATATGATGTCGTGGTAATCACATGGATTTGGTATTTATAGGAAGATTACTCTCGAATATTTTCGTGAACGTTAGGTTTATCGAAAGGCTGTATATTACAAACGTTTAAGGAGAGGTCATTTACGTTCCTTTATGCCATGCACGTATTTATCGTACGACGGATAAAAACGCAGATGAATACAAAAAATGGTATTTTTAGTCCAAGTCCCGTGGTACATCTCGTGCAAGGTGGGCAACGAGAAAAAAAAACTCTAGAGCCATTTTATTCTTTTCGGTAGGGCAGATATTAAGGGAGGTATCATCAACGTTAGACCGCCACGCCAGTGGTCAGAGATACTATATGCAACCTGAGAACCACGGAGAATTTCGCACAACTACGAACCAGGACTGTTCCGTACAATAAATTCAGAAATCGTCCTCATTCTCTCTCCCTCGACTTTGTTCAGCTTAATCATATTTCGCGTTACTGCCACGCGCTTTCGTGGGGAAATATTTTAACATATCGCATTAAACCTGTGAATAGAGCCATGTTACTTCTCATACATTCCTGAAGGAAACATGTAATCCGTTGCAAATTCACGTGCGAAGAACAGATACAAATGCTGGTTATATATAAAATTGCCCTCTTCATTTCACCTACTGATCACCTTTATCAGAACACTCCTCCGTAAAGCGACCACACTTACTGTACAAGTAGGGAGCTTCCACTGTGTCTTCATTAGCTAGAAAGAATCTCCGCGATCGCAATTTATAAAGCATAGGAACTTCCAGTGTGGGCTAGTCGCATTTCTGTTCCCCTACAATAATATGGTATCTTCCTTAATAAGGCAAGTGTGAATCTGATATCCTTGAACAAATCTGGCAGGTCTGTACTCTGCAGGGTACTGTAATCTGAAATCTTATGGGGATACATTTCCACTACAATGTGGGCACCTACTAAGGGAGGGTTTCAAAAAATTCCACATCTAAGGGGGGTGAAACGGGGATAAAACCCTGAAAACCCAAATATTCATTACTCCGAAACCGTTCACGGGACAAAGTTGAAATTTCACTGAACGATTCCTCCTTTATGTACTAGAAATGAAATAAGATAATTTTAGAAAAAAATTCAGCCCTTAAGATTTAAATGGAAGTTAAGAGCCGAAAACGAAAGTATTTATATCTCTGAAATCGTTTGATATACGAAGTTGAAATTTCACATGATGATTCCTCCTTTTTGTCTTGCTTTTCAAGTAAGATGCGTTCTTAATACAATGCATCAGTAAGGGGTTTTGACCTGGATGTGAGGCCTGATGAGAAAAATAATAATTTCTCTGAATCCTCATGATGTACAAAGTTGAAATTTTACATGATGTTTCCTCCTCGCTGTCTTCAATTGTGTGTAAGAATTGGTCTTAAAACGATGCGCTCGTGAATTGTTCTGACCTGGGTGAATCCTGATAACAAAATATTACATTTTCTGAAACCGTTTGACTTACGAAGTTAATAACTCACGTCATTGGCGCTCTTCATTCTTACATTTAAAATAACAAGTGGTTTTAAAACAATACGTCCCAAAGGGATTTTGAATATTGGTCATTAGTGGGGATGGTGGGGAGGGGGAGAGCGCAGTGTGAGACCTCATGTCAAATATATTCATTTCTATGAAAGAGTTAAACTTACAAAGTTAAACATTTCACCAGTGGCGGCTCGTGATGATAAAAATAGGTGGGGCACGTTCAACATATTAGGAACACTAGGAATCAAATCAATTAAATTAATCTTACCTTTTTATTTTTTGCATATAAAACTGTGATTGTAGGTTCTATTTTTATCTTTGAACACTTGATTTATGCTAAGCTCTGGTATTGGTCGGCCCATTTCTTTAGTTAATAATCTGTTTTCGTAATTAAGCGAATTTGTTTGAGAGAGAGATTTATTAAAGAAATAAATCGTCCGTCCTCCAATGAGGGTGACCATTTGGATCCGTAATACAGTTTCAATTCGAATGGAGTTTAAAAATATCCAGAAATGAAGATTTAATCGTTGAAGATGTTATCTTCTTTTTTCCCGGGGTTAGTGGGGGAGAAATGTCAATCACGTTCTCAGGTACAGATGGAAATGAATGATTTGCGGAGTCCCTCAGTATCTGTATTACTATTTTTTCTAACTCACAGAATGGAACTTTCAAGTTTTGTAGGAAGTTCGATGTCTGACTAGGGAGGGCGCCTCTTGCTCCGAATAGCAGGCCTCTGACAATCCACCGATCGATAGGTATTTTATACTTAGATGAAAGGTAAGGCAAGCATGGAATATAAATAGCTTGCTTTTCTAGGTCCACATCCCGAGCCTGATCCAGGTCCCTTTCAAAGCGAATGGTGGGATCTAAGACCACCTCTCTGTTGATGGCTACGATGTCCGCCCTCCGATTAGAGTCATCGGTAGAGATGCGGTGAACCTCCTCGTGCACCTCCCATCCACGCTGACTCAAGCCTTGAGCAATCGACGATCTTACACGGTGGTGGTGGTGGTTGCGCATTAGTTCAGTGCTTCGGCAGAATCCCAACACATGTCCAAGGGTTTCTGTCTCGTTGCAGCCATTTTGGCGGCAACGGGTTGTGTTGAATGACCTACTTGACTGCGGTGAGGTTGCATGTCATCTTCACTGCATTCATGTATTCAGAGGAGGACAGAGGTGATTTATGAGTCATCCAGGAGTTTGCTTTCGGGCAGTCTGAATATAACACTACTCCTTTTCCTTTATGTGGTAGCTGACACCACGACTGAAAGGATCGATTTCTCATAATTTCACGTAGTTTCCTTCCGTCAATCTTCGGGGGGAGACTTTCCTTTTATATATCAAGTCTGTGGAGTGCCATATCTTGTTCTTCAGGTAACTTCCTTACGTATGGTTAAGTAGCTCACTTGATTCAT
Organism: Anabrus simplex; assembly: GCF_040414725.1. Lineage (NCBI taxonomy): Eukaryota > Metazoa > Arthropoda > Insecta > Orthoptera > Tettigoniidae > Anabrus > Anabrus simplex. The sequence continues at coordinate 427,898,133 of NC_090268.1, read as the reverse complement.
TTTAAAAACACTTATGCTCGCACAGGAATACACTCAGATACATCACACTAATCTTCACACATTTTTCAGACTTGCAATGAACATCGACACCGATGGACACGATTAATCTAACGGACGTACAAGGTAAGCACAGGTTTGCTATAAACACTACTTTTGCGCGCGTTAATAATACATGTGTTGACAAGAAAGTAGCTGGGTGCTATCTAGTAGGCTGTAGGAGAAGTAAGTTCAAAATACGAACTAGCGCTGAAGTGTCTCGTCGAAGAAATACTGTGACCGGGTCAATGGAATTTGCCATAACTCCCTTCACCCCTCACAACTTGCAGAATGCGGGGATGATGTTCAGGTATAAGAACGAGTCGGTCCCATCCAGGATTAGACCTTTACTATGTTGCCTAGTTTAGTCCAGGGCTGCTAGAACAAGAACAACCACGGTGAATCATAGCCTCTTGAACTCACTGAAGATGGTCGTGACACTAATCGTGCACAATGTTGTTCTGATTTTTATAATAGTTTTAATCGGTCGAGGGGCACGTGACCATGTGACCTAAAGGCAGAACCGCGCCTGCATTTCACATGAGTGGTGCTCCTCACTCTTAGGTTTTAAGTAAGAAGAGGTCTTGAAGTAGTGTAGTGATTTTGACTGGAGGGGCAAGTCGTTGGTGAAGCTCCGTGACGAGAATAATTTCTCTGAAACCCTTTGAAGGGGTTGATATTTCACCTGATTGTTGATCATCTATGTCTTATATTTTGAATAAGGAGTAGTCTTAATACACCCCTAAGGGGATTTGATCGGGGGTGGGGCCTGATGACAAATATATTAATGTTTCTGAAATCGTTTGATATACAAACTGAGGGTGAGTTTTACAGGTTCACCCAACGTTGAACTCTCCAAAACTGGAGACTTTTAAAGATAACTTTAATTTCAAAACCGTAGCTTTTGCATCCGGGAGATAGTGTATTCGAACCCCACTGACGGCAGCCCTGAAAGTGGTTTTCCATTCTTTCCCATTTTCACACCAGGCATACAGTATGCTGGGACTGTACCTTAATTAAGGCCACGGCCGCTTCCTTCCTACCCCAAGGCCTTTCCTGTCCCATCGTCGCTATAAGAACTATCTGTGTCAGTGCGACGTAAAGCAAGTTGTGAAAAATAAAATAAAAGCTGTAGGAAGCACGGGCATCTTGCTAGTCAGTTATACTCTATTTCGTTCACAAAATTACCACAAGTATCGGCGTTACGTACAGTTCTCTAATACCTGGACTGAGGCAGTAGCTACTGACCAGGTAAGCGCAGATTAAGTTACATTGTAGAGATGAAAGATTGTGTTAGGTTCTTCCCAGTGCTCAGAATTTCCTCGTTATTAACAATTCAGTGGAACTTCAAACACATTGACGGATTCAGTTTCAAAATTTGTTGATTATTCTGCAAGGTGGTACAAAGAAACAATCGTATAGACTCAGCTACCGAGACGCATACCTTTTCAAGTGGTGCCATCTGGCTGGCATTGCTATCGATTTCGACATTCTGATTGTGATGCTATCTAGCAACGAAAGTGGATTTATAGTGGAATGACGCTAATTTACTTATGTCACGTGACACTTCGTTCTTCTCCAGATATCTGTAATATACCCATAACAATAACATATGGTGTTAATATATTTGACCGTCCTTCGAATATTGACTACCTTATAGGGGATCATCAATCGGACACTACCACTGAGGCAGCTTAGTCAGGTGGTTTGCGTTAACTATTGGCAACTGAACGAGGACGATCATGGGAATTGATGTAGAAGTTCTGAACGATTTTTCAGAGATTTATCATTGTTACCTGTATCACTGACTTCTCTTCCGCTGTATTGAAGGGATTTCAGTTCCATCCTGACCAATATTAATTAAAACAATGTTGATTTTTCTTCAGGCAACACCATGCTGCTCTCTCTAGTTTTACTGGCGATGATTATAGAGTCATGGACCGTCTCCGCGCAGTGTGACCGGTCCACAATTTTGAAATTCTCGGTGTCCAGTTGGAGGAATGAGTCGGGTCATCGGCTTGTAGCGGTGAGTATACGGGACCCATATTTCGTCCCCTTAGCAGGTTGGGACTTGTAGAAATTCAGGAATATTATGGATAAGGCTAGAAATTGGTATGTATAGTATCGAATATATTCTCCACTTAGGTGAAAATTACAATTAAACTTTACAACGTAAAGTAGTCAATATTTGAGAAAAACATAAACACTATAAAAACTAAACTACCAAAAATGTGTTCGTAATTTCGTCCCTCACCAAATTTATGAAAATTACAATTAATTTTAATATATTTTTCCTTTCTGTCTTACCAAATACGTTCCCTATAATGAATTACTTGAAGGCTGCTACAGTAACTCACGCCAGCCACCTCACTGTAGCGATTATACGCCAGGAACTACACCACACGACTGAAATGCAGTCCAGTACTGTATATCGTACACATATCAGAGCTCACTCTGGGAATAACAGGCTCTTAATTTGAATGCTGCACTAACTCAGCTTAGCATGAAAAATGAATCCTGCTTGTATATTGAAACTGAACGTGGTGCACACAACTCACTCTCACAATAAAACAACGGGATGAGGTTACACGTGTGGGCGTGGCTAAACATTAGGTACTAGCGTTCAAACTGGAAATCCCTAGGGGGACGAAATTAGGCGCGAGGACGGGATTTGGGGTACCTAATGCACGTGCGTGAGTCAATCAAAGCTCATTTCATCACATTCACATGCTATAAAAGAATCACATCCTCAGATAAAGGCGATTTGTTCATTATTATTACACGCACATACATGCATACCTACATACATACATACATACATACATACATACATACATACATACATACATACATACATACATACATACATACATACATACATATTGATTATAGACTGTTATGCCATTCAGCATTCAGTCTGCAAGCCTCTGTGAATTTACTGATCGCCGCCAAAATCCTCTCTTTGTCCTCGTTCAGTTTTATATCTCTTATCTTTAAATAATTGGAAAACGAGTCTAACCAACGTCGTCTTGGTCTCCCTCTAACCCTCTTACCCTCCATAACAGAGTCCATTATTTTCCTAGGTAAACTATCGTCCTCATTTCGACTCACATGTCCACACCAATGAAGCCGGTTTATGCGTACAGCTTCATGCATCCAGTTCGTTTCTAACAGCCTTTATTTCCTGATTCCGGGTACCCTCCTGCCTTTGTTCCCACCTGTTAGTACCAGCAATCATTCCCGCTACTTTTGTGTCTGCTACTTCTGCTTGCAGCTTATTAATAAGATATCCTGAGTCTACCCAGCTTTCACTCCCATAAAACAAAGCTGGCCTGTAAACAGACCGAGGTAATGATAGTTTGGTCCGGGAGCTGACTTCCTTTTTACAGAATACTGTTGTTCACAACTGCGAGCTCACTCCATTAGCTTTAATGCATCTTGATTCAATCTCACTTACTATGCTACCAGCCTGACAGAACATACTTCCTAAATAATTGACATTATTTACCAGTTCCAGTTTTGTATTCCCGATCTGTCATTCAATTATATTGTTTTTTTTTACCTACTTCGTCTTAGAAAGGCTAATTTTCATACCATACTCGTTGCATCAAACATTAGGCTGCCTGCTTTCGGCACAATCTGCCATTAAGACTATGTCGTCAGCGTAGGCCAGACTGCTTACTATATTTTCACCTAACCGAATCCCTCCGTGCGTCTTTATACCTTTCAGCTCAAACAACAGAAAAGCAACTTGCAGGAGAACTCCATATACTCGGAACCATTTTCACATCTGGAAGTAGATACTGCTATTAAAAGCCTCAAACCAGGTAAAGCTGCTGGCTTTGATGGGATATTTCCTGAGTTTCTGATACATAGTAGTCCAAACACAAGGCTCTGGTTGGCTAAATTCTACTCTAATATATTATCGTCTGGACATCTGCCATATGAATTCCGGGTAAGCAAGATCATTGCAATTCTGAAACCCGGTAAACCGGAAGACCAAGTCGATAGCTACCGTCCAACAGCATTGCTGAGTGTTTGCTATAAACTCCTTGAGAGACTTGTGTACAATAGAATTAGTTCGGCCATTAATGAAATGATCCCAGTAGAGCAAGCTATATTCAGGCAGAACCGAAGCTGTGTTGACCAGGTGCTAGCACTAACAACTCACATTGAAGCTGGTTTTCAAAGGGGTACTAAAACATCTGTAGTCTTTGTAGATCTAACGGCTGCATATGATACTGTGTGGAGGCAAGGGTTGATGTTGAAGCTGCAACGAGTCATCCCTTGCAAAACTGTAACCACACTGATCAACAATATGCTAACCGAAAGGCTCTTCCGTGCCGTCATGTATGATGACATTAGTCGTCTTAGGAAACTAAAAGACTGGTCTTCCCCAGGGATCAGTATTGGCACCTCTTCTATTCAATCTCTACATGTAGGATATCCCTGAGACAAAATCATTAAAATTTTCCTATGCAGACGACCTAGCCATTGCCATTCAACATCCAGATCTCAGCCATGCCGAGGCCATCCTGACGTCTGACCTGAATACACTTAGCTGTTACTTCCGAAACTGGAGACTACAACCCAGCATGAATAAGACAGAATCTGCTTGCTTCCATCTCCACAACAAGTTGGCTACTACAAAACTCCAAGTATGCTTCAATGGCTCAGTGCTAAAGCACAATCCTAATCCAAAGTACCTCGGGGTAACGCTAGACCGAACCCTATCTTATAGAAAGCATCTTGTAAACCTCGGATCTAAGTTGAGATCACGTAATAATATTCTGTTTAAATTGTGTGGAACTTCATGGGGTGCTTCAGCGGACACATTACGGCGCACTGGGCTTGGCCTTGTGTATTCTGCAGCTGAATACTGCTCTTCAGTATGGCTTAACAGTTGCCACGTGAAGAAAGTCGATGTACAACTTAACACCACCATGCGTATCATCTCTGGTACTCTGAAGCCTACTGCAACGCACTGGCTGCCAGTCCTGTCCCACATTGCTCCACCAAGCCTGCGACGTTCAAGAGCCCTTGTTCAAGAATATGATAAGATCATGTCCAATCCAACTCTACCTATCCACAGAGATGTTGCAGACCTCTGGAGACAAAGGCTGAAATCCCGTAAGCCACCAATGAAAACAGCTAAGAATCTAATGGATGCTGGTTTCAATTTACAAGAGGAATGGAAAGAGCAATGGATTCGTACAGCTCCGGAGTGGCCAAGCCTATTTAATCCAAACCACGCCCCAGCTGGTTTCAGTTTGCCAAGAAGAACGTGGGCATCACTAAACAGGTTTCGCACTAATTGTGGAAGATCTGCATTCTCCCTTCACCAGTGGGGCTTCGGGGACTCTCCAGCGTGTGATTGTGGTGCATTAGTCCAGACCATGCATCATATAATGGACGAATGCCCTCTGCGTGCTTATGGTGGAGACCGGAAAGACTTTGCTGATGTCTCAGAATCCCTAGTGCAGTGGATAAACAATTTAGATATCCATGTGTAATTGTTCCCTACTTACCATGTATTCTTTGCAGGTTTTTCGTTTGTATAATATTGTATATACTTGTCCATTCTGTAAATTCCATACGCTTAATAATAATAAGCAGATGATCCATGTGAACTATGAACAGTAAAGGTGAAAAGGTACAGCCTTATCTAACCCCTGTAAGTACCTTGGCCGTGCGGTTAGGAGCGCGCAGCTGTGAGCTCGCATCCGGGAGGTAGTGGGTTCGAATCCCACTGTCGGCAGCCCTGAAGATTGTTTTCCGTGTTTTCGCATTTTCACACCAGGCAAATGCTGAGGCTGTGCCTTAAGTAAGGCCACGGCCGCTTCCTTCCCATTCCTAGGCCTTTTCTCTCGCATCGTCGCCATAAAACCTATCTGTGCCGGTGCGGCGTAAAGCAAATAGCAAAAGAAAAAAACCCTGAGAAATTATACTGTCAATTCTCAATGCAGCCCTATTATCAACATAAATTCATTTGATTGATTTTAATAATCTACCCTTAATCCTATAGTCCCTATTGTCATTTTTATTATTATTATTATTATTATTATTATTATTATTATTATTGCGTGTCAGAGCGTTGATACAATATAAATATACATAAACATACACATTACAATCACACAAAATACACGGCATTTAACAGATGTACAGTATATTTCGTGCGGTCACACTATGTCCATGCAACCAGCAACGACAGCAAATCCTTCTTCGGTCGCTTGAACGAGGTTTTGAAGTGTATACTAGGGTTGCCACCTGTCCCATATTTTACAAGACATCCCGTATTTGAGGTAAAAATTTTGCGTCCCGTAGGCTATTATGAACTGTTGTCCCGTAAAAACGAAGTCCTGTAACAACCTCCTTGGACTGCATTTCATCCCGCTCAAATCTGAATGTTGGATCGAAAATGATGCCTTTGTTAGATTTAATATCAATGACTACAATGTCCGCTCGTTTAATGGAACCTTATCCCTCCTTTCACTTAACCACGTAAATTACAAGATAATACATATATGAAAGAAATAACACTCTGTTATAAAACAACTAAGCAGAATAACAAATTTGGAGAACACATAATAAAGATGGAAAGCTCAACAAGTACGATAAATAGAAATCCGGAGCATAAAGGTAAAAAAGAAAGAGAAAAGTCATAATGATAAAAAGTAACATAGAAATAAAATATAAGCAATGCATAAACAAAACCCAATACATAATAAGGTAATGGAAATACAAGTGTGGCCATAAATACTGATCTATGTTCATGAGTTAAAAGCTAAATATTACGTACGTTTACACTACAGTAAATGCCAATGTTACCAGCCTACCTACCACAACCACACAAACTATCATTCGTCACAAATCACACGGAACAATCAGGTAATCTCTACACGCAGTCTTGAATTCTTTTTATTGACTTAGAGCTGGGTGTGAATTTCAAAGTATTGACCCAGCCACAATGAAGGATTTATTGTATATCGAAGCAGTCACACAAGTAATCGGCTGCATTTACAACTTTCTACGTCATCTCCAGTGTCCGAATTCATTTAAAATATGCTTACCTTTCTAATCCTGTTATCCACTTTCCGTAGAGTGATGGTTGTATATAACTTACATAACTGAAATCCGCATGCTCGTTTTATACTTCCATTGGATACAGGTTCAAAAATATGCCCAATATATGTTATCATCGAGCATTTACTTATAGCATTACATGATAAGGATATCAACCCAAGGTTGTTTGAGATTATAACAAAATGTGTGAGTGATTGTCTGTATTGTGTAATCAGCGTTCACATAGCATTAAGGAAGTTTGAAGATGGAGAATAAATTGCCCTGAAAGCAATGAGAAGTTTCAGTGAATTCACCATGTCAGAAAAATGGGATACGGTATTCATATCACCTGTGCATTTTCCTGAAAAATGTCAGGAACAGTAGGCAATGGCATGTCACTAACTGCTCATTTTGAACTTAATCTGAGTTTCAACGTGGAGGAAAACTAATCTTGAGAATGCTACAATTTATTATGCTCTATGGGGAAAGATAATTGGTTTAAGCGACGGAGAACGGGCTCGAAATTCTGAGAAGAAAGACCTTGAGTTAAGTTTTGTGCAAGTCCTTAGTGAAACGTGGACTTGTTCGAGGAGGTTAAATTTAATCTAGTATTTTATTCGAAGCAAATTCTACGTAAATGGTAAGTTACTTGTAAATTTTCTTTGCAATCATATGTGTTTCGGAAAACCTGATAACTGTCCCTAATCTTGGAACCAACAGAATAAGAGCTGCAATATTTGGAGTTTTGCGCTTATATTCTGAAGAATGTTATCAACAATGTGTAGTTGTACTGTAGAAGCAGTTAACTCCTTAAGTCTCAGGGTCAGATATGAAGAAACTTATGTTACCAGATGGAAATCTGTAGGTGTGCTATCGAGAAAAGCATTCCTTGACATAGTGAAATCGCAAGAGGTTGAACAAAAACTAGCTGCTGATGTAGTTCTTCATGTGTTAAATGGAACGTGCATTAACTTAGTAGTGGTTTCTTTTTTACATATTTACCACCAGGGACAGGTAAAACATTTCACTAGACACTGCTACGTATTATCAGAGGAAACAGGTTTTCTAGCTACACCAATCGTCTGCCGGAATAGCTTGCACACTTTTACTTGTAGAAAGAAATATTTATCCTGCATTGATTGTTATTGTCAATCATACCTGCAGCGTAAAGCCAAACATATCTGAAGAAACCACCCTCTAGAATACAATATAAGTTATGAAGGATGAGACTCCAGTAATGCATGTGAATGCATTGTTTAGCGAAGGTCTGACGTCTGAATGGTCTGAGCAACATATCGATAAATTCTGTTGCAAATTGATCGTACTAGGTGCGGATTTACATTCTCTCGGTAATAACTAGCGGTTCACGGTGTCTGACTGTTGTAGGAGTTGACATAAACAAATTCAGAGTGGTGAAAATTACCTAGGAAATGCACTATGAATTCTTAGAGAAAAAAAATCATCATCAATTTAAAAGTAGGAGAGGACAACGCTGGAATGACAATTATGACGCCTTCAAAATTCTATTCAGAAGTACCACACATATTTGAACAATATTGTACGGTGACACTGACGTTACTCCTGTCACCACGCAGCGCTTCAAAGGAAGGAAGAGTCCTGCCACAGACTAAGAAGGATACCATAGCTGACTGTTTCGGAAATACAAACCAGTTTGAAGTTTATGAAGTAACTTGTAGGTCAACTGAAGGTTACAATAAACTAGGGGACACTGTAGTCATTGATAGGAAATCTAACAAAGGCATCATGAGTGAGATGAAATGCAGTCCAAGGAGGTTGTTACAGAACTTCGATCATACAAACAGAGAGGGCGCTGCCGGCAGAACACGGCGCCAGGAGAAATATCAGTTTACTTTGGGTATTTATGCTGAATATGCTGAAGACCGACTCCAATCTTCAGACCTTAATGCTATTCTCGATCGTTCCAAGATGGCGAATCGAGTAGGCGGACATGTTGGAAATGAGGGTTTGTTTTGGTTTGTTGTTATCGTATGTAGTCGGTGTAATTTAATTAAATTTGACGATAGATGTTAGTTTATTTGTAGAATATAAGTGTGCGAGTATATTTATATGAGTATATGGACACTTAGGATCTGTAATTATAAACAGTATGTGAGAATGCGTTTGTTTTGATCAATTTGTGAACCCGGTTTAAGTCTAACTATGACAATGCCTCTCATACAACTATTATTAATTTCTCTACGGAATAAAACATTAAGGGAGACATGGGTTTGGAATATAAGTTACATGGTGATTATTTTGAAGCCGATGACAAAACTGTAGTGTGCATACATCATTTTGAGAATATGTCTGAGGTTAGGGTAGACTTCTCTAATTCCAAACGGTGAACCTCTTCATGTTCCTCGAAAAGTATGATGTAGATAGAATGAAATTGATGTAATGATATTCCGTCAGTATCTATGCGCTTTAAAGTGTCGAGTGATTTAGATGCAAGTGTATTTTACAATAATTTGTGCTTGCCTGCTGAAATGTTTGATTAGATCTTGGAATATAAGAATATAACAAACCTTTTAAGTGTGACAGGTGGAGCAATCTGCATACTGTTACACAGAAGAAATAGTGACTTGGAGGGATTAGCTGGGTTTGTAACGCAGGGTTTAATACTACCAACACCTTGCGATTTATCCACTATCAAGCAGACTACACCGAACTGAAACTCGTCCATATGGTTAAATATCAATGTTTAGAGTGAATAGAGATTTTGCACTCATGTTCCTTAATGGATAGAAAAATATTATATCTTTAAGTGTCTGAATATTTCATTACTAAGGTTACCATCATTGTGTAAAATGCTGTTATGCCATATGTCAATATTTTGTTAGCATTACCAGGGCCGTTTACTAGGTTAACATAATCATTTCGGGTGTACTTGGGCTGAGTGGCTCAGACGGTTAAGGCGCTAGCCTTCTGATCCCAAGTTGGCAGGTTCGTCCCTGGCTCAGTCTGGTGGTATTTGAAGGTGCTCAAATACGTCAGCCTCGTGTCGGTAGATTTACTGCAACGTAAAAGAACTACTGCAGGAATAAATTCCGGCACTTCCGCGTCTCCAAAACCGTAAAAAAGTAGTTAGTGGGACGTAAAGCCAATAACATTATTATTTAGGGTGTACTTCCCTTTCATTGGGTGCTAGACATAAGAAATTGTCCACCACTTCAAAAGTAAGGTACCGGGCGAGTTGGCCGTGCGTGTAGAGGCGCGCGGCTGTGAGCTTGCATCCGGGAGATAGTAGGTTCGAATCCCACTATCGGCAGCCCTGAAAATAGTTTTCCGTGGTTTCCCATTTTCACTCCAGGCAAATGCTGGGGCTGTACCTTAATTAAGGCCACGGCCGCTTCCTTCCAACTCCTAGGCCTTTCCTATCCCATCGTCGCCATAAGACCTATCTGTGTCGGTGCGACGTAAAGCCCATAGCAAAAAAAAGTAAGGTAACAAATTATGTTTCATAATTCTTACGAGAACGAATAAATTGAGGAAATTCACACCTTAATTTATTTTGAAACATTCAAAATGATGTTATACATATACCGTAATTATAACAGTTTTATTATGCATTTTCCTCCATCGAGCGAAGTGAAATTTAAGAGAAAACGTTATTTGACTAAATGAAATTTCTAAATTATCAACTTGTTGTTCTCTTTTCTAGTAGAATATAGCCTATGTGATTCTAGTCGATTATATATGGTGCGTGCTTGTTGGCGAAGCGTTTTCATACGTAAAAAAGTTATTTTTCCTATGATGTTACATTTATCATGTTAAATTACCTCCATTTTACGCGATACTTCTGCGTTAGCCAATCCGAGCAATCCGGCAATCCGGCTACTTCGGCCGCCATGTTTTTGTGATATTATGGTCTGAGGATTGGAGTCGGTCTTGATATGCTCCGGCTGTCGGCGTAAGTGCGAAATTTCAAGTAATCATTGTCGATATACGAGACTTTTTCTGTATATTTGTAATGTATTGCAAACATAAAAAAAGCAGGTATTTTCGTAAATGTGATAAGGGAAGGACGTTAGTTTGCCGGAATATAGCAAAAATGGTCATATCTTGCTCTGCTTATTGCAGTCAGAGATTTAAAAAGGGGAGCAAAATACCTTTTCACAGGTAAGGAATAAAATCTGTAACTGAAAAGACAGTGACATGATTGCATACCGTATCTGGGCAGCCAGAGAAAGCGAGTAAGCATATGTCTTGTACTCTTGTCCACTATATGGATATTAACACGTTTACTTGTACCTTTAGGGAACTAACTAACTAACCCCATGGCACTACAGCCCTGAAGGGCCTACCAAGCGACCGCTGCCCAGCCCGCAGGCTTGCAGATTACTAGGTGCCGGGTGGTCAGCGCAACGAATCCTCTCGGTCGTTATTCTTGGCTTTCTAGACCGGGGACGCTATCTCACCATCAGATAGCTCCTCAATTCTAACCACGTAGTCAGAATGGACCTTGAACCAGCCCTCATATCCAGGTAAAAATACCTGACCTGGCCTGGAATCGAACTCGGGGCCGCCGTGCAAGAGGCAGGCACGCTATTCCTACACCACGGTGCCGGCGTACCATTAGGGCGAAATGAAATATTGTACATATAATTTAGTTCTGACTTATACTACTTAGACCAAAGACAGAAATCCCTTCCAGGACTCACATAGTGGACTTATCTTACTTTGAACATTTTCGAAATATATTTCTGGACTCCACAGCACAGCCGTAAAGTCGCGCACCATGACTGTGCGTCTGAACCGGATGCTTGGAAATAGAGGGTTGGAATCCTGGTCCTGACAGTAGCCATCCTGAGAGTGGTTTTCCCGGGTTTTCCCACACCCTTTAGAGGAAATTGCCGAGATGGTACCCAATTGGAATTCCTGGGGCACCGACCTAAATCCTAGAACCTGAAAGCTAGTTATACACGCTAGGTTATCAGACAAACTCAAGAAACACATAAGTATACCTGGATGATGGCCAATATGTCCCAAGCCCCTCAAATCAATTAACAACAACATCATTTATTTAATGTAAAGGACCGGGCTGAGTAGCTTCAACGGTAGAGTGCTGGCCTTCTGACCCCAACTTGGCAGGTTCGATCCTGGCTTTGTTCGGTAGTATTTGAAGGTGCTCGAATACGTCAGTCTCGTGTCGGTAGATTTACTGGCATGTTAAAGAACTCCTGGACAATATTTTCAAGAAGTACAGTTCTCTATGGTTTAACAACGCTCCTGGAGAAGAATGGTGTATGACTTACATGTAAATATTTGTTTCCGAATTGTATGGTACATTTATTGACTGGCTGTTTTGGTGGGTTGTAGCCTACATTATTTTATCGGCACACTTTATCTTGGTGCATTTATACCCTAGTACTGAATCGGTCGACCTCGGCAATCTTCGAGATTCGTACTGGCAACCTTTGAAACACAAACTATGAATCGCTTAAGCATCGTTGAGCGACATCTGGCGTACACTTAACGTACTAGTACTGTTGTTGTTTACACAGCAAAGCCAAACTATAGAATTCATGCTAGGAACAAGATTCGCATCTAGAAATGTTATATAATGTGTATGTGACACAGTTATTGGCTTAAGATAATAACGGTTTAGAAACTTCATATCGATCGATCATATTCTCGATTCGATTCAGGTTTCATTTTCATTCAGTTGGCTGCACTACCGTAACCGGGACAGTTCCCTCCTTACTCCTCACCCCCGTACACAAATGCACCAAGATAAAGTGTGCCGATAATACTTCCTGTCTTTCATCATATTGTAAATTGTTACAGTTTTAATGATAGTTCTGTGCATGGTGCATCTCATTAGGCTTCCTTAACTCACTTGTACCGGTAGTTTGATATACAGTAGCCTGAGCATTTAGAAATGTTAAACAGCTTGTGGTGTGTGTGTGTGTGTGTGCTTATTCACATCTGATAGTGGCTGATAACCTACAGGTTAGGCCCTGTAAAACAATAATTATCAACCTGTATACCTGTACGGTATATCTACAAGCTAGATGTGAAGGTCTGTGAGTAAGTGTGATAGTGGTGGTGATAGCAGTTCTTAAGGACAGAACATCAAGGTTATCAGCTGCATTAAGTAGTATATTAGTACCTTCAAATTTTCTTTGACGATAATTATTCTATGTTTTAATGGGAACGGCTGCGTAATTATTGGCCACGTTTCTCGATTTATAAGACTTAATCAGATAAATATCTGCATTATTAAAAAGAACTACTTTACACAAATATTACGGAGGAATTTCAACTTATGAAACTGGGAGACAAGTAATTAAAATAGGTTAACTACGTCGTCTATTCACTCCCCCGCGTCGTTTAACTGATATGTAAACACATCGAAATATCACACATATAATGATATTTAACACTTTTCGTACAAGAAGGAAATGATATATTCCAAGGGAATTGCATTTATCACCGTCCGGCTCCCTGGCTAAATGGTTAGCGTGTTGGCCTTTGGCCACAGGGGTCCCGGGTTCGATTCCCGGCAGGGTCGGGAATTTTAACCATAATTGGTTAATTCCGCTCGTCCGGGGGCTGGGTGTATGTGTCGTCTTCAACATCATTTCATCCTCATTACGACGCGCAGGTCACGTACGGGTGTCAAATCAAAAGACCTGCATCTGGAGAGCCGAACTTGTCCTTGGACATTGCATTTATCACCATCTTCTATATTTTCGTAAATGTGATAAGTGAAGTACATCAGTTTTAAATCAGTTAATCATAAGGAGCACACTTAAATGGGGGTTTAAAAACACTCCGTGATGCTCTGCTCAAAGAAGACCGCCTTGTTTTGGCATACATCAGCTGATCGCTCAGAGCTTGATGTTGGTGCCACGCTTGGGCGGTTTGTATGCTCAAAGTTACTGAAAAGTTAAGGCACTCTGAGCCCTGATTTCGTGACTTGGTGCACAAGTAAAGAATTAATAACTGGGAAGTTATTGATATGTTGTTTTATGTGCGCGGAACAATCACAACTCTGTGAATATTTCAAAAGGTTTTTACTTGCTCTGCATGAAATATCAACTACGATTTTGAGACATTCATTCCAAATAGTACAAAATTATGTGTATAACTTAAAAGTTATTTGAATAAATATAATTCCTCCGTTGGGTGAGGGGAAGGGAGTAGCTTTCCGAAAATTAATAAATATTGCCACATTTTTAAAAATTCCAATGAAAATTAATTCAAAGTGTATTCTTATTGTCCTTGCGGATTAATCAGTAGACTGAACCGTTGTGGTTTCCCTAGAATTAGGGCAGCTATCCTAAGTGGATTTTCTCTCTCTTTCTGAACTAACTAAAATCAACAATCATATACGACACTTTAAGGGGAAATGAAATCGGATTTTGGGTGAAAAAGTTCAAATTTTGTTTTCTGTCTTAAATTTTTCTTTACACCGGACTCTTTAAAATGACACCTTGAACATGACTGTACAGTAATGGTAACTATTTTATTTTTCCATTTATCTGACACGTGAGCGTGGCGTCAATGATGACTCCATAGCTGTCTCACTTCATTCGTGACTTCAAAGCTGCACCTTGTCAATGGGATGTTAATATGTGGTAAATGATTGTTGATTTCAATAGTTGGTGCCGTGCATGTGATGTTATTCTGTTTATATATATATATTTTTTTCCCTTGGATTTTGTTGGATTATCCCTTGTGGCTGTTTCGAATTTTATGTTATGGCAGTATCAGTAGTTTAGTACTCTGTGGAAACGCCTAGATTTAGTGGTGACGTTTTTAAAAGGCGTATGAATTGGCAGAAGTGAAAGGAAATCAATTTTCAGGACAGTGGCAGCATACAACGAAGGGAATATTACCAAGTGTCAGGTCCTGAAAAATTAGGGTTGAATGCTGGTTCTTAGACAGTTGATGCTATGCTGGATTCAGATAAGCTCCGACTCAGAAATGCCGACGTACGGTGACGATTTTATCCAGAAGAGCAAGCCAAGATAGGATAAGTGCCAAGAGATGCCTTTGAAGATGACGAAGGAAGTGGAGGTTGTGCAACAGGGATGTTTTAACTCTGAGCTCAGTTTTCCGTAAGTTAAAATTTTCATATTCAAGGAATTACATCTCAAATTATACTGACTCTGTTCTTCTCAACATTTCATAACCTGTTCATTACGGTACTACAGATGTACTGAAACGGGTTTATTCCAAAATCTACCACAATGAGAGTTTTAGAGGGAAAAATATTCATAAAATATGTTGAAAAGTTCATACCCACAGAAAATTAATATCCCACTCAGGAATAGTACTCACAAAAAATTATTGTTGCTGTAGAGATGTTTGCATGCAATTGTATGCAATGTCAAACATTTAGATTTGTGGCCGCAGTGGTTTATAAGAAAATGTTCCCTGTATTAGGCATAACTTTGTGAAGACAGGTGATTCCATTTCCCCTTAAGTTTTACTACGAGGTTCGGTGGACGGTATTGTAAACAACCATGTATATGCTCAATTTAATTACCCCGAGGAATTGTTTAAAAGCCTAACGCAAACCGAAATGCCTTCAACAAACATCAGCTGGAAGACGCTCTAATTACGTTACTGAGAAAATGAAAGTTTAATTACGCTGAAGAATTGTTTATCAGCCTAACGCAAACCGAAATGCCCTCCACAAACTTCAGCAGGAATGTGTTGTAATTACGATACTGAGAAAGTGAAATGAAATAAGAATTTTACTTGCAGAATTACAGCATAACATTGTAGAAGCAACTGTCAAAGATTTTGTTTGTAAGGGAACTGTTACCGTACCAAGAATATATGATGTGAGCGAACCTTTTAAGTTAACAAGGTCGTTTCAAATATGTTTTACATTTTCAATAATAATGACTTATGGCTTCAGGTGTGGCCTGCTTCAGGCTAACTACATGTTCGTGAGGTTGGGGTCCTACCTAAGATGGTTTTTAATAATGAACACCACAAACACACCCAGTCCCAGCTCTAGGCGAATTAACTAATTGAGGTTAAAATCCCCGACCTGCCCGGGAACGGAACCCGAGTTCCTCTGGACCGAAGTACAGAAAGCTAATCATACAGCCATGGAGCCAGGCAACCAGCGTTGTCAACCCTACAGTTTGAACCGTTCACTAACGGTTTTTAACCCTTTATGTACGGTGTACTGTCTCGAATGTTAAACCATACGCGCTATTACGGTTCAGCAACATTTTTAAATTAACATTTTTTATTATTGGAAATATTCAGATTTTGTATACATATCTTTTTTTGTTTGAACACACTTCATTTCCTGGATATACATGACGTAGCCTCTATTTAAATGTTGTGATTCACCTTTGAGGTGATCTGAATAGTCTGAAACGTGGGATTTTTCTGGCCGGGATTACGCTACTTCAGACTTTATCGGCTGTGAATGTCGCAGTCGTGTATTTGTTCACAAGGACACACGTAAATGAGCCCACACCGAACTCCGTCAACCGTTTCTTAACCAGCGTGAAGTGTGGCGTAACATCAAACATGTGGCCTCTAGTTGTATATTTGATAGATAACGTGATTTCGTCAAACTTATGTATAATATTGTGATGCACTTACAAATTATTTTGCGTGACAGTGAAGTGTTTCAATTTCTTATAGGTTGCCTTACTATGTATTAATTAAGTATATATTGTTTCCTTTGGTGTTTTTTTCGAATGTTACTTAAGTAAAGATGCGGTTAACTTCTGATTCTAAAAATGAAACAGGTCCTTCGACACGCAAAAATGTAAATGGGAGAGTATAGACAATGTAGCAAGTGGCTGCGTCCTGATCCAACTTGTGAAGAAAGGCCAAAGTGTTTATGTTGCATTTTCTTACTTCTAGTAATGCGTTTCAGTGAAGTATTTCTATTAGATATTATTGCTACTTGCTATTATTGCATTCATTCTATTGGATTCTAGCGTATTTGAGTGAATATTAGTACTGTATGGTTTTACGATTACTTAATTAGTGTACGGTCTTTTAATTTTCGGAGGTTGGCAACACTGCAGGCAAAAATCTCAATGACGATCTGTAATTCTCAGAATCAAACTTTTGACGAGATTTGTCTTTATTTGAAAAAGCTAGGCTTTATTAATCTCCAACTTTATGTAGTTCTTTCGCGAGGGCAGTCGCTAGATAGCAGGTTAGAACCTGGCAGAGGTAGCCTGATTTTTGAAGGGCAGAAAAAGTCCACTCGGCACTCCTTGACGTACGATGGCGGCCTAGAGTAAAGGTCTTTCTCTGGTGACACATTTGGTGTTCATTCTACAAAATTAATTGGAACTCAGCCATGGCCGCTCAATAGATATTCGGTTTATTCTTCCATCCAGTAGGTCCAGAGTAAAGGTCGATTCACACATCTCCGTGACGTGACGTGAAAATAAATCATCGTCGCCTTGTAAAAGGAAGCGATGAGTTCCAACACTTCCGTGACCTTCAGCGCTTCTCCGTCATCCGTGCCGGCAAAACGTATTTGGTCACAACGATATTTTCTTGTTTTCACGGACGTGATTCTACCTTCACACCTTCCCGCTTCTCAGATATCTTGGAATGCTGTGGTTGTCTGCGCAAGTCTGAACTTCCCGAAATGAAGGACGGACTGCTGACTGAATTAGTGAAGGCACACTCTGTTTCATATAATTTAGCTGATACGAAATACATGAGAGTGGCGTGAAGAAGCGTGCATGGGACTGAATAGGAGAGAAAATGGAAGATGAACGTAAATAATTATAACATACGGTAGAGTCTGAGGGATGTTCCACCATTCAACACATTGTAAAATGTATTAATTTATAAGAAGACCGGTTCTGACTCCCTTGGAGTCATCATCAGTTCTTGTTGAAAATCAAATCAAGGGGACTCTGATAACAATCATCATAATAACAAATTATATACCTAAAAGCGATTGCCTGTAAACACATCAATGGGTTGATAGCCTAATTCATTTCATTACTTATCAGATTAAAAAAACTCTGTGTGATATTTAATACAAATTTAATGAAGTTAGTAACATTACAGACAATCATGTATGCCTGTAGAGTATAATAATATCATAGCAATTAACAATGTTGTAAAAAATTGCCTTCTGAGAATTTGACATTTTAGCATTTCCTTCGGTGTAATTGCAGGTCTCCAAAACGTGCCCTTTCTTGTTACTGAAAGTTCGACCTCTCTTCAACAGCACACTGAACGTATTTTTGTTCATCCTAAAATTTCCGTGAAATTTCATTCCGTCCTCCATGAAACCTTACTGAGAGTAGAAAACTCTCATTCTAAATCTCTGTGTTTCCATATAGGATGAACCCACTCTTTCTTCCTTTCTTCCTCTGCATCCGAGATTACAGCTATCATTGACAGATGATCATCACTAAAACTCATCATGGAACACTAGACTACTCACGTAACTGCACTGAACTGAACCATGGGAACAGACGTCATAAATTCATTTCGGAAAGAACGGATAAGGAAATGGAGATGTGTGAATCGATCTTAAAACGGATCGTCGATATTGACGAGCAAGCAGCTAGATGACATTAACGTAATTTGTTTGCACATGGTAGATGAGACCATAAGATTATTATTATTAATATGTAGACTTCCACGACAGCTAAATGTCATGACAATAATTAATTTGGGGATATTAGGTTACGTAATGTTAATAATCTGCTGACGCGTTTCGAACCTCCGACCAGGATAGTCTTCAGAGCAGTAACAAGTTATGTACTGGCAACTGTCACTCCATAGTAACGAGACTCCAGATAGAGAAACCCTATTAGAAATATAGTTCACTAGCAAATGTACCCGTGCTTCGCTACGGTACTCTGCATTGTATACGAATATTGAAGTAAATACAGCACATGCAGTAAATGAGATTGTTTTAAAATAGCATGTCTCTTAGCGTTATTCGAGAAACAGCATGGAGTGGTCCCCATACGTTGTTTCCAATGTAAAGTGCTTTTTACGGATTTGTGATGATAACGACAGGCTCACTTGCCTACTGCCATTCACAATCGAGTTGGGAAGTTTACATTATAATTGCAGGCCCCATTGCCTACTGCGCGGTCACAATCGATTTGGGGAGTTTCCGTTACAATGGCAACCCCCTTTCCTACTTCCAGACATATTACAAATTGAGGAGTTTTTATTATAATAGCAGGAAACTTCCCTACAACCAGTGAAAATTGAGTTGTGTAGTTATCATTATAATGACAGGCCCCTTTTCCAACTGCCAGCCAGCTTACTGCCAGTCACATCAACTTGGTGAGTTTCCATCAAAACAGCAGGCCAGTATGCCTAATGCCAGTCACATTCTAGATGGGTACATCTGTTTATAACTGCGGGAACGCTTGCCTACAGCCAAACACAATCGGGTAAGGGGAGTTTTGAACAAAACTGCATGCTCCCTTGCCTTCTGCAAGTCAAATCGAGAAGTGAATTATTCATTACAATGGTAGGCCTGCCTTATTAATGCCAGTTACACAGAAATTGAGAAGGACCCCATTCCTACTGCCAGTCAAAGTCGGTGTGGTGAGTACTGATTACAATAGCAGACATACCCTTTCTCGATCGCTACAAAATCGACATCATTGAATATATATATAGTTCGACATACGAAAGTATGTGCTTGTTTACAATATTGCAGACCTTCATTTACAGATTAACTGCTGCTAAACGGTACATCATATCGAGAAAGGATTGTACCATAAGACGCCGGATTTAGTGGCCTAAATTGCTGGTCTTATGATATCTCATCTATTCATGGGTCAGATTGAGTTAGAAACGTGGAATAGGGTAAAATTTGTGTAAGATTATCTCACATTGCATTGCTTTTCGGATAATTAAGTGACAGCTACATACATAGCGTTTGGCTCATTTATGGCTATTGGGTGGACCAATTTTCGTGTAGAGTTTGATGATTCTATCTTTCCTATAAGTGATGGAGGGTATGAATTATGTATGTGAAAAGTCCAAATTTACTTAACATCGAGAAATAGAGAAAAATCAAATGTAAAAGGGATAGAAATACGACAAAATGTCGTAAGACCAAGGTTGTAGATCACTCCAAATTGAACGGGGATTGTGCCATCCGTTATGTGATAATACTCCCCGAAGGTCTGCACCATCATTAATATTGCCTCCATATTTCGATATTCTTCGGGATAAAAAGGGAAAAATTTTAAGATCTTGGAACTTTTCCGTCCGTTACAGGCGTATAATTTTGCCAAATTTCAATATCCTTCTTCGACAGATTATGCCGCAATCTGAGGAGTGTAAAACTTAGGACTTTCAAGAAACTAAACCAAAACATATGCAGATGGACATTATTACCCCTTAAACGTGTACTTGTACGAAAATTTCGCCAAAATAGTCAATGTACAGGCACACAGTCGTTACGATTTTATTTACATAGATAAGGAACCTGCTCCACGTACAACACCTCTTGGGCTAACGCACATGAAAAAAAGTTTTAGAGATGGAATTCCATCACGTCTGGTCAATTTCCAGTCAGGTTGGTCTTGTACTGTATATATTGTGTAAGAGTAAAATCACCATTTCGGTTCCCTATAAACCGCCAGTCCATTCCGGGAACATGAAATGTTATTGACGATTAACACCTACCGTTGGACACGTGGATGCTAATGTAAAGTTTGACTCAAATATCTTCAGTAGTTTTCATGTTGTAAAAAATACGCTTTACACGCACCCGCTCTTGAGTTAAGTCCGGTGGGACTTGTACCGGAAAACGGTCCGTTAATGATATCTCCCTTATTAATCCTCGTATTGAAATGATGCACATGAGGAAAAAAGGCTTAGAAATTAATTTCCATTAAGGCAGGTAAATTTACATTAAGTTTGGTTGTCTATATTTTGTGGGAATGCAAAATCACTGTTTCGGTTTCGTATAATCCCCCAGTCAATTCAGGGATTTAGAAACAATATTTGCCCTAAAACCCACCAAAGGACAAGTGGATTCTAAATATCAAGTATGGTGGAAATATATCCAGTAGTTTCCAAGTTATAGACAAACAGACAAACAAACAAACAAACAAACAAACAAACAGACACCAAAACTGAATATATGCAGATGGTCATTATTACACCTGAAACGGATAACTGTACGGAAATTTCGCCGAAATCGTCAATGTACAGACACACTCTAGAAGTGAAGACGTTTATTTCGATAGTTACTGCTTTGAAACTGTACGACATATCCACAAACGGACTTCACCATCAGACGCCCCTTTCAGTGCTCTACATGGTTGGTCCTATGACATCTTCTCGTATCTCCTATATTTATGGGTTAGATTGAGTTAGAGTCATTGAATGGGGTGAAATTTTGTACAGTTTTCACACACTACTTTATATTTTTGATACTCATGTGACAGCTAGAATCATAAAACTTGGCTATAACACGGCCAATGGTCATGTCAATGTGCGCGCCGAATGTCATGATTCTACCTTTCCTACAAGTGTGCCAAATGATAACATATATGTGTAAAAGTACAAAATCAACTTGAAATCGAGAAATACATCTGTATTTAACGTATCAGGGATAGAAATACGACGAAGTCATAGGCCAAAAGTTGTAGATCTCTCCAAAATGAAACGCCATTTGCTTTCTGACTTGTGATACGACTTACTGATTAGCCACCAATTACCCCCAAACGAAGATCTGAACCATCGTTAAAATCGCATCCATATTTCGGAATATTTCTGGGCCAAAATTTGTACATTTGCATAGCTTAGAATATTTTCCTCAAAGTAAAGAGTGTCCAGCATTCGGGATTAGCACTCGCATACATACGTGGTAATTAAGGAAGAAAATAATACAGTTTAGTAAGTTGAAATTAATAGAAAATGGATTATAACTGAGGACATCCGGATGACGACAAATATGTAAGTACCAAGTGAATGTATTGGAAAATCAAATGCTCCCCAATAAATTATGCCGGTGTGAGTTGTGGATATAAGAAAGCGGTAATCGGAGAGAAATTTAGGCGTAGGGATTCTTAGGTAATCAGATAAGAAGATGAATATTTGTGTTATTACTTAAGCTATTCGAGGACGGTTATAACCTCCAATGATATTCCGCCAATATCCCGCAGAATGGCCGATTGACGACTCTCTTGCTTTCTACTCGAGGAACAACCACGAATTTAAAGGAATGATGAGGAAAATGGCAATACGTTATTTTCCTGCTGGCAAGTAGTCAGAGACGTTGCCATGGTAACCCATATATTCGTTGTCGGTCTCTCGGTCACTCAATGCAGAGCATGGTATCGGCAGAAAATAGTAAATTTCTCCGTCATTTGAAGAGTAAGGTAAATTATGAACATAGCAAAAGTTGTTTATAATGAAGAGACCTTTCACATACGGTCCACAGAGTTTACAGAAAATCAATAGTATAAGAGAAAATGGAGGAAAACCGTTGTGGTTTTCCTATAAAACCCCCGTCTTTTCAAAGAATTTAAAATGATATGCATATCAAAACCTTCCCCGGGATGAGTATACTCTAAATATGAAGTTTGGTTGAGATCTATCCAGCCGTTTCGACGTGATGGTGGAACAGACAAACAGACAAACATACACGAAAAGTAAAAACCACCGATTCGGTCTTGAGTTGACCTGAAATGGATAGATATTTGAAAATTTTGCAAAACAAACGAAATTACAGCTAGCGGACCCCCTACAACTTTATTTAAAAGATTCCAGGAACTCCAGAGTCAAGGAGGAATATATTGACGAGTTAACTATGGAAGGCAGCCTTCCCTTCCATTTGGTTGAAATATGTCGATGACACGTTTTTGTTACCTGGCCCCACGGTGAATACGAATTATCCATATTTTTGGATCACTTGAACTGCATACATCTAAACATTAAATGGATACTTGCCGTTCTTGGATGTTTTGGTTTCTAGGAAATCAGATGGAACTTTAGCTTATTCGGTTTACCGCAAAACCACCCACACCAATAGATATCTTCATGGGTCCTCTCATCACCATCCTTGCCAAAAGCGTGCTGTGCTCAACACTCTTATCAGCCGAGCAAGGGAAGTTCGTGAGAAGGATAAGGTAAACGGTGAACTTGAGTTCTTAACCATAATATTCCTGAGCAATTGCTACTTAAGGAAGCAGATTGACGAATTGCTACATCCTAAGCCAAAAGACAGATTGTCACATGATTCTCGTCCTTTGAGTCTGGCCTTCTTGCCGTACGAACAATCTGTCACGGAGAGGATTGGCAATATTCTCAGAAGGCACAATATCAAGAACATTCCAAAGCCTAATATCATCACAAGCAATCTGTGAAAAGAACCTATTGGTTTAAAGTGTGCTGGAATATATATGATTCCTTGCTCCTGAGGATCGGTTTATTTTGGCCAAACATGTAGCAAAGCTCGCCAGGTGGCCGTGATCATTAAGGCGTTGACACCGAAGTTAGCCGGTATCGAGTCCCGTTGCTCGAAAACATTTTCACCATCATAATGTAGGCTGCAGGGTATGAGAGGTGGTGATAGACAATTTCTAATCACTAGATTGTGTGCCAAAAGCCTAGATTAAATTCCAAACCTCTCCGCAGTGTTCATATGGAGCGAGGGTATATGACTCTGTTGGTGTTTTGTCTGGCGGATGGGGACGTAAGACCTTGAGCAGGCCCCTTGGTGCTATTCGATAGGAGCAGGCTATGTGCCGGCATCGGGTTTCACTTCTCCCTTCCAACTACCATCCATCACGTCCTTCATTTCATCTCATTAAGTCCTCTGATGAGCTTGACGTCAGGAAGGGCATCCGGCCATAAGAACCCGCCACGAAAGATTCATCTCAGCTCATACCCGAGCCCGTAGAGAAACGGGACAAGGGTTGGAGAAACGTGTAGGAAGGTAGCAACGAGTGTTATAAAACACCGTAGGCACTTACGTCTTTGCCAGGCAGAGAAGTCTGCTGTGGCAGAACATGCCATACACAATGGCCATCAAAACATTTTTGATGCAACTTCTATCATTTATAAAGAGAAACATTGTATACCTAGTGAGGCGATAGAAATTGCTAAACATCCGAATAATTTTAACAGAGGTGACGGCTATATACTGAGTAGATTATGGCTGCCCTCCATAGTTAATTCGCCAGTATCTTTCTCCTTGACTTTGGAGACCTTGGAATGAACTATATTTCTAACAGAGTCTCTCTGTCCTGAATCTGGTTACTATGGAGTGACAGTTTATAGTACATTATTTGTTTTTGCTCTGAAGACGATCCTGGTCGGAGGATCGAAACGCTTCAGCAGATTATTAACATTTCGCGACCTAATATCCCCATATTAAGTGTTATTATTATTCAGATCATTAAATGTTGTATCACCAAGTCAAGAAATGAGTAATTATGTATTGAGCATAATTTCCGATGATGACTGCTATGAAACCAGCCAGATTTCCTGCTATCGAATGTTACGTAAAGTATCGAAGGTAATTTTGGAAGTTGACTGCTATGAAATAATTGCTGCAGTGGAATTTGAAGGTATGTTCAGCCTCAACGTGGTTTATTCTTCAAAGAAATAAGGAGGCTAAATTAAGTGTGCTTTATAGAGCCATGTTCTACACACACAGGAAAATATACGTACTTTCATGAGGACTTCATTTGCATACCATACACCACCAAACTTGTAGATGTCCAAGCCGTATATACAAGCAGATCAAAATGAATTGTTCACGTGTCTGTAACGAATTTCTTGTATCATGAACCTTTTACACGTGCTAAGAATGGTCAAGTGGGCTGGACAGGTCACAAAAGACGTACACTTGAATCAAGTACGAGAGGCATATTACATTATCGGCTTTGAATATTTCCTTTGACGATGGGGACAACCCAACTGGTCGTCATGTTGTCGTGCCCCACAGCGCGCTACTCTGCGAACCTTCCAGAAGCGCTGCGTGTTCCTGATAGCGAGCATACGGAGCAGTGACGTCATCCCGCTAGTGGCTTACTATCGTGGAAAAAGTATAGATATCCTTTATCCTTTGTCCTTCATAGAAACAAGCTATACCAACATTTAGCTTATTTCATTCTACGTTTAATTATGTGAAGTAGAAATTGTTATCGTATCCAATTAAAATTTTAACGCAGGTTGAACACAACGCAGGTTGAACACACACACAAAAAACAATTGCCGGTCTTTTCTTCCATTTCCAACGGAGCGCTCACTTTGAAAATTCACTACTTTAAAAGTATTGATATGATCTTCACTAAATTTAATAAGGCTTACAGCAACTTATTGTTGATTTGTATACCAAGCTTTTATTTAATCTGATATTTGTGAAGAAAGTTGTTGTAAAGTTTGTGAAACAACATTTTCTCATTACTGGGTGATCATAGCCGTAAACAATTCAGCTCATTATGAAGCTCATGAGAATGTCTGGCTAAAATTAAAACGGATTTTCTCTGCATGCAGTTGTTGATTTTATATATATATATTTTGTTATTTGCTTTACGTCGCGCCGACACAGATAGGTCTTATGGCGACGATGAGGCAGGAAGGGGCTAGGAGTGGGAAGGAAGCGGCCGTGGCCTTAATTAAGGTACAGCCCCAGCATTTGCCTGGTGTGAAAATGGGAAACCACGGAAAACCATTTTCAGGGCTGCCTACAGTGGGACTCGAACCCACGATCTCCCGATTACTGGATACTGGGCGCACTTAAGCGACTGCAGCTATCGAGCTCGGTATTATTAATTTTATATTGATTTATATTTAACTGAGTGGTTTTGAGGGAAGAAAGCCGTCTAGGTGGAGATTGTGGGCGCAATCCTGTTTCTACAATGTATTAATGACATTCCCTGCACTACCAAAACCTTCACGGCCATCTACGCCGACAACACGGCCAATATGGCCAAAAGCCGCAACCCAGACTTAGCAACACGTACAGTAACACTTAAAGAGGCTCGAACCCTGTCTCACCAAATGGAAAATCCAGGTCAATCCCCGCAAAACGAAGTCTGTTCTCTTCACTCGGAGACACCTACAACCTCAACAACACCTAACACCACACAACCAACCTATCCAGCGGGTCACAAGTCACAAATATCCTGGAATTACACCAGACGCAACACTCAGATTATACAATACAGCGATCTAGACAGCATATTCTAATGCTATACCCACTCATACATAAGCGTAGCACTCTCTCAGCGAAATGTAAAATGTAAAATAATAAACCTACACTACACTCATGGGCTTTATTACCCACTCCACTATAATTATACAAAATACAGTATAAGTCATTCAAAACTGCGCACTTCACCTAGCAGTTAAACACTACACCATCCCCACAGTAGAACTACACGACATCACACAAGTACTCTACATTCTAGATTACGCACTAACACTCACCACAAACTTCTACAACAATACCCAACATAACTGTAAACCACTCATTAAAAATGTAGGACAATACGAACCAGACCAACGAGATTAAATTAACAGACGCCCTAAATACATATTCCTAATTAAGGACATTCTCATCAACCCTGATGAAACAATCTACAGCCGTCATAATGAAGACCTAACACTTCAACCACATCAAACAGGATCAAATAACCCTTTAGGTCTTAATATAAATTCAGATAAAATCCCATTTCACCCCTACTTCTCCTTCAAACATATTTTCGGTTTAATTTTTATAGCCATAAGTAACCTGTAATTAATTAACACACACCAAACTGTTACTCTCACAACACAGATAAAGTCAACCTCTGCGGTGTACATGTTCACGTGATTAGCTGATACACCGGAGGACCGGGTTCGATTCCCGGCTTTGCCACGAAATTTGAAAAGTGTTACGAGGGCTGGAACGGGGTCCGCTCAGTCTCGGGAGGTCAACTGAGTATACGGTGGTTCGATTCTCACCTCGAGGTGGTTTGCAGTGGTTTCCCACTTCTCCTGCAGGCAAATGCCGGGATGGTACCTAACTTAAGGCCACGGCCGCATCCTTCCCACTTTTGTCTATCCCTTGCAATCGTCCCATCTCTCCGCAAGGCCCCTGTTCAGCATAGCAAGTGGGGTAGCCTGGGCGAAGTACTGGTCCTCCTCCCAGTTGTATTCCCAACGCCAAGTCAGAGGTGGAATCCCGCGCTGAGTCCGAGGGATAAACCAACCCTGGAGGGTAAACTGTTTAAGGAGGAAAGAAAGAAAGAAACAAACAAACAGATAGGAGTCGTTTTTACAACTGATTCCCCGTTAAGCTAGTCGCACCACATCAGCCGAGGTGAAGTACCACCAGCTGCCAACAATGCTGTAATTAAATAATATCCGCAATTACTTATTTAGCCTTAGCAATAAATAAGTAGCGTGGCCGTTGTAACCACAAAGCAACACTGGGCCTGGATAGTATCTGGATGGATCACCATATAGCACTACCACATCGTGCACACTAATTCACTGTGTCAACAAGCAACCCATGATCCTGGACACACTATACACATAAACAAGCACACCTTAATTGCTAGCAAATTATTAAATGACATCAAAATTCGCGAGATAAAATGTAAAGTCATTTGTGGTATTTGCTGAACGTCCAGAACTTAATAACTGCGTGAGCACACGGACATGTCCTTCGTCTCTAGAATGGTCGAACGGTGGGTCGAACATTCCAAAGACGTGTTGAAGTATAACAGTTCTAGGTAGCAACCGCTGCCACTATGAAAGCCGCATGTTCGTGTACTGGGATGCAGCACCTGTAGTGAACTCTATCATCGTATTCGAGCAGCTTTGGTCTCCTCGCTACGATCTAGGAAGTCCACTGCGTGTCACCATGTGGCACCAACAGGGGAGTGATAAACTAGAAGCTGTAAAATAATAATAATAGTAATCGTATGGCCTCAGCTACCGTGTGCAGACATTTCAATTTGACGCCATCTAACTGTCTGCTCGTCAATTTCGACGTTCCGTTTTACTCTAGGCCACCACTAGACGGCAGACCGAGTAAACCGAAACTCTCTTGGGCGTCTATGGCTGAGATTTAATGAATTTTGTCGGGTAAACACCAAATGTGTCACCAGAGATCTTTTACATGCCGACATCGTACGACATGGAGTGTCGAATGGACTTTTTTCCGCCCTTCAAAAATCCGACTGCCTCTGCCGGGTTTGAAGCCGCTATCTTGGGATCCGGAGGCCGACACTCTACCGCTGATCCACAGAGGCAGCTACTAGAAGCTGTGAGGTACCTACAGTACGTCCAGGATCCAGGGGTTCTGCTTGAGACCAGCTTACAGCAAGCAAAGGAGATTGATGCAGAGATAAAATCTACGAGCCATGTCTTCCATAACACAGTGAGAAATATAACATCCCTTAATAAAGTGGAGGGTGTACGATCTACATCTCGGAGCTAGAGGCGGCATGGCTCGTATTCGGGTAGAGCTGGGTTTCTCAATGGGCTTTCTACAGGATACATTCCTGACCTTGGTGAAGGATTCTCACACAATTTTATATGACCCTTGAATATCTACAGCCTGTTTCCAGTCACTCGACCGGGTCAGGAATGGAATTACAGTGACTCTATATGTACAGTGTGGCCAAGGCCAGTCCAGCCGCCATGTTTTAGCCAAGTACTCAGTCAGCTGATAGATGAAGGAGAGTGATATTATTATTATTATTATTATTTCAATAAAGAATAGACTAGGTCAATATTTTAAGATGTTATTTATTTTGCTTATGCGGTATGTATATAGGCCTTTCCGTATTTGTTATATTCAGAGTCTGACTACCTGATGTAAGACTTCAAAATTTAGAGTTATACGTGGTTTAGGCCTACAAGTCACAATTATTGAAGAGGTTAGAAATTCTTTCTTGGTAGCTAGGCCTATCATAACATTTATATTATAATACATGTGGCATAAAATAGTATAGTCATTGTCTTGAATAATATATGTGGTGACTGTAAAGTTAGCCTACATTTAATTTTTTTCTATTTGCTTTACGGCGCACCGACACAGATAGGAGACATTGTCAAGGTCTCTGATCCACTCATGCGCTCTGCGCTCTTTTCAGTGAACTCAAGTGTCAAGCGATATCTCGACAGAAATTTATGAATAGTTAAAAGATAGAGTTATAATAATGGTCGAGCATATACAGTCGTATAGAACTCGCTTATCATGTTAATTAAGACACTCTTAAACAAACTATAAAACTCGTGTCTTAATTATTGGCGTTATAGGCTTGTTGCATAATGTACTATTATTTGCGAATGACCACTTAGGATCACGCTGCAATTCATTTTTTCTTTGTCTGAAGTTTCCTCTTCTTCCAGTACTCCTTCATATGGGCGCTATGCTGTTTCTTCTATTCTATCAGTCCAGGCTCTTCCCCTCTTTGCAGTTCTTTCGACTTGAAACCCTTCCAAATTTTGAATCATGGTCCGAAATGTTTTCCTGTGTAACATCTGAACTTCCTGGATGTTGGAATTCTCTAAATCTTTACGAACTTCCTTAATCCATGCCGTCGTTATCTTCTTGTTCCACAGGTAGTCGAATAATTTTTGCTTAGTCTGTATTTGTCCATTCTGTACAAATGTCTGAGAAGTGATAACCTCCTCTGAAGTTTTCCCTATATTTTTGTAGACTTTATTTTTGGTCCGTAGTCTCCAGTTGGTTTCAGTCTGGATTGGGCCGAAGATTATCCGTAGTATTCTCCTTTCTAGGATCTCCAGCTTCTCCGAATTGTAATTCATATTTTAATATCTAAAGGATGCATTTTAAAGTTTCATTAAGAATTATTCTTTGTAGCTTAATACTTTTGAAATAACATGTAAATTATTCTGTATCCATGCGCCCAGCTCTATCAACAGTCAGATATTTATTTCTACAATAGTGTTTTCCTGTTATGATACTATTCCTTTGAGAACAAAGTATTTCCGTTTAATGACAATTACTTCAATATTTCTAAAGTTTTATTCAGCCAACTACATAAATTATGAATCAAATTTCAAAAACTGTTGTATATACGAAACCAGGCCAAAAAGGAATAATAATGATAATAATAATAATAATAATAATAATAATAATAATAATAATAATAACCACAAGTTTACAGGAATGATGACGAAAATGGCAATACGTAACTTTCCTGCTGGCAAGCAGTCAGACACGTTGCCATGGTAACTTGTAGGTTCGTTGTCGGTCTGTCGGTCACTCAATGCAGAGTAATTTTCTCCGTCATTTGAAGTGTAAGCTAAATTATGAACATAACAAAAGTTGCGTATAATGAAGATGTGTTTCACATACAATCCACGGATTTCACAGAATATCAATAGCATAAGAGAAAATGGAGGAAAACCGTGTTGGTTTTCCTATAAATCTCACTTCTATTGACATATTTTTAAATTATTGCATACCAAAACCTTCTCCTGGAAAAGTATGCTCTATATATGACGTTTGGTCGAGATCTATTCAGCCGTTTTGCCGTGATGGTGTAACAAACAGACACGAAAAATATAAACCACTTATTCGGTCTTGAGTTGACCTAAAGCGGATAAATATCTAAAAAATTTGCAAAAGAAGCGAAATTACAGACATCGGACCCCCTACAACTTTATTTACATAGATTGCTATGAATTAATAAAGGCCTAGGTTTCATACAGAAATGACAGATGTCAATTGAAAGATATGGACTGTGGGACCATGACGGAATAGATACAGAAATAAATCACTCTCAGTATTTAACTTGGTAGATGTTTGTTATGAGTGGTAGTGAAACCGAATATGATGATACACATGTAAATGAAAATTATCAAAAGATCACCCTCCATTATCCGATAGGCAAGCAATCACCTTTACAGTCACCAGATTTATTAATTTCGAAACGAACGAGGAATCTCTTTCCCCCCGAACAGTTTGTTACAACATTTCCTAGCACTAGAAGACCCGTACTGCTCCCCAGGATTGATTTTGATTTGCCTGTCGTCGTCATATTGCTTTTCCTGCCATTTTTAATGCTTTTATGACCATTTAACAAGAAGCGCGTTATGGTATGCGGCAGTTCGTAGTTAGAATTAATCCAGTCTGGCGTCGTCATGTCGTCTGTTTGGTAAAAATCTATCCCTGTCTTCGCTTTTTTTTAATCCTACAGTTCTTGATGTAAAGCTTGCTGTTGTGTCGTAGAAGGCAATGGTATATTTTAATCGCAGTTCTTCTATATAAAAGGGTTGTCTTGTGAGCTCATAGGTTAGTTTGAAGGAGCGTTTCCTTTTTTAAGATACACGTCCTTCACTCTTTGTAGTGTGGCTAGGTTATCCTTCAATATGTGTTCCCAGATAATATGTCATGAGGTCATGATGGGGTCTGTTTATTTCTCGTATCAGCATGTAAGTTTTTAAGAACGCTCTGCCATCTTTTGAATATATTGCAAGCTGGGAAAGTTTAGAGAATCAGAGAGTATCTACGAGGGGCGAACTATGTAGATTTACACTTTCTTTTTTGTACGTCGGCGTATGGTTCACATTTCACTTTTGAAGGTGGTAACGTATAACTGGTGTCTTGTTCCACCGCTTGGTAGCACCACGCGCAGAGAGGCCAACGAATGCACTCGTCATAGCCATTATATAACAACACTGTCAGCGCAGGAGCAGGCAACATGGAAAGCAACCGTCAGGGATAGCGCTATACGACTTGGTTCCTATGGAAAGAAAGTGTGGCCACTGCAGAAATTCATCAGCGCTTGGTGGCGGTCTGTGGAGAATATCCGCCGTCACGGAAAACAGTTTACAACTGGGTGAAAAACTGGGAAAAAGGGCGCACATCGGTGGACAAGGGAACCAGCTGGAAGGAATGTGTCAGTGTCAACACCAGCCAAATTGCACGGATCGAACAGGCCATCCGATGAAAGGGAGGCAGCCACGGGAATTAGTCGAAACACTCTGCAGCCACTTACAGTTGGAGAAGGTGTCATCCACTTGGGTGGGTTCCTAGGCTAGACGAAAAAGCAGAGGCGTGTGGACGTGTGCAACGCCATGACCAAAATCAAGCTGACTTCATGGCTAGGCTTGTGACTGGTGATGAGACATGGCTTCTGCAGCATGGCAATGCCCGTCCCCATATTAACCGATAGATCACCGCTGCAATTGATCAAATGGGATTCACGGTGCTGCCACACCCACCGTACTCTCCCGACGTGGTACCAAGTGATCATCACCTGTTCGGGAACATGAAGAAACCTCGGAAAACCATCCTCAGGGCTGCCGACAGTGGGATTCAAACCCACTATCTCACGGATGCAAGCTCACATCCGCGCGCCCCTAACCGCACGGCCAACTCGCCCGGTGTGCATACAGTTACAAAGAGATTATGTTGAGAAAGTGAACCTAACAACTGATGTGTAATGTACTTCATTTGAGTAGAAAAGATAAAGTGTAAAAATATAGTACGCCCTACGTAGCAGCGAATATTCTTCTTCTGTGATCAGAGGAAGAGTATATTGTCTGGCTTGACAGGTAGTAATCAAACATGGCTGCATGCAGTCACATTACGTAGGATGAAAATCACATATGTATATCAGTATAATAATGAAAGTGTTAGTCGCTTAGCAACCTGCTAAGTACAGAATGTATTGTGGGTTAGGAGCCTTTGCCAGCAGTTATTGGAGTGATCATTTAATGATTTGATTTTACCCCCTGTGGGTGGTGGACGCAGACGCAGAATACACCCACGGTATTCCATGCCTGCCGTAAGAAGCGACTAAAAGGGCGACCAAGGGATGATAGTATTAGAACTACATCTGACTTGTACCACCACGCGTGGAACACCATGGGTCGCTTTTACTTGCGTATAGTACCACTTTGTTAGGTACCAAATAGGTTTGTGATTAGTAGCACGCAGGAGTACCGTGCGATCAGCCTCCACTTAGAGTGCACTGCCGGCTTTTACAGTACCTATGATTGGTACCACTATATGAGCGACACCATGGGTGAGCTACACCATGGCTCTGGCTTGCCTATGATTAGCACCCACTATATGAGGAACACCACGGGAAAGTACGAGTCCCTGTGGTTAGTAGACTTATGTGATGAATACCATAGGTTTGCGTTGCCTGTAAATGCCGCCGCAATATCTGTATTACATGTGCGAATTTCACTACCTGTGAGTAATACCGTAATGTGTGGAATACCGCGAGCCCCCGCTACTTTTGATTAGTACCGCACCATGACAAATACCATGGTTCTACTTTCCTAGCGACAAGTACCATTATGAGGGGCCGATGACTTGGATTTTGGACCCCTTTAGACTGCAAGCATCATCGATTCAGTCTTGTGCTTTAGGAACAGTTCCTTGGTCAGTAATACTATTGTTTTACGCAAATTTCTGTGAAAGTGAGTAACTGCGGGTCGGATCCACTGATTGTTTTAAATTCATATCCATCCATTCATTCTTAGTCCTAACGTTTTGAATTCTGGTCAGTGGAGGATATTGGACTTTTAATTTGTCATTATATTTCGTCTCATTTCGTACCATTAGGGGCCGATGACCTAGGTATTAGGCCCCGTTAAACAACAGGCATCATCATCATCATCATCAATTATTTGATTTTATGATTACCCAAAGTTGGATGAACTCAGAAACCTAACAATATTTCATGATTCACCGGCAGGTGATTCCGGAGAGAATGAAAGAATAATGGTGCAAATCTGTCCAGTAGAACGGACGGATGGATTTGCGAAAGCTGTATTTAGTAAACTCTTTTAATATGTAGATATTACTTGTACCGGGCGGTACACCTCTACTCTGTTTATTTAAAAGTTGCGCCAGTTGAAACTCCTCTTCTGGAGGAAGGTTGAACTTTATCTATTCTATTAATTCTCTACTTTCTCAGAAGATGTCACCACGTGGAAAATTTTGAGTTTTTGAACTGTGTCACTTTTGATGTGTTTTTGTCTCGCTTGAAGTAAGAAGTGTGAACTTTCTCTTCTAGAGGACACTACTGAAGAATTACAATAGTGCAACCTAGTGCGAAATCAAAGAACTATTTTGTTGAAGAAATTTTTATTTCAAATGTTTGTTCCTTGCTAAATTTCTTTCTGTTATTGTTTAAGTTGGCTGTATACCCCTCTTTTTCCCCTTATTTTGGATCTAGCCAATCCCGAATTTCTTTAATTAATTTTCCACCAATAATGTGTTTCTTCTTCCTCTATGTAGGGGTTTCTTTTCCCGAACCAATAAAGATTTTGTGGGAGGGTGTTTTCTTTCCCCTAACGCCTAGAATCTTCCGCGAGAGGATATAAACTGCTGATTTTGGGGTCTCCGGGCCACTTCTGTTCCATCTTTCAGTGTATTAAGTACATAGCAGGAGGCGGGAAGCGCCCCTTTCTTCTTCAGCCGTTCAACACCAGGTAATGGCCTATTAATAACTTCTTTTCTTGCTAGGTCGGCAGTTTAACACTCGCGGCGGGTTCGAAGCATTTCCATCATGTAACCTTTTCCTAAAATGTAATTACTCTTTTCATCTTTTCTTGTAAAGCTACATATTGGGATAGAGAGTGCTAACCCTCTCGAGCTCCCACTCACATTTGTTTTGAGGTGAACTTATTTTCTCAAACTATTCTTCGTTTATGTAATGTAATGTGTTCTTCTCTAAGTCACCTCTGTAGTATGGGATTAGCCCTTGCGTTAGTGGCCCCAGAGCCAGATTAGGTTTTAAAAACAAAGTGTATTAGGAGTGCAAGTTCGCCTCCTCTCAAATTGTTATTTTAGCGGTCATGTAATCAACCTTCTTTTCATGTAATAGACCTCCGTAGTTTGGGTATTTTACCCCTGTAAATACGTCCTTAGAGGACAGCTTGAAGGTAGAGTTTGGTGTGGCCTTGTGATAGGCTTACAATTTTGAGAGCGGATCGCTCTTTGAAATTTGTTTCTGTATGCCTCGTGCAGGCTTTATGTGTAATGTTTGGAGCCAGTGCTCCTGGGCATGAATGGGGTTTTCTGCCCCTTGGCTAAAATTTTCTTTGGGAGTAAGGCGGGGCTGATTGCCCAAGAGTTATGAAGTAAGGGCACTGAGCCCGAACCCAGTAATCTTGTACCTACATTTTTGCTACTCTGTACCTGTTATGATTGTTATCTCTTGTTTTTGAAAAGAAAATATAACCTAGTTAAATTTTAAATTAATTGCACGTTAATTTCGTAGCTTGAAACCCATTCACACCCGCACCTTCTTTCACCTCTACCTACCACGGATATCTCCGTAACAAGTGGTAGCAGAGCGTGGTTGAATGGGTCTCAATTTAGCCCCTTTTGACGGCTAAACATTGCTTTGATTCGAACTCTAACAATTTTCTCAGTTGCTGGAATTTTTGAGTTTTTCAAAATTGTTCTGTCATCATGCCCGGCCCTCGCGATGTTCTCCTCCTTAACTACTTGCGCAAAGAGGAGTTGATATATGAGTTAACTATCAGAAACGTTCAATCTGGAGGCACGGTTGCAATAGATACTAACAAGCTTAGAGAGTCCCTTGATTTGCCCATTTCCATCCCCAATTTGGGAGAGAAAGAAATTGATGACTCTCTTTCCACGATCGTCGAAAATATTACTGGGCTAGCATCTGTAGTCAGCTTTTTTGATGAAAACGATCCGTCTCCCAATCAAATTAAGCGTGTGCAAGGCAGGCTGTATCACTTTGCAAATAGAGGTAATGATCTGTTGTCTCTAAAGGTGAATGACGTTCAGAGGAAGGACGCTAATACGCTCCTTGAAACTATTTCTGAATTGTCTAATAAGGTCACTCAATTGCTAACCGGCGAAGTTCCTCCCAAAACTGATCAACCCGCCACGGTGAATGTAGGTAACGAGGAAGAGCCTCCTCAGGGAGAAGTCAATAGGATAACCGTTGCTGCTCAAACTATCTCTGCCCCATCGAACAACGAATCTGAACGCCGTGCGTCATTGAGTAACATCCGCTCTGAATTAACTTCTTTGCCATTGAAACCTTTAACGACTATGTCACCAGGGTTCAGCAGCTTGCCTCATCCATTGGCAATGTTGCTTAGAGGTATCTCTAAGTTTTCCGTCAACACCACCAGTGATGTAATTTCATTTTTAAGATTTCTAGTGGAATTTCAGGATCATGCCCTTGTGTTTTCTCTTTCCCCATGTCAAATTTTGCAAATTATCTATCCTTATGCTATTGGTGTTCTATCTGACAAAATAGTTAGAGCCATCGCTGAGCAATCTTCTATTGAGGATTTCCATGCCCATTTGCTAGCTAACTTCATCCCGGCTAGGGCCAGGTCCTCCCTTATTCAGAAATACTATTATCGGGTACAGCGCTTGGATGAAAACCTGGCAGACTTCATCCAAGATATTAAGTTTTATACTAGGGTGTTTGCTCTTCACTTCCCTGAGGATCAAATTGTACAAGCTATTGTGGAAGGTATTTCACCATCCTATAGGTCATATTTGTGTTTCGCGGCGTGCCCGCAAACATTCTCGGAACTTGAAGCATTGGCAGTCTCAGCGGAAGGAGTTAGATACGCCGATTCTTTGCGTGTCGCGAAAGAACCCCCGCCTTCCTTTAGTAACACTCGGCCTCCACCTCGCCGACCAGTCAATCCCCGTAAATGTTATGCTTGCGGGTCGCCTGACCATCTGCGGAATAAGTGTCATCTGATCAAGTCAAGTGGGACAAGGAATGGAGCAGGGTCATCACAAGGCTGTTTTAAGTGTGGGGCCTTCTCACATATCGCCAAGAATTGCCCAAACTCAAATAGCACCCCCTCCTGCTCAACTTCTGGTGCAAATTCCAGCTATTCCAATAATAAAAAGTGACTAGTGGCGTCGGCTGAGCCGACTAATCCATATTCCCGAGACTCAGCCCCTAGTAAACAGGTTGTAAATGCAGAGAACGACCAGCCTTCAAATTCATCTTTTGAATGCCCTAAAGAGTGTCTTAGGATTGCGGCGGATACCCCCGCACCTGTTCCTTTTCTTAAGATTGAGTTAAATAACGAGCCTATAACAGCTCTCTTAGATTCAGGCAGTGTTTGTTCCATTATTTCGGCTGATTGGTATTCTAAATTGAAATCTGTTTGTAAACTCCCTGACTATGTCTCTTCTCCTGTTCAATACGTTTCGGCTAATTCATCTCCATTAGAAATTCTAGGTTCCTTACTGGTCAAAATTCGTGTTTTTAAGTTTACATGGAAAGTTAAATTGTTTGTGGCCAAGCAATTGTCTTGCCCCATCATATTGGGAGCGGACTTCATTTCTCACACTGGTCTTGTGCTCGATCTCCAGAGTAGGTCGTGCACATTCAAATTTGCGTCCAATTGTAGAATTCCCTTGTTAAAGTGTAATTCTGTATCATGTTCATCTATTTCGCCTACCCAGGATGAGATGTTGTTAGACCTTAGACATCTACCTGAGGAGCAGGCTGATAGTATTCGGAAATTGTGTCAGTCGTTTCCCGAGGTGTTCTCTGATACTCTTGGTGTTACTGACCTTATTGAATACAAAATTGAGGTCACGGATTCAATTCCTGTCCGTTTTCCACCGTATAGGCTATCTCCACCTAAAATGAAGGCTCTGAAAGAAATCATCGATCAGATGTTGAAGGATGGTATTATTAGGCCCTCTAAGTCAGCGTATTCTTCGCCTATTTTTCTAGTCCCGAAACCCCAAGGAGGCTTCAGGCCTGTCATTGATTACAGGGCTCTC
Organism: Anabrus simplex; assembly: GCF_040414725.1. Lineage (NCBI taxonomy): Eukaryota > Metazoa > Arthropoda > Insecta > Orthoptera > Tettigoniidae > Anabrus > Anabrus simplex. Next base: position 427,860,323 of record NC_090268.1, on the reverse strand, counting down.
AATCGGAAGGTGGTGTTGCAATCTGTGCCTCTTCCCGACCTTCATTCTTGCTTTTCATGGTTTCGTAAGGCCAAGTTCTTCACCATCTTGGACTTGAATCAGGCCTATAATCAAATTCCCCTTGCCGAAGAGTCTAAACATCTTACAGCGTTTGCCACGGACTGGAATTTATATGAATACAACCGCGTGCCTTTCGGGCTCCCCACGGGGGCAGCTGTGCTCACTAGGCTACTAGATAGGGTCTTTTCCGACATCAAATTTGAGTACTTATATCACTACTTGGATGATGTCGTCGTATTTTCCGAAACCTTTGAAGAACATCTAGATCATTTGCGAGAAGTTCTCAATCGCCTTCGTAAGGCTGGGTTAACTGTTAAGTTGTCCAAGGTTGCCTTTGCTAAGCCCTCTATGTCATTCCTAGGGCATATTGTGTCACCTGATGGTGTAGCAGTCGATCATTCTAGAACACAGGCCATCCGTGATTTTAAACCTCCCAAGGACATTAAAGGTATCGCCAGGTTCATTGGCATGGTGAATTTCTTCAGGAAGTTCATTCCTAATTTTGCTAATAGAGCGGCGCCCTTAAACCTTCTTCGTAGGAAAGGCATCAAATTCGAGTGGGGACCTTCTCAACAAGCCGCTTTTGAAGATCTGAAATTAGCTCTCTGTAATGCCCCTGTACTTGCTATGCCTGATTTCTCGAAGAAATTCATCGTCCAAACCGACGCATCGTCGTCAGCAGTGGCTGCAGTTCTTCTTCAAGAGACTGAACTAGGGAGGCGACCCATCGCCTATGCGTCTAGGACATTGTCAGCTCAAGAAGCAAAGTACTCCATATATGAGCTTGAAGGTTTGGCAGTCTTATTCGCCTTAGAAAAGTTCCGTCTCTATCTGGAACACGTCAAATTCGATCTGGAGACAGATAATCAAGCCTTAAGCTGGGTCTTAGGTAGGCCGCGTCGTACAGGTCGTATAGCCCGTTGGGCCATCCGTATTTCTGCCTTCCAATTCGATGTACGGCATATCAGAGGTACTGAAAATGTTGTCGCCGATGGACTCAGCCGTATGTTTCATAACGACGTAGAGACCCACGAACCGGTCGACAGTTCATCACCTTCCGAGTCCATACTATCTGGTGTTAATGCCATCTTAACAGATGCTCCCATGCTTTTTAGGGATATTGAGAAATACCAACGTGAAGATCCGACGCTGGCTCCGATAATGGAAACCCTTTCTTCTGGGGAACATGCTGTCCCTTATGTTCTAAGGAATGGTGTTCTATGTTGCCCTTCGAGGCATGATAAGTTGATGAAAGTTGTTGTTCCAGCGGTTCTTGTACCTATGATCTTCAAATACTATCATGAGACCCCATTGGGGGGGCATCTTGGAATCTTTAAAACTCGTGAAAAGATTCGTGAAATGTTCATATGGAAAGGTATGGACGGTGAAATTCGGGAACTTGTAAAAGCTTGTAAATCTTGTTTGATCAGTAAACCCACCATGTCCACTAAAGTAGGCCTTTTGTCTTCTCATCAAGCGTCGCGCCCCATGGAACGCCTGTATATCGATTATGTGGGACCCTTCCCCCAGTCAAAGGGTAATGCCAACAAGTTCATCTTTGTGTGTGTAGATGGTTTTACAAGATTTTCTTGGTTATTTCCGACTAAGCTGGCTACCGCTCAGTCCACCATTACTTGCCTAAATTCTATTTTTGCTTCTTTTGGTCCGTGCCAATATATTGTATCTGATAATGCTAAGGCTTTTACATCTAATCTGTTTCGTAAATTCTGTTTTGACTTGTCCATCTCTCATGTAACTACATCTGCTTATTACCCTCAACCATCTCTGGCTGAACGGGTTAACCGTAATCTCAGGTCCGCACTTATTGCCTATCATCATGAAGATCAGTCTAGGTGGGACACGTCCCTGCATTGGTTAGCTTTTGCTTTGAATTCGGCGGTTCATGAATCTCACAAATTTACTCCAGCTTCTTTGATGTTTAAGTTCGTTCCCAACACGCCGCTCTCTAACCTCTGGTCTCTGAATGACATTCTGCCCGAGACAATAGATCCGGACAACATTAAAGATCTTTGGAAGAAGGCTAAAGCCAATCTTAAAGTGTCTCATGAAAAGGTTAGGGAAAGGTATGATCGTGGACGGAGACCCACCCCTTTGAAGGTAGGCGACCAGGTTATGGTCAAAAATTTTGTTCCCGCGGGCAAGCTTGCCCCCAGATTTCATGGGCCTTGTATCATTCTCGATTTTCTTACGCCGGTTACCTTATTGCTAAGTAATCCAGCCACCGAGAGGATATTTAGAGTTCACCTGTCCCAGGTGAAACCGGTGTAATTTCTGTGTTAACTTGCTTCATATTATTTTGAAAGGATATGAAGGTTATATTTTTTTTTTTTTGAGTTTCACTTTAAGGCATTCTGCCCCTTCTGTAATATTTTGGTTTTAGATGTAAGCCTTTTGTGAAACCTGCCCCGACCCATTAAACTGCCATCCTGTCTTTGCCACGGCCATTACCACGCTCCCGTCTCCTGCTCCACTCTACACAGTGGCTTAATGAATACCATGAATATCTGCACGCCGCTGGCCCCTCACTCTCTCTACAAGCCTGTACCCTCAAAGAAAATGATTGTCCAACACAATTCTGCCGCCTAGCTTTAATGTTTCAGCGCCCCCGCAGCCGCGCAGCGCCGTGCAGCGACTGGGGAGGGGGATGGGCCCCCTCCTCTCCAGCGAGGACGACATGTGCACGGCGAGCCGGAGCTCACCTCCCGGCCAAGGCTGATGTGCGGCGCACGACCTGCTACATGCCCGCAGCCTGTATCTGTTCACCGCGGGCGCGGCGTACTTCAACACCTCTGCTCCCCTCATAGTGCGGGCGAGCGGTATCTCAGGGTACTTGAGGGGTCCGAGCGGCCTCCGTTGGACGCAAGCTGCAACGGCCGGTCTGGCCATCCGACTCAATCTACATCAACTACATGGACAGTCACCATAAGCAATAATTACATTTGGGAATTTAACAACAATATTTGGTGAACATTGCAAAACTTTTCTTCACTTTTAAGCATTAAAGGTTTATCTTCAGAAATTCAACTACTACAACAGAAAAACTTTACTGCACCGGCAACAACAAAATTTTGAAATTGCAACCAACCAAATTACTAAAATCTTATAAATGCTTCCGCAATTAATCTTAATATCAACATCAAAACTTGGACCTTATTTTGGAAACAAAGCTTATGTTCTTCTGTGTTACCCCTTGGAGGAACTTTTGGGGGGGGAGGTCTGTACCGGGCGGTACACCTCTACTCTGTTTATTTAAAAGTTGCGCCAGTTGAAACTCCTCTTCTGGAGGAAGGTTGAACTTTATCTATTCTATTAATTCTCTACTTTCTCAGAAGATGTCACCACGTGGAAAATTTTGAGTTTTTGAACTGTGTCACTTTTGATGTGTTTTTGTCTCGCTTGAAGTAAGAAGTGTGAACTTTCTCTTCTAGAGGACACTACTGAAGAATTACAATAGTGCAACCTAGTGCGAAATCAAAGAACTATTTTGTTGAAGAAATTTTTATTTCAAATGTTTGTTCCTTGCTAAATTTCTTTCTGTTATTGTTTAAGTTGGCTGTATACCCCTCTTTTTCCCCTTATTTTGGATCTAGCCAATCCCGAATTTCTTTAATTAATTTTCCACCAATAATGTGTTTCTTCTTCCTCTATGTAGGGGTTTCTTTTCCCGAACCAATAAAGATTTTGTGGGAGGGTGTTTTCTTTCCCCTAACGCCTAGAATCTTCCGCGAGAGGATATAAACTGCTGATTTTGGGGTCTCCGGGCCACTTCTGTTCCATCTTTCAGTGTATTAAGTACATAGCAGGAGGCGGGAAGCGCCCCTTTCTTCTTCAGCCGTTCAACACCAGGTAATGGCCTATTAATAACTTCTTTTCTTGCTAGGTCGGCAGTTTAACACTCACGGCGGGTTCGAAGCATTTCCATCATGTAACCTTTTCCTAAAATGTAATTACTCTTTTCATCTTTTCTTGTAAAGCTACATATTGGGATAGAGAGTGCTAACCCTCTCGAGCTCCCACTCACATTTGTTTTGAGGTGAACTTATTTTCTCAAACTATTCTTCGTTTATGTAATGTAATGTGTTCTTCTCTAAGTCACCTCTGTAGTATGGGATTAGCCCTTGCGTTAGTGGCCCCAGAGCCAGATTAGGTTTTAAAAACAAAGTGTATTAGGAGTGCAAGTTCGCCTCCTCTCAAATTGTTATTTTAGCGGTCATGTAATCAACCTTCTTTTCATGTAATAGACCTCCGTAGTTTGGGTATTTTACCCCTGTAAATACGTCCTTAGAGGACAGCTTGAAGGTAGAGTTTGGTGTGGCCTTGTGATAGGCTTACAATTTTGAGAGCGGATCGCTCTTTGAAATTTGTTTCTGTATACCTCGTGCAGGCTTTATGTGTAATGTTTGGAGCCAGTGCTCCTGGGCATGAATGGGGTTTTCTGCCCCTTGGCTAAAATTTTCTTTGGGAGTAAGGCGGGGCTGATTGCCCAAGAGTTATGAAGTAAGGGCACTGAGCCCGAACCCAGTAATCTTGTACCTACATTTTTGCTACTCTGTACCTGTTATGATTGTTATCTCTTGTTTTTGAAAAGAAAATATAACCTAGTTAAATTTTAAATTAATTGCACGTTAATTTCGTAGCTTGAAACCCATTCACACCCGCACCTTCTTTCACCTCTACCTACCACGGATATCTCCGTAACATTACTAATTGTGATGCCACGTGGCAAAAATAACGGCGTGTTTCACTTTATCATGTTCTAGGCTGATGTGCTGTCTGATGTATCAGACAAGGATGGTGTTTACATGACCGTGGAACTGCTGTCCGAGAAGTGCGGTGACAGCAGGGCTGTCGTCCTCAAGACACTGAGTAGTGCTGGACAGCATGAGGAGCAAGCGTCAGTCAGCTATAATGTACCACCAACGCAGCCTGAGGAACAAACGTCTGTCAGCTCTACTGTAGCACCAACAGGTTGTATCTCCAAAGCAGTAGGATGCGATTATTGGCCCAAATATTGTTTACAGTAGCCAGCTGGCGTTATTGGTCCATAGAAATCTATGGCGGTTAGGAGATATCATTGGTCCAGATATCTCTATAAGAATTGGGTGATATCATTACATTAGGCTGGACACATTTTTAAGTGTTAGGTGGTGTTATTAGCACAGACAACTCTATAGGAGTTATATGATGACATTTGTCCAGAAATCTCTAAGGTAGTTAGGTGGTGTCATTGGTCCAGACAACTCTCTAGGAGTTATATGATGACATTTGACCAGAAATCTCTAAGGTCGTTACGTGGTGTCATTTTTCCAAATATCTGTAGGTAATAGGCGGTACCATTGGTCCAGATGTCTCATTCAGCTGCTGCCTGCGGTAAGTATAGCTATAATACGTATAGTTATATTCCTGAAATATAATATAAGTCTACAAATTTAGAGGAGGCGTCATCCTGTAAATCATTAATCAATTTCTAAATGTGTCTCATAAATGAGTTTTTCATTGTTTATAGTAATGACTCTTACTAGCGTTCTAGACGGCTTTTGTTCTTCTGGTGATTTAAGCTACAGAGTACCTATGTAGGTAACTCTTATAATGCTACTTTCTCGACCGTAACCTTGTGCTAGATAATTTCACTAGTACTGTTTTACGGAGGCTGTTATTGCTTGCCGGTGCTCTATCGAACTCCTATTCCGGCGATGCACTCATCAACGGTTCGAAGTCAACTGCGGTTGTTGCGCCATTCAGAGCTGTTTTAACACCGAAGCACGTAGACTAGATCTTTCCGCGTAACTGCCAGTGACTGATTTGTTCACATATTAACATTCGAAATCGCAAATGCTTAAATTATTCAGCCGTACATTTTGTATCTCTGTAATATTTTTTCACAGCCCGCCATACACAATGGTAGTTGCTTCTTCCAAGGGTTTTCCTTCTTAATAAATCACACTACGATTTTGTGCAATGAAATATCATAACACACCTTTGAGGAAGTTATTTGCATTTCTGTGATATCGTACGTTTGATTTTGGTCGAAGTCATCTACTGACTTTGTGTCAGGTAGAGCAAGCTTATGTCTAAAGGTGTAGAATATACTCACGAGCAATTAAATTATAGAAACCTATCCGGTAGCGTGTAGGACCTGATGATGGCGGAGATACGAGGAGGCATGGGAATGACAAGACAATGGTAGGGTTGGGAATTCGTCCCGATACACGACCGCTGTACAGCTTTCCATAATGCATGGACATTTATCGGAACATCCTCCAGAGCAATCAAATCGCTCTTAGCAGCATTTCAGGTGTGCTTGATAGGGCTGAGGTTAGATGAATTTGGGTTCAACGCAAACAGCATCACTCCCAAGCCATTTTAACTGAAGTACACAGCCACATTTCTGGTCCAATAAATGAGTGAATAATGTTGGCAGAGGGGTCTCTTGCAGTGTGGTGAAGGTGAACTACCGAGCTCGATAGCTGCAGTCGCGTAAGTGCGGTCAGTATACAGTATTCGGGAGATAGTAGGTTCGAACCCCACTGTCGGCAGTCCTGAAGATGGTTTTCCGTGGTTTCTAATTTTCCCACCAGGAAAATGCTGGGGCTGTACCTTAATTAAGGCCACGGACGCTTCCTTCTCATTCCTAGGCCTTTCCTGTCCTATCGTCACCATAAGACCTATCTGTGTCGGTGCGGCGTAAAGCAAATAGCAAAAATAAAAAGGTGAACTAATGGCTGGATATGTTCTGAGAGCTTGTTCGTGTATTTTTCACCGATGAGGGACGTGGACATATGTTCCAGTGGCAACATTTCATCCCAATGAACAGTCTCCACACGAGGATGCTACCATCGGCAGACTGAACTACACCATCCGAGTTAGACAGGACCATTGCCTCATGTTCTTGGAGATACACTTGTACCCTGATAACGGCGTGTACCAGTTGGTACTTCAACTCATCCGGCGAAGTGATCTTCAGTCAGGCTTTGAGAGTTCAATGGCAAAGTTCTTTTGCCCATGTCTGTAGTTGTGCCTTATTACTTGCAAAAAGGAGAGGTCTTCTAGGTAGACGGCGGCTTCTGTACCTTCTTGGGAGGAAAAGGTTTTGATGACTCACACATTGTTATTATCGAGGACTGAATTCGTGAGAGATCTGCTCTTATTGTCCGAGCTAGCCGAAGGCGACCCCTGAAATAAACACCTTGTACTTCACGCGATTTGACTGCGACGGTGTTGGTTGTCCTCGAGTGCACGTGCATTTTCGAATCTTGCAATAACTTTGCAGTTTTGTCTCACAGTTATTACAGTGTAACTGTGTTATAACTCTTTAAAAATGTTTTACACAGTTTACTATTTGCTACACAAAATTACATTTATTCTTGGAAAATCGTTTCACGAATGTGTTCACTGCGCATCTAAAAGTAGGCTGTCTCCAGAATTGCGCAAATTTCTCGCCGGGAGCCGTTCTGATTTGCGGACGTGTACACTCTTGCCTTACGTATCTGAATACAGGATGGCCGATAAAAAACGTGAGAGTTACAGCGTTGGTCAAACTGATCAGCAATATTTAAAAAAAATACGTCGATATCTCGCGCCGATTGCAATTTATTAGCTGCTGAATTAACCAATCAAATCGCTTCGCGGGTTAATTCTAATGGGCTATACGACGCACACGTGGCTTGGTCGGCACGTGAGCCATGCCGAGAAATGAGCATCAAACACTAACACACCGTGGGTTTCAGAGAATGTCACCGTAGTGTGCTTGCTGTGGGCCGAACCTGTCAGCAGGGATGTCCTTCTTCAAGTTCCTCCCCTGGAGAAGTTTTTTCTTCCATGGCGCTCTCAAGCCAATCATGAGCAACGTACAGATTTAGCATCACTGCCTCTCAAAGTCCATCAGAAGTTCCCCGCGAAGCGATCTGATTGGCTAAATTCAGCGGCTGATAAAATGGTAACGGCTCTAGATATCGACGTAATTTTTAAAATTATTATTTTATTATACAATCTTCCCACAACAGGTGCAGGATGCCCAAGGACAAAGAGTACGTTAACAACAACAATGGATATAGGTACAGTAGATAATGAGATCGTATGAGCTTAAATGTAGGCAAAAGAGCTAGGCACAAAAAACATTTATTTGAGGTCCGCAAGTGTGGTTCTTGAAGAGAGTAGTAACGGCGACGTTGTTCGTAAAATCTCTATTCAGCCTAAAGGTATTGCAGAAGTTGACAAAACATTTAGGTATGATTCCTCGAGCACCTAACATCAAGCCCATTACAGAGATGGATGAGAGCTTACAGTATATTTTGCTTATGGAAGTCCACCGTTTCTTCATAAATTCTTCTTTTTCTCCACATCGACCTCTTCTGGCTGGTTTTGTTGGTCTCAAATCTAAGTGTTGGATCAATGATGAAACCTTCAGAACAGGATGGCTTGAAAGCAATAATGTTAATGCGTCGGTAGCTCTGTTGGGGAGACCGTATACTTCATCATATAAATTACAACCTTCTCCTCTCAAAGCGTTAGCTATTATTGATCTGCCTACAGTATGGCGTGAGTTGGGTAGTAATTCACAATGTGGACAGACTCCCAGGACCCACTAACGCTCAAATAGCTGGTTCACGTTGTTTCCGAACATCCTCTACGAAACACGACTGCACTGCACGCGGTTAATATCTTAGTTTCACAAACGAGATATAGCATGACTTGAAATTATATTCACACTTCACAATCAACTTTACAATGCACTGACAACTGTTAGTCTGCATTACGACGACTCAGTATTCGGCTGTCACCGAAGTAACACAAGAACTCGACCGAACAGATGCACGAAAACACACTCCGAAAATTTAATCCATTTGGTCACTGACGACTAAGTATCCATGTGACTGTTATACCTTTTTCAGACCAACTGTGGCCTCACTCTCCATACGACTGACTATCTCATTGTATACCATCCGTCTCCTTCCAACTGATTCCAATTGACTTACTGGCAAGTCTATCCATTCAACTCCTTCCAACTAACTGAACTCTCCAACTGTACTATCCCTATAGGATACAACCCTTTATATAGACATAAGTTGTCACACACACGTCATTTCTAAAAGAGTATATGATGTAACTCCCACCCCGTTACAAATGTTACAGAATGTGATGAAATACCCTCAGGCAACATTAGGAACTCCCTAAATATTATCTACAGTTACAGTTATCTACAGTTACTGTAACATTATTACACCATATTTTGTAATGTCAAAAGGTTTCACAAAACATATCCATATCTGATGTTAGGCAGCAACTCTCACTCTACATGGTTTTAACGCTAATATACAAACACACATATATACGCACAATAAATTAACTACAATGAAACAAACGATAATTATTTAATACATAGCAAAATCAGATTACAGAATTGAATCAAACAAAAATACGAGTTACAGATATAATAATAATAATTGTTACGATGTTTTGTGGGCCGGCAGAGGTGAAAGAAGGTGCTGGGATGAATAGGTCTCAACTTACGAAATTAAAGTTAATTTAAAATTTAACAAAGGTTATATTTTCTTTTCAAGATCAAGAAATAACAAGTATAACAGGTACTCAGTAGCATATCAACAAATTAAGAATGTACAATTGCAATTAGTTAATGGATTTGGGCTTCGAGCCCCCAGACACGCAATCCTTGAGCAATGAGCTCAACTTTAGCTATGTACAAAGTTCAACAAAGGGGCAGAAAACCCCAATCATGCCAAGGAGCACTAGCTCCCAATTACCCAGTTAAGCCTGCTCGAGGCACACAGAAACCAAATTTAAGAAAGAGCAACCCGCTCTCAAAGTTCAAGCCTATTCAAAGGCCACACCAAACTCCACCTTCAAGCTGCCCTCCAGGCACACAAGAACAAGGGTAAAAATACCCAACATACTGAGGCCTATTCAGTAAAGAAACAGGACAATTACATGGCCCCAAAATACCAACTTGAGTGGAGGCGTAACTTGCACTCCTAATACACTTTTTTAAAAACTTATTTGGCACTAGGCCGCTTATGCAAGGGCTAATCCCATACTACGGAGGTGACACGATAGGAAAACTTTATTACATTACGAAGAGAAGGGAAACTGTTATGAAAACGTAGTCACCTCAAAACAATATGAGTGGGAGCTCGAGAGGGTAAGCACACTCTATCCCAATTTGTAGTTAGAGAGACAGAATTTATACCAAGTGTCTTTTACATTTTAAAGGAAAGTTACATGATAAAAGTTTCGAACCTGCCCCGAGGGTTAAACTGCTGAGCTAGCGAGAAAAGAAGTTATTAAAAGGCCATTACCTTATGGATGAACTGCTGCCCGAAGAAAGAGGCTCTTCCCGCCCCCTGCTACATAATCACACTAGGATAGATGTTACAGAAGTGGCCGGGAGACTAGAAAATCAGCAGTTTAAATACCCTCGTGGAACATTCGAGACCTTTCAAGAATGAGAACCCACACCCCCCTCAATTTTATTGGGTAGCATAAAGCAACATCTCCATATCGGAGAAGACATACGTTATTGGTCAAAAATTAATTAGTGAAATTCGGGATCGGATAAATTCAAAACAAGCGGAAAGAGAAGGGTTATACTGCCAACCCAAAAAATAACTGAAAGAAATTTAACAAAGAACAAACTTATGACTACAAAATTTCTTCAAAAAAGTTCCTTCACTTCGCACTAGGGTGCACAATTGTAGTTCTTAAGTAGTGCCATCTAGAAGAGAATGTTCACACTTCTTACTACAGAGAAAACAAAAACGAATCGAAACTGACATAGTTCAGAACACTTCAAAATTGACAGTAGGGACATCTTCTGAGAAATCTTAGAATTAATGTGGCTGTTAAAGTTCAGGCTTCCCCCAGTAGAGGAGTTTCAACTGGCGCAATGTTTGAATTACCGGCGTGGAGGTGTACCGCCCGGTACAGGCCTCCCCCCCCCCCAAAAGTCCTTCCAAGGGGTGACACAGAAGAACACCAAATTTTGTTTTAAAACAAGGTCCAAGTTATGATGTTGATATAGAAATTAATTGCAGAAGGATTCACAAAAAGGTTTTCTTAAGGTGGTTTGATCCAGTTTCAAAATTCTTTGTAGTAACTTTTGATTAAATGTCTTTATACTGTAGTAGTTGAATTCAGAAAGAAAAACTTTTAATTCTTGAAAGGAAAATAAAAATTCTAAGTCCACCAGATGTTGCAGTCCAATCCAAAAATGTAGTAATTGTAGATATGGAATGTCCATGTAGCTGGATAAGTACATTAGTTGCCTATTACTTGATGGCAAGACCAGCCGCAGCAGCTTGTGTCCAGATGAGGCCGCTCGGATCCCTCAAGTACCCTGAGATACCGCTCTCCCGCACTATGAGAGGGGTAGTGGTGGTGAAGCACGCCGCACATGCGACGATTGTTTACAGTCCGCGGGCAGTTTGCCGGAGGAGCGCCGCACATCAGCCTTGGCCGGGAGGAGGGCTCCGGCTCGCCGTACACTGTTTGTCCTCACTGGAGTAGATCGGGCCCGTTCTCTACTACAGGAGCGGTACGGCGCCGCACGGTTGCGGGGGCACTGAAACATTAAGATCTCGGCGGCAGACTTTTGTTGGACCATAATGATTTTAGGGTACAGTCTTTGTGGTGAGGCAAAGGGGCCAGCGGCGTGGAGGTTTTATTTCATTTCAATTAGCCACTGGTGTGTTTGAGCAGGAGACGGGAGCATGATAATGACCATTGCGAGGACAGGATAGCAGTTTAACTGGTCGGGGGAGGTTGTACAAAGAATATTTTAATACAAGAGACCTAATTCAAGGGGCAGAATGCCTAAAAATGAAACATAAAAAATATAACCTTCCGAATTCTTTCAAAATGTAACAAAAATTTAAAAACCCGCTAAGTTAGCGCTGAAGTTACACCGGTTTCACCTGCGACAGGTGAACCCTAAATATCCTCTCGGTGGCTGGATTGCTTAATAATAAAGTAACGGGTGTAAGGAAATCAAGAATAATACATGGCCCATGAAATCTGGGGGCAAGCTTGCCCGCGGGAACAAAATTCTTGACCATAACCTGGTCGCCTACCTTCAAATGGGTGGGTCTCCGTCCACGATCATATCTTTCCCTAACCTTTTCATGAGACACTTTAAGATTGGCTTTAGCCTCCTTCCAAAGATCTTTAATATTATCAGGATCTATTGTCTCAGGTAGAATGTCACTCAGATACTAAAGGTTAGAGAGCGGCGTGTTTGGAACAAACTTGAACATCAAAGAAGCTGGAGTAAATTTATGGGATTCATGAACCGCCAAATTCAAAGCAAAAGCTAACCAATGCAGGGATGTGTCCCACCTGGAATGATCGTCGTGATGATAGGCAATAAGGGCCGATCTCAGATTACGGTTGACCCGTTCTGCTAGAGATGGTTGAGGATAGTAAGCAGATGTTGTTACATGCGATATGGACAGATCAAAACAGAATTTACGAAAGAGGTTTGATGTGAAAGCTTTAGCATTATCAGACACAATATATTGACACGGACCGAAAGAAGCAAAAATGGAATTTAAACAAGTAATGGTGGACTGGGCGGTAGCCAGTTTAGTTGGAAATAACCAAGAAAATCTTGCAAAACCATCTACACATACAAGGATGAACTTGTTGGCATTCCCCTTTGACTGGGGGAATTGTCCTACGTAATCGATGTAGAGACGTTCCATGGGGCTCGACGCTTGATGAGAAGACAAAAGTCCTTGCTTAGTTGACATGGTAGGTTTACTAAGCCATCATGATTTACAAGATTTTACCAATTCACGGATTTCTCCGTCCATACCCTTCCAGATGAACATTTCACGAATCTTTTCTCGGGTTTTGAAGATGCCTAAATACCCCCCTAATGGGGTCTCATGGTAGTACTTGAAGATCATTGGTACAAGAACAGCTGGAACTACAACTTTCATTTTTTTATCATGCCTCGACGGGCAACATAAAACACCATTCCTCAATACATAAGGGACGACATGTTCCCCAGAAGAAAGGGTTTCCATAATGGGAGCCAGCACTGGATCTTCAAGTTGATATTTTTCAATACCCCTAAACAACATGGGAGCATCAGTCAGGATGGCATAAACCTCGGGTCGTATGGACTCGGGAGGTGACGAACTATCGACCAGTTCATGGGTCTCTACATCATTGGAAAACATACGGCTTAGTCCGTCTGCTACAACATTTTCAGTACCTCTGATATGCCTAACATCAAATTGGAAGGCAGAAATTCGGATGGCCCACCGGGCTATACGACCAGTACGACGCGGCCTACCTAAGACCCAGCTTAAGGCTTGGTTATCAGTTTCCAAGTCGAACTTGACATGTTCCAGATAGAGACGGAACTTTTCTAAAGCAAATAAGACTGCCAAACCTTCGAGCTCATAGATGGAATACTTGGCTTCTTGAGCCGATAGAGTCCTAGAGGCATAGGCGATGGGTCGCCTCTCTAGTTCAGTCTCTTGAAGAAGGACTGCAGCTACCGCCGACGACGACGCGTCGGTTTGGACGATGAATTTCTTCGAGAAATCGGGCATAGCCAGAACAGGGGCATTACAGAGAGCTAATTTCAGATCTTCAAAAGCGGCTTGTTGAGAAGGTCCCCACTCAAATTTGACGCCTTTCCTACGTAGTAAGTTCAAGGGCGCCGCTCTATTGGCGAAATTTGGAATAAA